>NC_067160.1:54912363-55253197 GCF_903995435.1 Acomys russatus
GTATGGATGTCTTGATTTTAGGCACCTGGCCTCTAGAACCATGAGATCAGGCCTCTGTTGCACAGGGTCATCCAATATGTGGCGTCTTGTCAGAGCAGCTGCAGGACGTTAGCACAGCAAGCCAGGCCTGTCACCTTTTTCCTCACCATCACACCTACTGTCCTCTTTACCGCTTGCCTTCAGGACATTTCCCAGGAATGTCTTTCTGTGCTCTCTCACTCCCTGACAGCTTTCTCCACTCCTCCTCCTGTCTTCTCTGGTGTGGCCCTACCGATGAGAGGTGCAAGCAAGTTCAGATGTCCATAAAAGTCAGATGCTGGGGAGATGGTCCAAGGGTTAAAGGGCCAAGACCAGGCAAATCTGGGTCTCTAGGACCCAGGCAAATGCCTGATGGGCATTGCTATCTGTCTGTAAATCTAGCCTCACAAGGCTGAGACGGGATCTCCAGAGCAAGCTGCCCAGCAAGACCAGCCGTATAATTGGGACCCTGCCTCAATGAATACAGCACCTCCCATACACATGTGCCCCCACACACATGCAAATGTGCATCCAAGCCATGTGTGATGGCCAACACCTTTAATCCCAGCACCTGAAAGAGGACCTCTTTGAGTCCAGGGGTCTACACAATCAGTTCCAGGATAGCTAAGGTTATGTAGAGATCATGCCTCAAAACAAATAAAAAACTATTGAAAGCAGACAAATGAATAAGATACATGCATGCATAACATATGTATGCACATGCATGCATAAGACACATACCTGAAACTGGGGGGAAAAAAATCAAGAGACAGCAGTATGTGTGGAAAAGAGGGCTGATGGGAAACAGGCAAGGAGGTAGAAGTTTCCTACAGTCACCCTGACAACCAACCTCTGTGTTTCTGTATCTCTTTAAATCTCAGGAAGTTTAAGGTCATATGGGTCCCCCATCCCTGCCCTTTGTTTTCCTGGGGTAGCCACTGTGTCTCTCAGGGCCTGCCTAGTCTCTCAGGAGCACAACGTGGAAGAGGGGGATGTGAGAGGGGAGGGGGAACGCATTCTGGTCTCTACTCGGCTATGTCTGTGTAAGACAGCACTGTAACACTTGAGGGTTGCTGGCACCTGTGACGGCGGAGAAGACAAGCATGGCTCCGGGGCAGTGTTCTAGGGACAGTCATTTCTCAGTCTACACACTGGAGGGTTGACAAGTCAACAAACCAAAATAGGGCCACTCTGGCGAGAGCCTCCCAGTGGCTTGCACCCGAGGAGGTCTTTCACCCAGCCCATAATGCTCCCATTGACCCCCACCTTTCCTAACTCCATCTCCTGGAGTGTATTGGATTTGGTGACTAGCTTCCAATCAACCAACACCGAGGCTACAAGGTCACTACCAGTATTCTGTTTAGAAAGTGACTTCTGTCTTACTGGCTTCTTCCTAGCTCCACCCCCCCCCCCATCTTCCCAGGGAGACTTTTGAGGAAGCAGGTTCTGACGTTATGAGCTGTCCCTACAGAAAAGCAGGCCCACGTGGTGAAGAGCCCTCAACACGGAACTGAGGCCTGACTGGGTCCTGCCTACTAGAGCTCCAAGGTGGCTCTTCTCAGCTGAACCAGCCTGGGTCCAGTACCCCAAACCCCAAAATGGATTATTATCAAGGCCTGGGGGATGTTAGCTGTGAGTTAGAGGCAGCTTGTCCGACTTTGGAGGATAAACAGAAATGTCGGCTTCTCCCCTTGTATACTTGGGAGTTCCTAGAGGGTACGGCCTACAGCCATCATTTTGAGAGCCACACCCAGGAGCAAGGCAGTCACTGGTCGAAGTCCAGGCATGCAAGGCACTAAGTGAAAAGACAAGAAGAGCCAGAGCCCTTACCCTCAGCAGCCCCTAAAGACAGGCACGCTAGTGTTGGGAGGTCTGGAAGAGTGGAATAGACAACACCCAAAGGACTGTGGGAACTTTGCTCCCAGGCTCTAGTTGCTCCACTGAGTACAAGGACACTGCTGCCCCCTGGTGGCCAGTACCAGCACTACAGCCCCAGGCAAGAAACGCAGAAAACAAAACACAACCTTTTGTTTGCATGTTGTCAAGGTAGCAGGTCTCCCAGGCCCCAGCTGGGCAAAGGAACAGGACTGGTAGGTTCCAGGGGTTACCTCGAAGACATCAGAAACCTCGCTTCACCTCTCTTTTTCTCTGCTGGCTCTGGGGTTCTGGCTCACTCAGGAGGCCTCCTCTTTCAGTCTAGGCAATGACCCGGACCCTATATCCTAATAAGGACCACACACTCTAACGGGGGTGTTCTTGTCCCTGGACCCTGGAGGGTGGTCTAGAGTTTTGCCGCCCTCTGGCTTACCTGGGCCTTTAAAATCACTCAAACTCTCAGGCTGCTCTTTGCTTAGCAAGTCCACCAGGGGGAAGGCATTTTCCTAGAACCTTCGTGGGTAATGGGTCATTGAAGGAGAACCAAAGCCAACACACGCCCGTGGAAGCCGGGAGTGGAGGGGGGGTCACAAAGGCCAAGCATCCCAATCTGCAAAGGAGGAAACTGAAGGGTCTTCTCAGCAGCCCCCTCCACACTAAAGACCTCCGCCCTGCCCTCCAGGCTGGTCTGGGGATGGCCCCTTCTGAGCAGACCCCGGGAAGCTTAGCGTTTTTGTTTTTTTTTTTTCTGTCCGTCAGCACCTCCGGTACAATGGACACCCCCAATGTTGCTAGGAGACTAGACGCCTCAGCCCCAAGGCAGAGCTGCCTCTTTCCTGTCTCTTCTTTCTTCCACCTCACCGCCTCCACTGTCCCACCCTCCTTGGAAACCTAGGAAGTCTGTAGGATCTCTAGAGTTAGAAGGGGTGAGCGCTCGTGCCTGGGAGGGCTCCACATGGAGGGGGTTGGCCAGTGTTCCCTAGGACCTCGGGAGACTCTCATTCCCAAAGCAAACCCTACGTCGGGGTTCAGCCCTGACCCAAGAGGCCGGAAGCCTCTCCTCCTCTGGTCTCCGCCCACCTGGCGTGCCTCTTTCCAGACCTCAGTTTCCCGATTGTACTACGGCAGGTTGGACGCGGAACAGCGTTAAGTGCACGCTCTGCGTGGACGCGGTCCCTCTCGCTCTCTGGGTGGGTGCGGGCCTCATCCACACCCACCGCTACAGGGCCCCACGCCGACTCACCTGGCAATCTACCATCATCCTCAGCCTCGGCAGCTCATCGCCAGCCCCAGGGCGCGGCCCGGAGCTCGCAGAGGCCGCTCGCCTCGGCCCGCGCGCGGCGCAGCGGGGCGTCGGGCTGCGGGGCTCATGGCGCGGCCTCCGGTCCCCGCCAGGCCCGGGGCTCCGCGGCCCTCGCCGATGCCGCTTCCATTGTCTGCACCGCGCCTCGCCGCGCTCCCGGGGCCTCGCTGCTCGGTTCCGCCGGAGCTCCCGGGGCTCCGGACGGGTGGGCGGGGACACCGAGACCCCGCCCCTGCCCCGCCCAGCCCGCCCGCAGGTGCGAGGGGCGGGCCTCGGCGCGCGAGCTCGGGGACGCGCTCCGCCTGCCTCCTCGCGGGGCACAAGCGGATGGACCTGGGGTTGTCGGCCCGGTTTCCAGGGCCCGGCGCGCGCACGTGACCCCGCCTCGCCGCGCGCACGCGCCGCGCATGGAACGCTCCGCTGGGCTTGTCTCACGTGTCCCCGGCTCAGCCCAGGAGCCCGCGCGGAATTCCCACCCTGGCAGGGCTTAGGATCACCGACACAGGTGCTGGGGCTGGGTGGACACTGAGAGCCTGGACACTCTGTTACCCAGGTATCCAGACGCCACAGGCTGGAGTCAGCTTGGTGGGTGGCTGGTGGCAATTAGGTCTGGCAGGAAGGTCAAGTCGCTCTAGTCCAGTCCCTTCCCGGACCTTCATCTCTCCTATCCCTTCCCTTCTATGTCACCCACCAAAAGATCCAGGTTGCTCCTGGCTGGTGTGAAGGTTAGGAGAGAGCCTAAAAGGAGGTTCTTGTACCCCGGCGATGAGCAGGTTTTGGGGGCTGGGGAGTTACTGCTACCAAGGAGTTCTTGGTCACTCAGGATTAAGCCTCATTTTAGGAGTGGAAGAGGTGGTTCCGCTGGTAAGAAGGATTGTTGCTCTTCCAGAGGACCAGAGTTCAGTTCCTAGCACCCATGCTGGGACTCCAACACTGTCTTCTGTCTTCCATAGGCACCAGCATACATTTACACACACACACACACACACACACACAAATCTTACTGGCTGTAGTGGTGCACACCTTAAATTCCAGCTCTGAGGAGACACAGAGACAGGCAGATCTGGTCTACATAGAAAGTTTTATGCCAGCCAGGGCTACAACAGTGAGACCCTGGCTCAACATAGATAAATAAAATACTTAAACAAACAAAAAGCCTCATTTATAACGAGCAGTGGCACCAACATTTACAACTAACTAGCTTTGGAGACTACCTCCAACCGTGCCTGGGAGACTTAGAGGCATCACGCATCTCTCTGCCATGTGTTGAGCCCTCGCCAGCCAGTGTACCTCCTCCTATCTCGGCTTTTGGAAGCCACCCACTTCCCTGTTTTATTTGGAAGCACATTTACAGGGGCAGTCACTGACCCACTTTTAAAATTTGTTCTACTAAGTATCTTATGTGTACGATACATTTCTGTCTGTGTATTACTTGCATGCAGTGTTCAAAGGAAGCCAGAAGAGGATGTTTGGTCCCCTTAGAGCTGGAGTTACAGACAGTTGTGAGCTGTTGTGTGGGTGCTGGGAATTGAACCTGGGTCCCGCTGAGCTGTCTCTCCAGCCCACTAACCCATTTTCAATGTAAGAAACAGGCTTTGAGAAGTCACTCATGACCCCACCTGTCACGGCTTATGGTGAGGCCCAACTATGGTTTTGAACCAAGGTCAACAGGCCCCCAACATTATGCTCTACGGGAACCAAGGAGGTATGCTGGGGGTGGGGGGGAGTGCTTGCAGTGCCTGGTGATTTCAGGCAAGGAGTTGAGGGTTGTTGCAAGGCGGGGGCTCTATCCAAGACGTCTCCTCAGAGCCAAAGCATCCTAGAGAGGATGGCTGGAGGAGCTGAGTGGGTACCGTTACCCTGGCATGGAGCCCACGCACCCGTTTCATTGCCCTCCTGTGGCTCATGGAGCTATAAGCAGTTGAGGTTCCTCGAAGGTGCAGTCTATTGCCTGGAAGGGCCAGGGCTGGAGTAGTCAAAGTAGCCGTCCAAGGAGAGCAAGTGCAAAAAGGTCTCTTAGCGATCATCCCATTTGATGGGGTTCTGAGAGGTGGGTGACCTGCCCAGCATTGCACAGGTCCTAAAACTCCTCAAGTGGTGTTCAGTCTGTTGTCTTTCACTCGGCTACTCAGGCCATGGGGTTCTCCCTGGATGTCAGGCACCAGGCGGAAGCTGCCCCCACGTGACCCGTGCTTGGGAAGGGACATAAGAGCAATGCAAATGATGTGCCTGGTGGGGAAGCAGAAGAGCTGCAAGGCAGGCTTCCTGGAAGATGTGTCATCAGGAACATCCACTGACAGGCATGGCCTGTGAGCAGAGTTGTGTGGCCAGGCCCTAAGCTCAGCCATGATGGATACTGCTGGGCCGTGAAGAGACAGTGTTTGAACCTAGGGCAGGTGCTCTGTGTTTGAACTTTGTCAACATTTTCATTTTGTCTGGTTTTTTTTTTTTTTTTTGGTGTGTGTGAGGGGGGGGGGGGCAGAAGGAGGCATGTTCCCAGGACAACCTTGGGTGTTCTTCATTGGGCACTATCCACCTTTTAAAAGATAATCTCTTTTATGGTCCTGAAGCTTGCCAATTAGACTACACTGAATGGCCAGCTGGTTCCATGTTCCAGCTCCCCTGGGAATATCATATAAACAGTGCATTAACATTTTCTACCCCCCCCCCCCCCCCCCTGCTCTTCTTCCTCAAGCTCCTCCCATGTCCATCCCACTCTTCAAATTTCATGGCTTCCCCCCCCCCCCCCCCCCGCTGCCCCTTCCCCAAGACAGGGTTTCTCTTGCAGTCCTGGCTGTCCTGGACTCACTTTGTAGACCAGGCTGGCCTCGAACTCGCCGAGTGCCTCCAGAGTGCTGATGTTAAAGGTGTGTGTACCATCACACCTGGCTTATTCTTTGATTATAATTGTTACACAGTTTGTACAATCTGCTGAGTTCATTTAACTTTGCCCATATGTGTTTAAGGCTAATCTCTCTCGGGATCAACTACTTTATCAGAGAGTTTGTCCCCGAAGAAGACTGGAGAGACAACTCAGAGGTTGAGAGCACTGGCAGCTTTTTCTAAAAGTCCTGAGTTCAATTCCCAGAAACCACATGGTGGCTCACAGCCATCTATAATGAGAAATGGTGCCCTCTTCTGGCAAGAAGGTGTACATGCAGGCAAAACACTGTATACGTAATAAATAATTTTTTTTTTCTTTTTAAAAAGAAGACTGAGCCGGGCGTGGTGGCGCACGCCTTTAATCCCAGCACTGGGGAGGCAGAGGCAGGCGGATCGCTGTGAGTTCGAGGCCAGCCTGGTCTACAAAGTGAGTCCAGGATGGCCAAGGCTACACAGAGAAACCCTGTCTTGAAAAACCAAAAAAAAAAAAAAAAAAAAGACTGATTTGCCCTGTCCCAACAACCATCAATTACCTGTTGCTCTCTTTATAGGGATGATGCCTGTGAGAATTCCCCCCATCTGTGTTGGCATGTCAATGGGTGGTGGTATTTTTAGGTCTTGTTTAGGCAAGGATATTGTTGAGACTTTTCTGGGTGCTACTTTCCTGTCATAGAAGACACTATCCTGAAGCAGACAACCACCCATATCCTGTTCTGGTCCTCTGGTTCTTCCTGTCTTTCCACACCCTCTTCTGTGATGGTCCCTGAGCCTTAGGTGGAGGGGGTGTTTTAGTTGTCTCGCCTGGGTCTGGGCACCCCGTGGTCAGCCCTCTGCATTTTGACCAGTTGTGGCTTCCTGTGACGCTCTCCATCTGCTGCAAGAAGACGCTTGTTCGGTGAGGAGTGATATCTGCTACACTTATGTTTGGGTCTAGGTTTAAGTATTTAGAATTCAGTTAAGAATCTTACTGGTTTTCAAAAGGCCTCATCAACCACAAGCGGTAGGCTAGCTTTTCCTTGCTGTTGTGTTAACAAGGCAAATCATGGTGTGCTGGATAGTTTATGTCAACTTGACCCAGGCTAAAGTCACTAAAGAGGAGGGAACTTCAACTGAGAACATCTGGAAGATGGTGCTGTAGACAAGCCTGCAAGAGGTTTCTTAATAAGGGACTGTTGGTGCAGAGAGCCCGTTGTGGCTGGTGGTCCTGGGTTCTAGGGGAAAACAGGCTGAGCAGCCCTGAGGGGCAAGCCAGTGAGCTGCATCCTTCCTTCCTTAGCCTCTGCATCAGCTCCTGCCTTCAGGCTCCTGCCCTGCTTCGCTTCCTGTCCTGGCCTCCTTTGATGATGAACTGTGATGCAGAAGTGTCAGCCAAACAAACCCTTTCCTCCCCAAGCTGGTTTTGCTTGTGGTGCTTCTTTGTAGCCATAGTAACGCAAACTATGATGCGTGGACTGTGCTGAACTCGAGTTCTTGTGCTTACCTGGCAAGAACTTCACCTAGCGTGGAGCTCTCTCCAAGCTGCTCACCTGTTTCTTTTCTTTTCTTTCTTTTTTTTTTTCTTCTTCTTCTTTTTTTGCTTGTATTTGTTGTTGTTGTTTTTTTGAGACAGAGTTTCTCTGCGTAGCTTTGGCTGTCCTGGACACACTTTGTAGACCAGGCTGGCCTCGAACTCACAGCGATCCTCCTGCCTCTGCCTCCCGAGTGCTGGGAGTAAAGGAGTACGCCACCACTGCCCGGCCGCTCCCCTGTTTCTTGAAGAGGGTGTTCTTTTAAAGTCTCTGGGCCCACAAAACTTCAGTCTGTCCTGGAAGTGTGGTGCCCATCACTCCACAAACCTCAAACCTCATTCTTCTACACAGAGGCTGAGAACTCCTTGCTGGCATTGCCCCGGGACACCTTCAGGGACGGTAGGCCAGGCTCTAGCTGGAGCAGCTCCCACCCTGCCCTGAACAGGAACCAGGTGAAGGCCTCAGATGCTCCTGGAAGAGCCTGTACCCCCAAGCTGGCGGGAAGTGGGCACAAAGCTAGGCTGGGAGAGATCTTCCATCTTCGCCCCTGCTGACGGATACTGCTCCACGTCTGTCTTCCAGAGGCCTTCTCCAGCTTCCGTGTCCAGAACTCCTTTCTCAAAAGAGCAACTCCTTGAATGTGTGGCCTGCCCTCTTACCACAGCGCTGCCTCAGGACCACTTCCATGCCTGGCAGCCTCAGACAGGTGCTCTCAACCAAGGAAAGAGGCTGGGTCTGGTCCAGCTCCTGTCTCAAAGCCCCACAGGCTCCTCTGGACTTTCCATCTCTCTGGCCAGGCTGCACCCCTGTACTTGAGACTCTCTGTCTGCCACTCTTAGGATCACCCCTGCGTGGCAGATGAACTACAAGGTACAGAAAAGCGTTCAGGGTGAGCCGCCAGCTTTGCCAGGGATGGGTGGGTTATGGGGTGCCTGCAAGATTTCAAAGTGGACACCCCCCACCCCCCCGCCAAATCCACGTGTTGCTTCCTTCCATGGAAAAGATCCTGCAGCTTAGGGAGTGTGTATTAGGTGACCAAGTTCTCAGAGAGTGTCCAGTTCATCTCTGCCTGGCCTCCAGGGGTCTTTGCAGTTCTGGGACTAGGCTGTTACACCCTCTGGTCCCACTGCCCTGGAGCCCCATACCCACCAGTGACCTCCCAGGGGCACAGTGGCCATGGATACAAAGGGGGACAACAAACATCCTCCTGTATGTCCAGGGACTGAGGACACGCTGATGAGCACTGACACCTTCTAGATGTGTGGCCACCTGTCCACGTGACCCGACCTCACCCAGGCTCCCAGAATTGGAATGAGCACAGTCTCTGGCAGCAGAGACTAACTTTAGCATTTACCAACCCTCTCCCCACATGGACTGACTGTTTGAAACCCACTCTGTGTCCCCCAGAACTATCCTGTCTGGCAAAACAGTCCACTGTGCAGCTGAAATCCTGGTCAAGGACTTAGGATACACGATCTTTGTTTATTTATTTAGGTTTGGTTTTTTTTTTTCCAGAGACAGGGTTTCCCTGTGTAGCCTTGGCTGTCCTGGACTCACTTTGTAGACCAGGCTGGCCTCGAACTCACAGCGATCCACCTTCCTCTGCCTCCCAAGTGCTGGGATTAAAGGCGTGCACCATGCCCGGCTATACTGTCTTTATTGAAAGCTACCTTACACCATGTAGCAGAGGAGAGATCTAATCCCTAAGAATGTGGCTCACCATGGGATGCAGGTGACCAGCGGGAACCTAGGCCTGGTCTGCTTCAGAGCTAGCTCTGGAATCCTGAATGAAGAACTAGCACTTGTGGCTAGGGAAACAGCATGGCGCTTGGGATGAGGTCATTAACGTGCATCTTCAAAGCAGCAGGCAGGGCTGAGGATGGCACAGGGGCAGAGCACTTCCCTTTGGTGTGCAATGCCCTGGGTCTGGTCCCCAACACTGCAGACTAAAACAAAACTAAAAAGCAGTATCAACAAGTGAGGGTGACAGTGCTCCTCTAAGCACTTGGAGCAGGGATGGATTCCAGGCCCTGGCCCAGGAAGGCACATCCATCCTTTGCGTGGCCATGCCAGGCCCGGTCCTTTTTGAAGCTCTGGATTCCTTGTGTTGGATCGTTATACGACTGTGGGTACACAGCCCCTCTCAACTGATACCCTCTGTATTCCCATTTCCCTGGTTGGACTCTCGAGGTAGAAGGCACTTGGCATGGGGTGGGACTTGACGGGGCTATGGGTGGGTCTTTTTTTTTTTTAATATTTATTTATTTACTATGTATACAGTGTACGTTAGATCACATTATAGATGGTTGTGAACCACCATGTGGTTGCTGGGAATTGAACTCAGGACCTCTGGAAAAGCAGTCAGTGCTCTTAACTGCTGAGCCATCTCTCCAGCCCCTATGGGTGGGTCTTAGCTCTGCTGTCAGCTCCTCAGCTAGTTGGTGTCCTTGTCTACCATGGAGAACTGGATCGTCTTCAGGCTTGGCGGCTGAGGTTTCCTGTCATCCCAGAGGTACTCTGGGGACAGGATCGTAGACGGTTTGTGCCAGATGAAACGGCGGTTCAGGTGGCTCTCCTCCTGCCAGGCTGCCATGATGCCGTTGGCTTTGTCTGCCAGTATGGCCATGTGACAACCCCTGGTAAACTCATACACCTTGGCCACTCGTCCCCCAAAGACTGCCCCGCCATAATAGAAGTCCCCCTCACTGTTTGCCACAAAGGCAGAGGAAACTTGCCTGCGTTCGTAAGGGAACTGCTGGCGAGGTACAGCAAAGTAGCCCGGGTGAATGGCAGCCACTAGATCCCCCAAGGTCTCGGGGCCCTGGTGGGCCCTCTCGGCAATGAGTTTGCTGATGGCCTCCGTTCGGTGCATGGAGATCTCCTCCCATTAATCTAGCACTCAGGAGGCAGAGGCAGGTGGATCTCTGTGAGTTCAAGGCCAGCCTGGTCTACAAAGTCCAGAGAAACCCTGTCTCGGGGGAAAAAAAAAGAAAAGAAAGAAAGAAAAAGAAAAGACCCCCCCCCCCAATAAATAAATAAACAACCACTACCGTTTATATATGTGTGTGTGCATGCTGTGCTGTGCCTGTGGAGCTCAGAGAACAGCTTTCAGGAGTCAGTTCTCCCCTTCCACCCTGAATGTGTTCTGGGGTCAAGTTGAGGTTCATTGGGTTTAGAGGCAAGCACCTTCATCTGCCGAGCCACCTTGCTTTCATTGAGCATTTACTGATGCCAGGCAGGGCTGTTTGGGATGCCCGTGGTCTTTATCTTAGTGTTAGCCATCTGCTTAGAAACTTGACCATTCCATACACACAAATACTGAGCCTTGAGACGCTACCAGGGGACAGAATCAAGGGAAGATGGATACTAGATGCTGGGCACATAGAGCAGAGTGAGTTGCACGGTTCCATATCTAATACAAGGGGCCACCTGACCTCTGTGGTCCATTTTTTTTATCTGCCCAAGGCCAGGCAGGGACCAGGAGAGGTAGGGAAGACGAAACCTCTTCCTATATCCTGCTATTCCTCACCCAGGCATCTTGTGTCTCCCTCAAAAAACCCTCCCACATCACTGTACTGCATATGGCCAGGCTGGCCTCACCCTAGACTAGAAACCCCCGTGGCTAAAGGACAGCAAGCCCCGCCCCTGCTAAGCTGCTACTACTCACTTGCCCACGGCAAACACGGTGACTCCGATGGTCAGGTTCAGTGGCTGGTACATGGTCTTCAGAAGCTCTGGGTTGAAGGTTGCTTCAGAGATGATGGGTGACAGCCAGGGCGTGAGTGTCAGCAGCTCTGTGGGCCTGCCACAAGGGGAGGCTCAGGCCATGGGAACCTCCCTGTTCAGAAGCCTGGGCAGCATTTTGGCCCTGTTGCTGGGCCTCAGTTTCCCCATGTGAAAGTGGGGATAATAGTAGCTATCTCCTGCTAGGGCTGGCATGGACACACAGTGTTGAGAGCAGTGGTTCTCAATCTGTGGGTCACACCCACCACATAAGTTGCAGATCAGATATTTACATTATTAATCATAACAGTAGAAAACTGTAATTATAAAGTAGCAATGAAAATATTTTTTGATTGGGCGTGTTACCACACCATGAGGAACGGTCTAAAATGGTCAAGCCTTGAGAAGGTTGAGAACCACTGCTCAGGAGGGTCCAAGCACTCCCACTGCAGACCAGGGGATGTGGCTGAGGTGACAGAATGTACCATAGGTGACATGTCCCTTCTCCAAGGCTGGCCTCAAACTCACAGCAATCCACCTGCCTCTGCCTCCCGAGTGCTGGGATTAAAGGCGTGTGCAACCACGCCCGGCAAAAAAAAATGTTTTGTCATTCTAAATTTGACCCATCAACAGTGGTTCCCTGTGGGTTTGCCCATGAGGAACCTGCCACCACTGCTTCTGCCTCTGTGAACTGGTACCTCTTCTTTTTTTTAATTAATTAATTTTTTTAAAAAATTTTTTATTTTTTGGTACCTCTTCTTAAAGTAGAATAAGGTACAAAAAGATGAATTATTAGATACTGATTATTTATTGATTTATTTAAAGCACTGCTTGTAGTGCCTAGTTGCTGAGCATGGCTTCATTTGCTACCTAAAAAGGCACCTGAAACAGGATGACCTGGAGAAATAACCAAACCACTGGGTCGCTGCGCTTGGCCACCTGCTGACCTGGGCACATTTGCTTCTGTAAAACCTTGCTCACTTGCCAGGCCCCGCCTTGTGGTTTTAGAGTCTCAAGTGAGAATGCAGACTGGGTCCTCCCCGACAGAAGCCTCTCCGGAGCTGTCTGGCTTTGGTCCACGGGGAACAGCTCTCCTCCACTCTCCCTGGAGCGTGCTTATTCCAAAAGGCTCCTCACTACACTCTGAGAGCAGGGTGTCTGTTCCTTCATGAGTCACCTCTACCCTCTAATTGCCAATTCCTCAGACTCCATCTACCGTGTCCCCGCTCAGAAAATAAAGGGGTTCTGAGGAGGCAGTCAGAATCAAGGTGAGGATGCCACACTAGGCCCCAGCATTCTGTGCAGCCTCACAGCGGTTTCTTTTTTCCTACAAGTCCTGACAGGCCCTAGCTACTTTAGGGAGTGAAACACAAGGTTACAGATGCTGGGGCTGAGAGTGTAGTTCAGGGGCCGAGAGCCCGTTTACACACAGGAGGCCAAGGGGCTGCCCTTCAGCCTAGCACACATATGCCAAAAAAGGAGAACTTCGTATTTCTTTTCTTCCCCCACAGTCTATGATTTTTTTAAAAACATATTTATTTATTTTTATTTATTAAAACATATATATATATATATATATGTGTGTGTGTTTGGGTTTTTTTTGTTTTTTTTGTTTTTTTTGTTTTTTTTGGTTTTTCGAGACAGGGTTTCTCTGTGTAGCCTTGACCATCCTGGACTCACTTTGTAGACCAGGCTGGCCTCGAACTCACAGCAAGCTACCTGCCTCTGCCTCCTGAGTGCTGGGATTAAAGGCGTGTGCCACCACACCCGGCTTAAAACATATTTTTAAATGTGTTTTTATGTATGTTTGGTGTTTGGCCTACATGAATGTCTGTGTGAAAGAGTCTGGTCCACTAGAAAATGAGTTATAGACAGTTGTGAGCTGCCATGTGAGTGTTGGGAATTGAAGAGCAGCCAATGCTCTTAACCACTGAGCCATCTCTCCAGACCCAGAACTTTATATTTCTAAGCTTTTGAAGGCAATAAGATGAAAGTAAAGGCAAGCCATGTATGGTGGCACATGCCTGTGATCTCGGCACTCCAGAGCTAAGGCGCGAAAATCAGGAGCTCTAAGTCACCCTCAGATGTATACAGAGTTCAGGGCCAGTGTGCCAGTTAATATTTTGGTCAACTTGACACAAGCTAGGTCATCTTGGAACAGAGAAGCTCAATTGTATGGGGGTGTTTTCCTGGTTAATGGCTGATGTGGGAGGACCCCGCCCAGTGTGGAGGGCCACCACTGGGCAGACGGTCCTGGGTGTTATGTATAAGAAAGCAGGCTGAGGTCAGGCGTGGTAGTGCACGCTTTTAATCCTAGCACTCGGGAGGCAGAGGCAGGCAGATCACTGTGAGTTCGAGGCCAGCCTGGTCTACAAAGTAAGTCTGAGACAGCTAAGGCTACACAGAGAAACCTTGTCTTGAAAAGGAAGAAAAAAGCCAGGCGTGGTGGCGCACGCCTTTAATCCCAGCACTCGGGAGGCAGAGGCAGGTGGATCACTGTGAGTCGCAGACCAGCCTGGTCTACAAAGAGAGTCCAGGACAGCCAAGGCTGCACAGAGAAACCCTGTCTCAAAAACAAAACAAAACAAAACAAAACAGAAAACCAAAGCAAAACCAAAACAGAACAAAAAAAAACTTTGTCTTTAAAATAAAAAATGAAGAGACCACAAAATATGCACATTACCCTCTCTATCTCTCACCAGACAGTGTCCTGCCCTGGCCTGGGACCTTGCCAGTAGGAAAGCCACCAAGAAACCTAACACATGCAGCTCCTTGGTCTTGGGCCAGACAGAGCTGTAGTATCCTGTTAAACATATCTGGATAAGGCTTAAAACAGTACTATATTCTGTTTTTAATAAAACATGTGTTATGCCAGTTGGTGGTAGCATATGCCTTTAATCCCAGCACTTGGGAGGCAGAGGCAGGTGGATCTCTGAGTTCAAGTCCAACCTGGTGTATAGAGTGAATCCCAGGACAGCCAGGGCTACACAGAGAAACCCCATCTTCAAGACAAACAAATAAACAAAATGAAAACCCACCAGCAGCAGCAGCAACAACAATAAATAAATAATAAAATAAGCCACCCGTGTTATTAAATAGCCTATAATCTAGATGCTTACCTTTTCTTTAGCTGTTATGAAACAGAAAAGTCATGAGGCTCAGTCTATCCACTGTTAGGTTCACCAAGTGGGGACGGCTTTAGCCCAATGCCACTCAGCTCCCTCCTGCACCCACACAAAATGGAGCAAGAGGGTCCTTCCTAGCAGGTCTGTTTGCTGACTGCCTTCTATGCACCAGGACACGGGGCGGTTCAGAAACATCAGTCCAGGAGAGACACTCATCTAACCATCCTGCCTAACAGGCACAGCAAGCAACAAGGGAGGCCCAGTGCTGTGTGGCGTGTCTAAAGCGATGCTTGAAGCCTGAAATCTCAGGTTCTCAGTTCAAGCCTGTGGCCGCTGTAAGACGCACTTCTCAGAGCCGTAAGCTGAAGGTGCAGGTACCTTCAGACAACATCACCCTGAAAGATTTTGTCTCTCCAAATACAGTCACCTCACACTGCCCCTAAATCCTCTGGTCTCATACTTACAACAGCTCTGGGCAGGGGAGGTAGTAAGGCACGTAGGAGACCAACAGCCAGTCCTTGACATATCCCCTAGGAAGAAAAAACATCTGTTAATGCTACTGTGCCTTGGAGGCTGACACCACTTACATGCACTTCATTAGGGGCAAAGACCTTCAGTGCAATTGGGAAGAAGCCCTGTCACACTATGGTTGTCGACTCTAAAGGACAACACCTGTACAGGCCTAGTGTGTAGCCGTATTTTTGTCCACATGGCTATTCACTCATGGCATGGCTATGTCCTTGATGCCAGGTCCCTCAGACAAACAGCAAGGAGGTACACAGTGCCAGTAGCTCCCCCACAAGGCCAACGGTGGTGATTTTAGGAGCACCAGCAGGGTTCCTTATCAACACGGTTTGAAGGGACTATCTAGGCAGAAAACATGGCAAGTTACAGGCCAGGAAGGCAAATCCTGGCAGGACACAAAAGCCAACACTAGTTTGTCTGTCTGAGGCTAGAGGGTCCTGAGACTTGAGAGGTTAACGGGACCTGGAAAACTGTATGGGCATCAACGTGTAGGGGCGACAAACAGAGGCACAAGTGTTGTGAAGGGCAGGAGAGAGACTTCAAAAGGTAACTCACCACAGGAAGCAGAGACTTGTGCTGGCAGCAGGCAGAATACCAGGCCCAGGGCCAGTCTTCAGCGGGTCATCTCTGGGTGCTGAACAGAAGCTGCTGGGCACCTTCAGAGACCCGACAGGACCTTGGCCAATCAGGCACTACCCTCCAGGGTCTGTCAGGCTCTGAGCCTGTCTTTCTTGAGGTTCAGAAAGGTCTGCAAAGAAATGCTCCCATTACTTGGGAGGCAGCTGGACGATGCCTCAACGCTCGGTGGCAGCTAGGATGTCCTGCTTAGGCAGCGATCTGTGCCTAGGCTCTGTCCCTTCATCAGCAAAAGCGACAGACTGGGACAGCATCCCCAATGACTTCAGCTCATGGGGACTCCTATTTCTTAAAGCTATTCCTGCCACCAGGGGGAGGCGGGACTTGAGTTCTGCAGGACACAACCGAAGGCTGTTCTGCAATCTTCTGCTCAAAGACCTTGTGCTTGGTGGTTCTCCGCCGCCAAAGGCTTGGGGGAAGACGTTAAGGTGCTACAGGCCACCGAGAGTGCAGTGGACCCGCAATCGGAGAAAGCCCTCAGGTCTGGGGTCCTAGGGGTTAAGGTCCTGAGCACTCCTTATTCCAGTAAACCGTTCCCTCTCTCACCCTCTGGGGCCTCAGTTTCCCTAACCAGCTTGCCACTTCCTGTCTCACTAGCCTCGGGCTCCAGCTGGACAGGAGTTCTTTGCAGACACCAAGCCCAGGTCCAAACCCTGCTGGTCCAAAAGGAGGTGCAATTCCAGAGGCTGGGGCTGAGACTTGAACTTTGGCCCACCTGTGCCGGCTCCAGGACCTCCTCCTCCACCACCTCCTCCTCTCAGCCGTGGCAGCGAAGTGCAGGGACCGGGTGGTGCAGAGTAGGGCGCAGCAAGACTGTCCTTGGGAGTACAGAATCTTTCCCTCAGGGTTGACCTCAACCAAGAAAACAAACTGGGCGACTCCCCAAAGCGCAGCTGCCGGTCTACCCAGGGTGGAGCCCAGCCCAGCAAGTACAGTGGGTCTCCTGGACTCTGGGGCGGAGCAAAGTAAGTCCCGGAGAGGACTGGTACCTTGGCGCCCTGAAAGCCACCTGAGCCCTACCCATCCACCGCCCCTCCCAGGCCCTCTCTCAGCCTGGGAACCCACACTCGAGCTCCGCCCACTGGCCTCAGCCTTGTGCTTCCTGAAAGGTTTTGGGTGCTTGAACCTCGCGGGTGTCTCCTCTAGCCTTCTAAGTCCCAGCCTAGCGTGCAGAGCGTCCCCTCACAGGCAGGAATCACAGGTTCCTGGTGTAGGTAGAGATGCGAGGTGCAACTTTGGAGGAAAACTTACTTCCGGCCAGTCAAGGAAAGGGAGAACCAGGGGCTCTGAACGGGGTCAAGGCGCTCAGAATCCTCCTCTTCCGTCTCTTCTTCAAGCCAAACTAATGGCAATGCTTCTTTCTTCGGCCTATCTGCTTCAAGAAAGGCAGTTCTTGTCTACCTCAGGATGCTAGGAAGGACCGTCTGACACATCTGATCAATTGTGCAGAGGACTCTGCTAGGAAGGAAGATAGAAGGGGAGAAATCAGCCAGAGAAACCATGGCTGAGAGGATTGGATTCGGACTCAAAAGAGAGTATGGATTTGCCCAGGGTCTCAAAGCAGCAGGGGCCACAGCCCTCCAGCTCAGAGCAGTTACTGAGCAGCGAGGTGAGAGAAGTCTAATAGTCTAATGGGTGAGGCTAGAGATGGAGGTCGTGAGTTTGACCCGGGAGGGACTCACTACCAGCATTCTCCAAAGTGGCCAGGCAGAGTGCTAAGTAGGTAATGTGTAACCTAGGGGTTGAGAGAGTAGGATGTGGGGCTGGAGAGATGGCTCAGAGGTTAAGAACACTGTCTGTTCTTCCAAAGGTCCTGAGTTCAATTCCCAGCAACCACATGGTGGCTCACAACCATCTTTAATGTGATCTGATGCCCTCTTCTGGCCTGCAGATGTACATGTAGGCAGACCATGTATACATAATAAATAAATAAATAAATCTTAAAAAAAAAAAAAAAAAAAAGAGGGAGAGTAGGATGTGCACCCTCTGTGTTTTGATTGTGTTTGATGGACAGCTGTGACAGATGCTGGAGCAAAGTGTACTAGTGACCCCTGTCTCCCATCTGAAGGGCCATGGAGGATCCTTAATTAGGATATAAAAGGTTCCCCCATTCTGTATAAAAGGCAGAACACCTTCCTGCTGTCTCCTACAGCATCAAGAAGGGCAGCCTCCATAAGTCTCTGGCCAACAGAGACGATTACTGTAATAGACAGTGATCTCTAGTTTGATCATAAAACAAGCAAGCAGCCGGGTGTGGTGGCTCATGCCTTTCATCCCGGCACTTGGGAGGCAAAGGCAGGCAGATTGCTGTGAGTCTGAGGCCAGCCTAGTCTACACAGTGAGTCCAGGGCAGCCAAGACTACACAGAGGAACCCTGTCTTGAAAAAACCATAACATGGGGCTGGAGAGATGGCTCAGAGGTTAAGAGCACTGGCTGCTCTTCCAGAGGTCCTGAGTTCAGTTCCCAGCAACCACATGGTGGCTCACAACCATCTATAATGTGATCTGATGCCCTCTTCTGACCTGCAGGTGTACATGCAGGCAGAGCACTGTATACATAATAATAAATAAATCTTAAAAAAAAAAGAAAAATAATAACAAACCAAAACAAACAACAACAACAATAAACTAAGCAAGCATAGGGGACAGGTGTTTTAGTAATTGATTTAGGCATTTCTGAGATCAAGGCCAACCTGGTCTACAAATGGAGTTCCAAGACAGCCAGGGCTGGCACACAGAGAAAACTTTTTCTTTTAAAACCAAAAAAGAAGAAAGAAAAAAAATATGTTGATTTAGGTCTTTTTTGGCAACTTGCTGGTGAGTGGTCTCCAGACCCCACCACATGAGCAGCACGGTTGGACCGTTGAGTATAAGTTCCCTGCACCTTTGAAATCTTTACTGTAACAATAGCATGGGGGGAAAGAAATCGCAAGCATTTTTTTCATGCCTTAAATCTCTAGTGAGAATTGTGGTATTTTGGTTAAAAACAAAAACAAACAAACAAAACATAGAAGGGCTAGAGAGATGGCTTAGAGGTTAAGGGCATTGACTGCTTCTCCAGAGGTCCTGAGTTCAATTCCCAGCAACTGCATGGTCGTTGCAACCATTATAATGTGATCTGACGCCCTCTTCTGGCAGGCAGGTGTACATGCAGGCAGAGCACTGTATACATAAAAAATAAAGAAATAAATCTTTTTTAAAAACTCACAGAAATAGTATAAGAATGTTTTTGTTTTAATCCCAGGTGTGGGAATATGGTCTGCTTTACATCAGCTGACTATGATTTGCCTCGTGCTCTAGCAGGGGTGTGATTTTTGCCAGCTGTAGATAGTTTCTGAGAATGTGTGACCTTTGGAATTCTGGTTACTTTTCAGAGTATTTATAAATACTAGGGCCCATAGGAGGTAGGTGGGTGGTTGGTGGGTTGTTGATTGCTGGGGGTTTTTGTTTTGTTTTGTTTTGTATCAGTTTTTTTTTAAAAGCTTTTATTTTATTATATATACAATGTTCTGCCTGCATGTGAGCCAGCAGGCCAGAAGAGGGCACCAGATCTCATTATAGATGGTTGTGAGGCAGCTTGTGGTTGCTGGGAATTGAACTCAGGACCTTTGGAAGAACAGCCAGTATGCTTAACCTCTGAGCCATCTCTTCAGCCCATGATTGCTGTTTGTTAAGTAGTTACGTGCAAAGAAGAGACAGCAGCAGAAGCAATTAGATATTCTGACAGCAAAGGTAAGCTCAACACCCCTAAGCAGCCGGAAGCCGGCTAACATAACACCGCCCTCTCTCCTCTCTATCCTTTCCTCTCTCTTGTCTGGCGTCAGCTGGTTGAAACAGTGGAAGAAAGAACCCACACAGTAGCAAAAGGCCGGCCACATAAACCACTTTCTTTCTTTTTTTGTTTTTTCAAGACAGGGTTTCTCTGTGTAGCCTTGGCTGTCCTGGAACTCTCTTTGTAGACCAGGCTGGCCTCGAACTCACAGGCATCGTCCTACCTCTGCCTCCTGAGTGCCAGGATTAAAGGCGCATGCGACTGTGCCCAGCTATAAATCACTTTCTTATACTCTAAGACCTTTCTTTCTTTTTTTCTGAGACAGGGTTTCTCTGTGTAGCCCTGGCTGTTCTAGACTCACTTTGTAGACCAGGCTGGCCTTGAACTCACAGAGATTCCTCTGCCTCTGCCTCCTGAGTGCTAGGATTAAAGGCGTGTGCCACCATGCCCGGCTATAAACCACTTTCTTCTACTCTAAGAACTTTCTTAAGCTTTTGGATTCTCAGACCTTTATACACTTTCTTAGACTCTTGTTGCAGCTGGGCTGTGTTTCTATCACAAAACCTTGTTTTTATGGTATTTGTTCTCAGGACAGGAATTATCAAACAAAAATAAGAGAAAACAGCCATAGGGAGTAAGCCCAGGTGAAGAGATAAATAAGGGAGTTATAGGAAACTTGATTAGCCTTTGACAGCCTGCTATAGAACAATTTTCCTATTACGACAGGCTGTTGTTTAGAAGGTAGGGGCTGGAGCCAGGTGTAGTGGTGCACGCCTTTAATCCCAGCACTCGGGAGGCAGAGGTAGGTGGATCGCTGTGAGTTCAAGGCCAGCCTGGTCTACAAAGTGAGTTCAGGATGGCCAAGATAACACAGAAAAACCCTGTCTCACAAAAACCAAAAAATAAAAAAAAATAAATAAAGAGAGAGAGAGAGAGAGAGAGAGAGTGTCAGATCAGCAGCTTGAGTCCGTTTAAAATGTTAAGACACCAGGCGATGGTGGCGCACACCTTTAGTCCCAGAACTCAGGAGGCAGAGTTTGGGGCATCCTGGTCTACAGAGTGAGTTCTGGGACAGCCAGGGATACACAGAGAAACTGTCTGAAAAAACACCTCCTCCTCCTCCTCCCAAAAAAGAAAGAAAGAACTGTTGAGATGTGGGCATGGCTGAAAGGTAAGTGTGGCACCCTCTGCTAATGCCACCTGAAGAGAGAGAAATCGGGAAGGAAGCAGTGTTTGGAGACCCTTGTATGTTAGGTGGAATACATAGTGAGAAGAGAAGACAAGAGTGGGTGATTGGAAGATTAACCTTTTTTATTTGAATATAAGAAGTTTAGCTGTGCCGGGTGTGGCAATGGTGCAGGCCTTTAATCCCAGCACTCGGGAGGCAGAGGCAGGAGTTCAAAGGCAGCCTGGTCTACAAAAAGAGTCCAGAACAGCCAAGGCTACACAGAGAAACCCTGTCTCGTGAGAAGAAGAAGAGGAAGAGGAGGAGGAAGAAGAAGAAGTTGCTGTGAAGGGACCTGACCCCAAGGACCCCAAACCCCCCAAAGACCCCAGTTTCTTGACTAGACCAACTCCATGACAGGCTTCAGGTTTTCACCCTGCCTAACTAGGCCAAGGTTCTAACAATTCCTAGGAAAACCACAAGTTATGGACAGCTCATGGGCAGCTAATCAGCTTATAGAACAAAATGACCAGATGCCATGTTTTTATTACTTCATGGCCTTGGTAACGAACACAGCTGGCCCCATTCAATCAAATTAAAAGCCAATTCCTGAGTAAGAGCCAAAACCTCAGTGACTCAAAGTCCTCAGGAACCAAACAAACAGCCAATCCTGAATCCCCTCGTACACTCTGAATCAATTCTGACCGATCAATTTAAAATTGTCACAAATCCCTCTGGCTGTCTATAAATTGAGCCTGTGTGTTCATTTCGGGATTGCCCTCTAGAGAAGCGATCCTAGCATGCCAGAATAAAAACACTCTTTCTTTTTAGATACTGCCTTGGGGTCTTTTTTCAGCACATCACAAGGACCCTAACATTTGTTCTTGGATAGTATGATCTAATTTTGTGTGTGTGTGTGTGTGTGTGTGTGTGTGTGTGTGTGTGTTAAAGGATGTTTGTGTGCTCTGTGTATTATTCAAATGCTGATTTCTTTCTTTCTTTTGGTTTTTTGAAATAGGGTTTCTCTGTAGCTTTGGCTGTCCTGGACTCCCTCTGTAGACCAGGCTGGCCTTGAACTCACAGCGATCCGCCTGTGTCTGCCTCCTGAGTGCTGGGACTAAAGGCATGCACCACCACACCCAGCTTTCAAATGCTGATTTCTGTACCCAGAGATCTGGTTACAGTCCAGACTCTGGCACTGTTATTATTATGAAGCATCTTCTGTCTTGGTATGTTGTAAACAGGATAGAAAAAAGGTAGGGGCGTCTTCCCAGGCCTAGAGAGACAGAGCAGGTCTCAGGTGAGGACCAGGAGTTGTCACAGGACACGGATGAACAAGGAGGTGGCAGAGCAAGACTAAGAGGTCAAGTAATGAGTGGGCCATGTGGGTGAAAAGTAGGCCAGGCCAGCAGATTTGGGTTAGAATAGCAGAGTATCTGCCCAGCTATAGTGTTTAAAGCTTTTAATAAAAATAACAGATCTCTGTGTCATTAGTTGGGACCTAGGGTGGGCATCGAATAAGCCTTGTTTTTACATATAATTGTGAGACACACTGCAAAAGAAGGTCCCAATTGGTGACTCAGGACCCTGTAACAGAGACAAGGGGAGAATTAAGTCTGGAAGATGTGGGCCAGGGCCCTGGAGGAGGGGCCTGTTGAAGCTATTAAAGGATTTGGTAGGCCGGGCGTGGTGGCATACACCTTTAATCCCAGCACTCGGGAGGCAGAGACAGGCAGATAGCTGTGAGTTCGAGGCCAGCCTGGTCTATAGAATGAGTCCAGGATAGCCAAGGCTACACAGAAAAACCCTGTTTCAAAAAAACCAAAATAAATAAATAAATAAAGGGTTTGGTAATGTGCATGAAAAGCATTCATGTGAAGGGCCAAGGGCTGCCTCGTATAAGGTGCAGGCAAGAAGAGAGAAAGGAATCCAAGAGCGTAAGAAGCCAGCCATCCCTAGGAAGGATAGAATTCTGTCTTGAAAGCAACTGGATTAGATGTTTCCTAAGTGGGGTAAAACCCCTTCGAGGCAAACACAACCTTCCTCTTATCCAACTACAAAACCCTCTCACTGCCATGCAGCGCAAAAGCAAGACCTTGCCTGCCCACCTGGTCCTGGTTGTTTGAAATGTTTTGTCTGTCTTTTACACATGCAGATGGGTCTGTGTTTTCTGGTGTGTCTGTGAGTCTTGTGGCAAACACGGGAGCTGAGACAGAAATGGGTCAGGCTCAGTTGAATGTATGAATGATGGTTGGTGGTCACCACAGGGTTTCTGACTGATCTCCTTTGAGCATATGAGCTGTGTTCTGGGTTTCTTGGTTTTGTTTTTGCGTTCTCTGGTGCTGCCAGCCACCAGTTACCGCCGCTAATGGCACTTGCCATGGCTGCTTGGATGGCTTAGAATTTATTTTTGGGTTTTTTGGTCACTGGATTCTTTTTAAAGATTTATTTATCTATTTTATGAATATAAGTGCTATATCTGCATGTATACTTGCACACAGAAGAGGGCATCAGATCTCACTATAGATGGCTGTAAGCCATCATGTGTTTCTGGGAATTGAACTCAGGACCTCTGGGAGAGCCTGAGCCATCTCTCCAGCCCCCTCAAATGTCTTTTGAGTATGAATAATATTAAAGTTGTTTTAAATTTCTTGTTAATTATTTAAATGTTAATATTTAATGTTTAATATTTTAACTTCTTGTCTCGATTTCTTCCACAATAGATCCAAAAGATTTTTTAAAAAAACACTATGTACACAATGTTCTGACTGCATATATGTCTACCCACCAGAAGAGGACACCAGATCAAATTATAGATGGTTGTGAGCCACCAGGTGGTTTCTGGAAATTGAACTCAGGACTTCTAGAAGAGCAGACAGTACTCTTAACCACTGAGCCATCTTTCCAGACCCCTCTCCTCCTGCCAAAAGATTACTAACCACATTTTTAAAAATCTACTTATTATGTATACAGTATTCTGCCTGCAGGCCAGAAGAGGGCACCAGGTCTCATTATAGATGGTTGTGAGCCACTATGTGGGTGCTGGGAATTGAACTCAGGACCTTTGGAAGAACAGTCAGTACTCTTAACCTCTGAGCCATCCCTCCAGCCCCTCTAGCCAGATTTTTAATCAAGATCACCTGTCCGTAGCTATAGAGCCTGCAACTCCCGACTATACCCTGATGCTGAAGACCTAGCTTGCCCCATGGATTTCAATGCCCCCATGCAGCAGGAAGTTGTCTAGTGACTGTAGGGCAAAAGGGCCAGGGAAAGAATATCCTGACCCAGACTTGACCCTAAAGACCAAGGTCAAGAAACAGACTCCTAGCCGGGCGTGGTGGCACATGCCTTTAAGCCCAGCACTTGGGAGGCAGAGGAAGGCGGATCGCTGTGAGTTTGAGGCCAGCCTGGTCTACAAAGTAAGTCCAGGACAGCCAAGGCTACACAGGGAAACCCTGTCTCCAGAAAAAAAAAAAAAAAAAACTAAATAAATAAAGATCGTGTAGCCTAAGTCCTTGACTGGGATGACTGTTTTGCCAGGCAGGATAGTTCTGGGGGACACAGTGGGTTTCAAACAGTCAGTCCATGTGGGGAGAGGGTTGGTAAATGCTAAAGTTAGTCTCTGCTGCCAGAGACTGTGTTCATTCCAATTCTGGGAGCCTGGGTGAGATGGGGTCACGTGGACAGGTGGCCACACACCTAGAGGATGTCAGTGCTCATCAGTGTGTCCTCAGTCCCTGGACATACAGGAGGATGTTTGTTATCCCCCTTTGTATCCATGGCCACTATGCCCCTGGGAGGTCACTGGTGGGTATGGGGCTCCAGGGCAATGGGACCAGAGGGTGTAACAGCCTGGTCCCAGAACTGCAAAGACCCCTGGAGGCCAGGCAGAGATGAACTGGACACTCTCTGAGAACTTGGTCACCTAATACACACTCCCTAAGCTGCAGGATCTTTTCCATGGAAGGAAGCAACACGTGGATTTGGCGGCGGGGGGGGGGGGTGTCCACTCTGAAGTCTTGCAGGCACCCCATAACCCACCCATCCCTGGCAAAGCTGGCGGCTCACCCTGAGTGCTTTTCTGTACCTTGTAGTTCATCTGCCACACAGGGGTGATCCTAAGAGTGGCAGACAGAGAGTCTCAAGTACAGGGGTGCAGCCTGGCCAGAGAGATGGAAAGTCCAGAGGAGCCTGTGGGGCTTTGAGACAGGAGCTGGACCAGACCCAGCGTCTTTCCTTGGTTGAGAGCACCTGTCTGAGGCTGCCAGGCATGGAAGTGGTCCTGAGGCAGCGCTGTGGTAAGAGGGCAGGCCACACATTCAAGGAGTTGCTCTTTTGAGAAGGGAGTTCTGGACACGGAAGCTGGAGAAGGCCTCTGGAAGACAGACGTGGAGCAGCATCCGTCAGCAGGGGCGAAGATGGAAGATCTCTCCCAGCCTAGCTTTGTGCCCACTTCCCGCCAGTTTGGGGGTACAGCCTCTTCCAGGAGCATCTGAGGCCTTCACCCGGTTCCTGTTCAGGGCAGGGTGGGAGCTGCTCCAGCTAGAGCCTGGCCTACCATCCCTGAAGGTGTCCCGGGGCAATGCCAGCAAGGAGTTCTCAGCCTCTGTGTAGAAGAATGAGGTTTGAGGTTTGTGGAGTGATGGGCACCACACTTCCAGGACAGACTGAAGTTTTGTGGGCCCAGAGACTTTAAAAGAACACCCTCTTCAAGAAACAGGGGAGCAGCTGGGCAGTGGTGGCGTACTCCTTTACTCCCAGCACTCAGGAGGCAGAGGCAGACGGATCGCTGTGAGTTCGAGGCCATCCTGGTCTACAAAGTGTGTCCAGGACAGCCAAGGCTACACAGAGAAACCCTGTCTCGAAAAACCAAAAATAAATAAATTTAAAAAAAGAAAAAAGAAAGAAAGAAAGAAGGAAAGAAAGAAACAGAATCCTACCAACCCCTGAGCTTGCCACAGAATTTCACCAATCCATAAACAGGCCGTACAATCTCTCCACCCCCAGGCCACCCTGGAAAGCTCCACTCCCCAAAGAAACCCTACGTAAATGCTGCCTTCTGCTCGGTCCTCTGCTGGTTCTCCACTGAACTGAGGCAGCCACGCTCCTGCGTTTCCCCCTGACCCCAATAAATTTCTCGTGTGAGGTTTGTTGTGTGGTGTGATTTTGTGGTATTCCTTGGCTCTGATGGCCAGGATACCCCTAGGAGCAGAGCTGCAACACTTTACTGGGGGAAAACCATGCCTGCTGAACAGAGCTGCTACACTTACAGTGGGAACCCTTCCCCCACAGCTGGAGCTGGGCTGCAACACTTCTGTAGGGAAGCCTTCCCCTTCAGAGCTGCAGCACTTTACAGTTTGTCATTTTGACTCGGATTAACGTTTCCTATCTGGGGTGACGGCCTGTGAGTTGGAGTAATAGCCAATCCCAGATAAGTAACCAGAGGGTGGACAGCTGGACTGTAGAGGGTGAGACCCTATATACCCCGCTGGATGAACGGAAAGTTTAATAATATAGAGGTGTCTGCCTGGATAATTTGTTGAGCTGTGTGACACTGGGGTGTTCCTTGGTTCCTGACTGCCAGGATACCTCCACCTTCAGGGCTGTAACACTTGCACTGGGGGAAACTTTCTCCTCAGAGCTGTAACACTTATAAGCCTGGGAAGGGCTGATGAAAAACATGGGGGTGGAAGATAAGAGACTCCCTTGACTTAAAAATATCTGAGAGGGAAAGGAAGAGGATGGGAGAAAGTGCAGGTGCATTTGGCCTTCCTCCCCCTTCCTCTTCTTCCTCCTCCTCCTTCTCTTCCTCCTCCTCCTCCTCCTCTTCCTCCTCCTCCTCCTCCTCCTCTTCTTCTTCTTCTTCTTCTTCTTCTTCTTCTTCTTCTTCTTCTTCTTCTTCTTCTTCTTCGAGACAGGGTTTCTCTGTGCAGCCCTGGCTGTCCTAGAACTCACAAAGATCCAGTTGCCTCTGCCTCCCATGTGCTGGAATTAAAGGCGTGCGCCACAACGCCCATCTTGGCCTTACTTATTCTTGGAGCACATGTGTGACCTAGACTGGTACTTGGGCAGACATAGAAATAAATATTTACAATAGCTGGCACCAGGGCCAAAAAGAGCAAGGCAAGACGCAGCGGGGAGCCATGAGCAGGTGGCTCAGTACACTTACCATGTCTTTTCTGCTTCTCTTTCCTGGCACACAGAAATTTACATATGCACATGTGCCTGCTATATCTCTGTGTTTGTGTGTGTGTGTGGTGTGTTCTCACGTGTATAGATGTGAGCATGTAGAAGCCCAAGGGTGACATCAGGCGTCTTCTTCCATTGCTTTCTACCTTATTCCTTGAGGCTGGGTCCCTTACTGGCAGTCACTGTTGCACTGGAGAGTCATGCAGGCGGGAGCTCTTACTTTAACAAGAGGGTTGATGAACAAAAAATTGTATAAAGGGAACCTCAGGTGACCTTGCTGCTGGTGACCTGGACATGTCCCTTTCGTGACAGAATGTATAGAATAAATCTCTGTCTCCCTGTGTCTGTGTGTGTGTGTGTGTGTGTGTGTGTGTGTATGAAGGTATGAAGGGGGGTTTATTAGAATGACTTACAGACTGTGGTCCAGCTAGTCCAACAATGGTCCCTATGAATGGAAAGTCCAAGAATCTAGCAGTTCAGTTCATAAGGCTGATTGTCTAAGATGGTCTTTAGTGTGTAATTTTTTCCTTGAGAACAACCACTAGCAAACTGCAACCAACCCCCCTGAATGACCACGGCCACTTATTAGGGCACTAGCATTTAAATACCCTCTGCTAGTTAGCTGCTGTGAAACAGCCCTATATTCCCACACCTGGGATTAAAATGAAAACTTTTTTTGTTTTGTTTTTTTTTTGTTACTTTTCCGTACATTGGTATTCTGCCTGGATTTCTGAGAGATTTCATCCACTGAAACTGGAGTTACAGATCACTGTGAGGAGCCACGTGGACACGGGGAATTAAACTCGGTTCTCTGGTTCTCTGCTAGACCAAGCAATGTTCATAACCACTGAGCCATCTCCCCAGCTGAAAACATATTCTTACAATATTTCTGGGTTTTTGTTTATTCTTTTGTTTTCTTGAGACAGGGTTTCTCTGTGGAGCCCTGGCTGTCCTTTGTAGACTAGGCTGTCCTTGAACTCACAGGGATCTGCCTGAGTGCTGGGTTAAAGCATGTACCACCACAACCCACTTCTGGGATTTTGTTTGTTTTGAAACAAGGTTTCTCTGTGTAACAGTCTTGGCTGTCCTGGAATTCTTTTTTTTTTTTTTTTTTTTTTTTTTGGTTTTTCGAGACAGGGTTTCTGTGTGTTAGCCTTGGCTGTCCTGGACTCGCTTTGTAGACCAGGCTGACCTCGAACTCACAGTGATCCGCCTGCTTCTGCCTCCCGAGTGCTGGGATTAAAGGCATGCGCTACTACGCTCGGCTCTGGAATTCTTTATATATCAGGCTAGCCTTGAACTCAGATATCTGCCTGTCTCCACCCAGGATTAAAGGCATGCGCCACCGTACACTTGGGAGGAAGAGGCAGTCTGGCTTACGAAGTGAATTCTAGGATAGCCAAATGTATTCAGAGAAGCTCTGTCTTGGGTCGGGGGTGGGATGGATCTTCCCGCTTCAAACTAAGTGAAAATCCCCCACAGGTGTGCCCCTCCATTTTTGGGTTTTATTTTTTTTTTATTTTTATTTTTTTTGGTTTTTCGAGACAGTGTTTCTCTGTGTAGCCTTGGCCATCCTGGACTCACTTTGTAGACCTGGCTGGCCTCGAACTCACAGCGATCCGCCTGCCTCTGCCTCCCGAGTGCTGGGATTAAAGGCATGCGCCACCACGCCCGGCTCATTTTTGGGTTTTAGTTAATGCCAGATGTACTCAAACTGACAACCACGAATAGCCATCACAAGTCTACCCCTTGTCAACTCGACACACACACAATCTTCTCTCTCTCTTCCTCTCCACCCACCCCTCCCCGCTCCCCCCCACGTCTCCTGAGACAGGGTTTCTCTGTGTAGCCTTGGCTGTCCTGGACTCACTTTGTAGACCAGGCTGGTCTCAAACTCAGTGATCTGCCTGTCTCTGCCTCCCAAGTGCTGGGATTACAGGCGTGCACCAATGGAAACAATAGCCAGTTCATGACTATCCTAACAACACCTAACATAATTATCCCTTGTATTAAGTGCAAACACATTACAAATTACAAAAACCAGGCTCCAGTCCTCTCTTCCTCACCCCTTGAGGCTGTATGTGCAGGCTCAGCAGCAGACAGCATGGGAGGAGAAACCGTAGGCATTTGGGCAATTTCTTCACATGACTTGCTTGTGCCCTTCCGGCCTCGCTTGGGCCTGCTGGTGTTTGTACCACTTCCATTTGGTAATGGGTTGCTACTGGGTACATCCTACTTTATGACTTGGTGGGTCAGATGACACCCAGCTTGTGTCACATGGCAATCTGATGGTACATTGTGAAATGCTGTTTCTACTATGGCCCAATAGCAGACCAAGATCTGTCTTTTAAAGGGAGAAGAGTTATTTGCAGATGATGGTAGAGTCTTCCTTTAAAATTGCAATTTTGTGGGTTGGAGAGATGGCTCAGAGGTTAAGAGCACTGGCTATTCTTCCGAAGGTCCTGTGTTCAATTCCCAGCAACCACATGGTGGCTCACAACCATCTATAATGAGATCTGGTGCCCTCTTCTGGCAGGCAGGCATACATGCAGACAGAACCTTGTATACATAATAAATAAATAAATCTTAAAAATCTCAATTTTGTGACTTACCTATAGGAGTCTGCAAAGGCTCCAAACAGCATTCCTATCTGCCACTAACACCTTAAGTACCATCGGGTCTGCTAGATCACAATTTAAGTGGTAGAGCAGCTGGGACACGCTACAGCCTTTTCCTGTCCCAGGCCCCACACAAAGCTAGTGCTTTACAAGTCACTTGGTATATGGGCGGGCATAACACCCCAAGTGAAGAATGTATTGTCTCCAGGATCCAAATAGGCCCACTAAACACTGTGCTTCTTTCTTGGTGGTGGGAGGGACCACATGCCATAATTAATTCTTTACCTTAAAAGGAGTATCTCTACCTGGCTCCCATCACTGGACTCCTGAGAATTTCACCAAGGTGGACGGCCCTTAAATTTTGCTTGGATTTATTTCCCATCCTCTGATGTGTGTATATGTTACCAATGAGTCCAAAGTGGTTGCCATCTCCTACTCATTAGGGCCAACCAGTATAATGCCATCAATGTAGTGCACCAACATGGTGTTTCATGAGACGATCAAGATCCCTTCTAAGCTATGACTCAGGGCTGCAGAGTTAATACACCCTTGAGGTAAAGCTGTGACGGTACACTGCTGGCCTCACCAACTGCAAGCAATTGCTTACGATGGTCTTATGGACAGGTACCGAGAAAGTATCTATCTGTTCAACAGCTGCATACTGTGTATTAGATGTGTTAATCAGCTCAAGGACACCACATCTGGTACAGCAGCAGTGGCAGTCAGTGACTGAGTTTGCGATAGTCATCTGTCAGTCTCCGCCATCCATCCGTCCTCTGCACTGGGCAGATAGGAGAGTTAGAGACGTGGGAAGCAGCATCCTGGTCTTTCAAGTCCTTGCTGGTGGCACTGACTTCTGCAGCTCTTATAGGGACGTGATACTGTCTGATTCACTATTTTTCTGGCAGAGGTGACTCTAAAGTTCTGTTTGGCCTTCCCAAACATAACAGCCCTCACTCCACAGGTCAGGGAGCCAATGGAAGAAGTCTGCCAACTTCTCAGTCGCTATCCCAATTACACATCTGGGACTGGGGAAATAACCACAGGATGAGTTTAGGGACCCACTGTGACTTGGACTTCAGTCAAAACTCCATTAGTCACCTGACCTCCATAAGCCCCTACTTTAACTGGAGAGCCACAGTGTTTCTTGGGCTCTCATGGAATCGGGTGAGAACTCAGAACCAGCATCCAACAGACCATGAGTGGAAAGTCTGAGTGTCTCCTTTTTATTTTATTTATTTATTTTTTGGTGTCTCCTTTTTAGCTGCACAGGTTTCCATATTAAATCCCCATCTCCACTCAGAAGGCCTATGACATTAAACTCAGCCTGATCCAGTTTCATGTTCCTTCACCATTGTTTCACACTCTTAAGATCCATGTCCACATACATCCCCCAGACTTCTGCTTGATGAATTAGGAGACTAAGTAAGCTCATTAGCAGTGTAGCGCTCCTCCTTATGGACCATACTCCACCTCCCCTCCAGGAGCCTGCTTAGTTTTAAGTCTGGTTTAGGTTTAGAGGCAGCTATTTGGGGGCTCTGGGGGACATCAGTATCATCTTGCTTAGAATTTTCTTCAGAGAATGAAGGACGAATTAGAAGACAATGAGGATTACTTTTAATAGAAAAGAGAAATTGAATGGAACCCAGCCCTATTTCAAAAGCAGAAACAGTGCCGTCCACTTGGCTAGCTATGTCCAAGTCTTCGTGGATGCCAGAGGCAATGTGGGTATGCACTTTACCTCAGTTTGTACCCAGAAAAGAGCCAGACAAGAGCTAGCTCAGGATGATCAGACTCTGAATATAGGACGCTGATGCTGGGCATGGGGAATGGGGATCTAGCTCAGGGCTGGACAAGGAGCTTCCTGTCATGGGGAATGGCTCCCACTGCCCTCAGACCCCTTGGGACTCTGTAGACGATGCAGCACCTCCATCTGCCTCCTCTTCTCCTTGGCCCGGTTGATGGTTGTGCGGAAGAGCTTGCAGAACAGATGGACAGCTTGGGGAGAGTCGTCATTGGCGGGGATAGGGTAAGTGATGAGGCATGGGTTGCAGTTGGTGTCCACAATGCCCACTGTGGGGATGTTCATCTTGGCCGCATCCCTCACGGCCACGTGGGGTTCAAAGACATTGTTGAGCGTGTGCAGGAAGATGATGAGGTCTGGGAGGCGGACTGTGGGCCCAAAGAGGAGGCGCGCGTTAGTCAGCAGGCCACCCTTGAAGTAGCGGGTGTGGGCGTACTCCCCGCAGTCCCGGGCTGTACTCTCAATCAAGTGAGAGAACTGCCGGTTCCGGCTCACAAACAGGATGATGCCCTTGCGGTAGGCCACGTGGGCGGTGAAGTTCAAGGCCAGCTGGAGATTCAAGGCTGTCTGATCCAGGTCAATGATGTCTTGGCCTAGGCGGTTCCCAAAGATGTACGGCTCCATGAACCTGCTCCCCAAAAAACAAACAAACAAGCCCCAAGTGAGTGTTGCAGTGTTGACAGAGCCACCCGTCCCCTTCCACAGACTCCTGTCAGCAATGCAGGTTGGGAGGCACTGTTTACATTTGTCTCCCCACTGCTCCTGGTCTAGTTAGTTACTGATGGGCTCTGGGTTGTGGAGTTGAGCAGCCAGCATCAGGTGTGTGGCTCAACCTGTCCCACCTTCGCCCTGTGGAGATTTGAGGATCAACCGCACATTAAACACGAGCCCCGGGGGCTGGTGGTGGTGGTGGGGCTGCCTTTAATCCCAGCACTAGGGAGGCAGATCTCTGTGAGTTTGAGGTCAGCGTGTTCTACAGAGTGAGTTCCAGGACAGCCAAGGCTACACAGAGAGGCCCTGTCTTGGAAAACCAAACCCAAAACATGAACCCAGGCAAGGCACTCTGGTTAGTGATGCTATCTGTGGTAACTTCAGTTCTGTAAGGCAGGACCTCTCTATTGGGGTGGCCAAAAGCTCAGGGGTTCCCCAGCCTGTGGCGACCCTTTCTTTTCACCATGTCTGTAAACAGCATCAATACAGGCACTGCAGTTGGTGTTGCTGTGGACACTGCGACCTGGCATCACTTCCAACCTTGACCCGATCCCAACGCTCTGCCCACACTGCCTGTGCCAGCTACCTATGACGGCACCCAGCTTTATGTCCCAGGTGAACTCGGGCCTCGAAGAGGCTCTTCACAGAAAATAGCTCCTTGACATTGAAGAAGTCCGAACGCTGCAGTGGCACATCTAGGATCCTGCTCTGCAGATCTGGGGGGGAAAAAAGAGGAAGGGGAGACACTGTGGCCCACCAACAACAACCGAGGAGGCACGAATCTCCTGGGAGTGGGGACCTCAAGGCGAGAAGAAACGCCAGGAAAGATCTTGAAGACATGGGGCATTTTTTACAGCACCGAAGGGCTAGTGCCAGGTCTGAGGTGGCCTCTGTGTGGGGAAAGCCTGGCCGGTCCTCTTCTCTTAGTTTCCACAGATAAAAGGGGAGAAAAGAGTCAGGAGCCTCATTGACTTCTGGTGCCTCAAATGTCGCACCTGAAAACCAGCAAGGTGGACGGATCCAAAACCGGTTTTCACTGGTCTCGGGAGCGTCTAAGGCCACTGGGGGGCCACTCTCCCTCCCATCCCACTTAGGGAGATTGGCCCAGGGTTCGCTCGGGGATCCCGCAATGACAACCCCCTCCACGATTCCGCGCCCCGGCCCAGCTCCAGACGCTGGCCTTTACCGTCGCCGTCCTGGGGCTCGCTGACCGCGGGGACCGGGACTCCCGTCACCATCCTCCCATTCTGTCCCGCTGGGCCCCGGGTCACCTTTTGCAGGAAACCTGGCCAGCGCCGCACACCTGCGGGGAGAAAGCCCGTGAGACCGCGCTCTGTCCATGTTCCCGTCCTCCCGTCTCTCTCCGGGATCCCCGGGTCCCTCCCGTCCTGGGTAGGGGGAGGGTGTCCTCCGCGCTCACCTGCATACAGCAGCCGGGTAAACACGGCCGGGGCGGGCGCCATGGCGGGCGCGTGGACAGAAATGCCGCAGAGACTCTTCCTGCGCGCCAGAGCGCCTCCTCCACTGTGCGCGCGGGGCTGCAGCGCCGCACGCAGTCCGGGAGGACCGCCGCCTGGTCCCCGTTGCGCGCGACCTTGTAAGTGAGATTCCGCCAAGGCTATCGGTGCCTGGCTGGGACCCGTGGGCCTGAACCAGGACTTGCGAACTCTCTGAGAACTGGAATTGGCTTTGTATACCACGCTGCCAACCTTGAACTCACAGAGATCCGTCTGCCTCTGCCTCCCGAGTGCTGGGATTAAAGGCGTGCAACATCACCGCCTGGCCACTTTAATTGCATTTTTTGCTGTTGTTTAAAATTTGTTTTAGATTTATTTATTTTAGGTATATGTAAGTATTTTGCCTACAGGTATGTATACGCACCTTGTGAGTGCCTGGTGCCCGTGCACCACCACACTGTGCCCCAAGTCGTTTTTATCGTTTGTTTAAAAATTATTATTATTGCCAGGGGTGGTGGCGCACGCCTTTAATCCCAGCACTCAAGAGGCAGAGGCAGGCAGATCGATGTGAGTTCGAGGCCAGCCTGGTCTACTAAAGCGAGTCCAGGACAGCCAAGGCTACACAGAGAAACCCTATCTTAGAAAAAAGAAAGAATGAAAAAAATTATTATCATTATTGTTGTTGTTGTTAGTATTAATAGTAGTAGTAGTAGTAGTAGGTAGTATTGAGACAGAGTTTACTAAATACATATGGCTGGCCTAGAACTCTCTTTGTAGATCAGGCTGGCCAGGAACTCAGAGACCTGCCACCTGGTAGTTCACTAGCACTTCATTAAATGCAGTTACTCTTCCATATGAGCTACGTGCACGGCTCACAAGATAGCTCACCAATATTTGGCCTAGGAAAATTACCTAAATTTAGCAATATCTTGAATCTTAGTTTAGGCTGAGTTATGGGGAGCATGGGGTGACAGAGGCCAAGGAGAAGCCCTGGCCAGTACAGTAAGTACAGGCAAACCAGTGAGGTGCTTGAGCAAGCACCTAATTTCCTGTGCATTTGCTAGTGAAATCCCAGGCCCTAAGGTTTCATTTGCCCAGGATCTGCTTCCTAGTGCATTTTGGGATGATACAAGGATGTTCCCAACAATCCCAGAAAAAGCCAGCGGAACTCCCAGAGAAGCTGAGCTTGGAAGCTCGGAATTCCTTTCGCGCGACAGTCCCAGCTTAGAACTTATCACTGTCTCCTTTTGTTATTCGCCCTCTGGAAGATTCTAGACCTGCCTACATCTCCACTGGCAAGCAGCCTATAAAGGACCGCCGCCCCGCCTCCCGGTCAGGTGACGCTGTTGCCTAGCAACAGGACGCTCTGCCGCCGCCGCCTGCAGCCGCGCATTTGATTGTCCATGGCTAGTTTCCTGCCGAACCTCAATGTCTGAAGAAAATCCCCAAGAGTGTACCGAGCCGGTGGAACCCAAGGCTAAGCCCGCCCCAGAGAAGACGAGCGATTACTACCATGTGAGCGAGCAACTCCCAGACAGGTTCAACAACCCGGCGTGGTTTCGTGGCTACAGGTAAGGAAAACTGAGGTTACCTCCTCCGTGCAGCAGGGTGCGGCAGGTGGCCCTAGTTTTGGCCATGTGTGTGAGAACTCCCAAGTGTCTGGCTGCTGAGGCCAAAATAAGCCAGACGTGAACCCTGCCTTGTGTCACCATTACTATTAAGAGTCTTATCTTACTGTCCGAGCAACCACAAGAGTTAATGTGTGTGGGTGCAGAGTTGTCGTGGGGAGGGGCGGTGTCTCTTCGAGTTTGAAGCTCCCCCTGAGAGTTGTACAAATGAGGCTGGAGGCCTTCTTGACTTCTGTGAAGGAGGTGCGGGCACACTACCACCCACTCCCTACAAACAAGGAGATGGCTTGCTGAGGCCCCAGGGTGTGAAGTAGAGCCACTGAGGGCCCCACCTCCAGCATTTGCTGTGGGAAACAGAGTGTGTGTGTCTCTTCTACAGGACCGACAAAGCTATCTCCATGTACAGCACCAGTAACCAGACTTATGGGAGCAGAGTACCCACGGTGCACGAGATGCCGGTACGTGCAAGCCAGACATGCCGGGATGACAAGGGTCGTGAGGAGTCAGACTTGAATGTGGGGCACCTCGAATCCTGTTAGAATGGGCCAAGGCAGAGAGATGATAGAATACATTGTAGAAAGAGAAGAGTCCACGTTGTCCTTCCCCCCATTCTACAGGCACCCACACCTTCACACAGGCACCCACACCTTCACACAGGCACCCACACCTTCACACAGGCACCCCAGGGGCAAATCCAGGAAGCCAAGTGTTCTTGAATTGGGAGTTGGGAGATGTGCTTTGTGCATCGGACTGTGGTGCTGGTCAGAGCTAAGGCTCCTCTGTAACTGAAGTCACACTCTGATCCAGGGAACACACTTATGGAGTCAGTGAGCACCCCCAGATTACCTGGCCTCCCACTTTGGAATTAGGATGTTAGAGGTCATTTTCCCAAACAGTTGTCAGTTTTGAAGACCTGGTAATTGGTCACTTAGTTATGTCATATGAGTGACAGAACCCTGGGAAAAGACTTATTCACTAGTCAGTGTTCCAGAATCAGAGACAAGGTGCTTCTGTGGGAAGCAGGTATATAAGCAGGAATGCTGCTTATGCATTCCATGGGGCTGGAGAGATGGCGCAGAGGATAAGAGCGCTGCCTGCTCTTCCAAAGGTCAGGAGTTCAAGTTCCAGCAACCACGTGGTGACCCACAACCGTCTATGAGATCTAGTGCCTTCTTCTGGCATGCAGGTGGAACATTGTACGCATAATAAGCACATAATAAGTACATAATAAGTGCATTCTACTTGTTGGGCATGGTGGCACACACCTTTACTCTCAGCACCCAGGAAGCAGAGGCAGGTGGATTTCTGTGAGTTTGAGGCCAGCCTGGTCTACAGAGTGAGTTCCAGGACAGCTAGAGCCACGCAGAGAAACCCTGTTTCAAAAAACAGAAAACAAACCAAAAAAATTATATTCGACCTGTCTTTGGGGCGGGTACATGTATGGAGGTCAGAGGACAGCTTGTCGGACTTGGTTCTCCTTCCTTCTACCACGTGAGTCCTGGGTATCAGACTCAAGTCATCAAGGGCTGGCCATAAGGGCCTTTATCATCTTCTGTGAGACATGGCCTCGAGATAGCCGGAGCTAGTTTTGAATCAGTTCAAAACTGAAGATGACTTTGAACTCCCAAACTTCTTGCCTCCACCTCCCAAGTGCTGGGTTAAAGGTGTGCTCTACTATATACTGTGTTTCATGAACTGCCGGGCTTTGCAGGTGGTAGGCAAAGTGTTCGTTCTACGAGCTGAGCCTCGGCCCCAGGTTCTGCCCGCACCTTTATACAAGGCCACCGAGAAAATGCTGCCCCCGTTCAACAGTGGTGCTTTACACTCAGATTAGCAGGCAAAGTATCAGAGGCAAGTTAGGAACAGGTAGGTGGTCCCTGTCTCTCTCTCTCTCTCTTTTTTTTTTTTGGCTTTTTAGAGACAGGGTTTCTCTGTGTAGCCTTGGTTGTCCTAGACTAGCTTTGTAGACCAGGCTGGCCTTGAACTCACAGCGATCTGCCTGCTTCTGCCTCCCGAGTGCTGGGATTAAAGGCTTGTGCCGCCACGCCCGGCATTGGTCCCTGTCTCTTATAGCCCCGTTGTCTGGGGTTGGCTTTTCAGCTTTCTGACTGTGTTCACTGCGCTCAGAGAGCAGATCTTATTGCTATTTGCTATGATATTGCAGTGGTGGACATCTGCTGTTATATACTCGTCAAAATGTCCTGAGTGGGCAGGGCCAAGAGGGGGCCCCTGAGTGCACAGGGAGGGCACAGCCAAGTAGTTTTGGCTCATATCAGGAGCAGCTGCAATACACCATGCCACTAATGGGGGAGCTGTGTGTGTTGGGATGGCATTTGGACACTATGTTCAGTTTTCCTGGAGAACTCAAATTTGCCTCTTGACAAATGCTCTGAAATCATTTCTCTTTACATGGGTCTCCTGCCAAAGAGAGAAAACGTCAGGCGATCTTGACCCAGGGTTCTCCGAGGACTAGGGTACTGCTACTTGGTGGAGGTTAGTCTGCACATGGCAGACATCTCCCTGTCATCCAATGATTCTGTCTGGCTAGGTTCCTGCACTCACAGTGGCTACACACTCAGCAAGAACTGACTGCTGCAGGCCTCAGCAGCAGGCCAGCCCCTTCCCATACACCGGGCTGGTGGTGCATGCCCTGGAGTCTTTTTTTTTTTTTCTCTCTCAAAGATTTATGTGTTTGCCAGGCAGTGGTGGCGCACACCTTTAATCCCAGCACTTGGGAGGCAGAGGCATGCAGATCTCTGTGAGTTCCAGGCCAGCCTGGACTACAAAGCCAGTTCAGGACAGTCAAGGCTACACAAAGAAAATCTGTCTTGAAAAAAAAAAAAGAAAAAAGAAAGATGTATTTGTTTATTATGTATACGGTGCTCTGTCTGGCTATATGGTACTGTCTGGTGCTCTGCCTGAATGTACCCCTGCAGGCCACAAGAGGGCATCAGATCACATTATAGATGTTGTGAACCACCATGTGGTTGCAGGAATTGAACTCAGGACCCCTGGAAGAGCAGTCAGTGCTCTTAACTTCTGCAGCACCGCCCCCACTCCCCGAGTTTTTAAAAATACAAAGGATTCTGACTCAATAGAACAGAAACCCATTGCTGTGGCTTGGAGGAGTGGCCCCAAAGGTCCGTGTATTCAATGTGTTGCTGGGATGTGGGATTTTATGGGGGTTTTCAGGGTATTGGAGGTGTGCACCTCAGAGGAATCCTGGGATCCAGCCAGACCTCTCTTTGCTCTTCTTCATGGCTCCTGACTAGAGCAGTTCTGATCACTGCCACCCAGCAATTCCAGCCAAGGGCCAAAGCATCAAGACTGCTCATTCATGGGACCAGATCTCTCTCTGTGTGTCTGTGTGTCTGTCTGTCTGCCCTCTCTCTCTCTCTCTCTCTCTGTATCTCAGCCTCCTGAGTGCTGGGATTAAATGTGTGCACCACCACACTCAACTAACTTTTTCTAAGTTAGTTATAAGTATTTTGTTAAAGTATTGCAAGGTGACCACACTCACAGAAGAGAAAGCTGAAGCTTACCGAGGCCTAGTGACTTGCTTAGTGTGGCATGGCTGGCAGGAGTAGACCCTGCTGTGTGTGTGTGTGTGTGTGTGTGTGTGTGTGTGTGTGTGTGTGTGTATGTGTCTGGCCCCACCCCAGGTTAATGTTTGTTGTCACACATAGGTGTGGTGTAGCTCACACACAGGTGATCCTATGGCTTCTCTTGCTGTCCATGTGGTGAGGAAAGGAGGCAGTGTTAATTATATTAGATATGTTAAGCACACACTGGACTGGTTGGGGCACAAGGGGCCACCTTGCCCACTCTGGTTTCTGTGCTAAGTATTCTTCTTCCAACAGACCAGCCTGGCTGCCTGTGTCATCATGCCCCACTGACCCTCTCGTTTCTTTTTACTTCCAGAAAGTATTTTATCCATCTTCAATTAAGTTTTCCAGACAACTTGCAGCTTGTGGAATGTTCCAGAGTAATACTTTTAATGTCGGCCTGGAGAAGAGCATAGTGACGGGCCCTGACAATCTCATCACCCATTGTGATCGCCTTAACTTCCACCCCAGTTACAATGTCAACAGGCCGTCCATCTGTGACTGAGGGAGCAGGATGCCTGTCCCGGGGGTGGGTGAGGGTGGGGGGTGGGGAACCTCCTGACTCAGTGCTGCTGTAGGGAACTTGGCTGCCTTGATCCTCGACAAGTGCCCAGTTCTGAAGGCACAGATCTCACTGCCTTCTCAGAAAACACTTTTCCTTTCCGGAGGAGAAAAATATGCAAATAGAGCCACAATGTCCTTCATTATGTATTTCACACAGGAAGGATGCGGATGGCTGGGTTTTCTATTAAAAAGTTGTTACTGCCTCAGTTTCCTGATGTGTCTCGTATTTGTCCTGGAGCAGTGCTGCCACGCCCTGCTGGAAATGCTCAGGTTTACACGAAGGCTCTCTCTGGTGATTTATTTATTTTTTTAAAACATTTATTTATTTATTTATTTATTTATTATTATGTATACAGAGCTCTGCCTGCATGTACCCCTGCAGGCCAGAGGAGGATATCAGATCACATTATAGATGGTTGTGAGCCACCATGTGGTTGCTGGGAATTGAACTCATGACCTTTGGAAGAGCAGTCAGTGCTCTTAACCACTGAGCCATCTCTCCAGCCCCCTCTCTGGTGATTAAAAAAAAAAAAGAAAGATTTTATTTTTAAATTGTGTGCCTGAGGAATCCAGAAGAGGGTGTCAGATTTCCTGGAGTTATGGAAGGTGTGAACTATCCCAAATGGGACCTGCACTTGGGTCCTTTATAAGGGTAATATATGCCTTTAGCCACTGGGCCATCTCTCCAAGCTCTCTCTTTTTTTTTTTTTTTTTTTTGGTCAGGCTTGGCAGCAAGTGCCCTAACCTACTAGCCATTTTGCTGATTGTCTTCGGTTTGTTTTTGTTTTTGTTTTTTTAATCGCTGCAATGAAACTACACGACCAAAAGGCAAGTTAAGGGTTTATTCAGCTTACACTTCCATGGCTCAAAGGAAGTCAAGCAGGGCTGTGGTGCCCGTGCCACCGCGGTACCGAGTCGAGGGTGAGGGACTGCGGAGTTAACTCATGCATGCACACACGTGCGACACACACACACATACACACAATAACACAGCAGCCACAGCAGCAGCCATAACAGCGGTTTATTATTCTCCTCCTCCTCTTCTCAGAGTTCCAACGAGCTTTCTTATAGGCAGCAAAACAGGAATCCTCCTCCCAGGTGAAATCCCTCAAGAGGTGATTGCACATTGGAGGAAAAGTCTCGAGGAAGGGAGGGGTGCGTTCTCAGAGCAGTAAACATGACTAGCTAACCAAGATAAACACAGACATGGAAGCTGCTAGAAACAGGACATGAAACAGCAAGACAGGCAGGCAGCCCAGTTGGGCCTGGTTCCTACACAGGGCAGGAACCTGGAGACAGCAGTGCCCATGGAGGGGTGCTTCTTCCTGGCCTGCTTTCTTATAGCCCAGGGAAGGCACCACCCACAATGGGCTGGGCCCTCCCCCATTGATCACTAATTGAGAAAATGCCTCACAGCCGGATCTCATGGAGGCATTTCCTCAGTGGAGGCTCCTTCCTCTCTGATGACTCTAGCTTGTGTCAATTTGACACAAAATCAACCAGTACACTGATCCTGATTATATTATTATTTATTTTATTTTATTTTTTTAGTGTATGTATGCTCCTGCACCTGGGTGTACCTATGGGCAGCTATACTCTGCCATGTGTGTATGTGTGGAGGCAGACATTGACATCTGCTGTCTTCTTTTATTTGCTCTCTGCCTTGTGTTGAGATGGGGTCCCTCACAGAATCTGGAGCCTGGTGTTTTGGCTTGACTGACTGGCCAGTGAGCCCTCAGGATCCGCTGGTGTCTGTCCTTCGGTGTTAGGTGCATGCCCCTGTGCCAGGCTGGGGATCCAAACTCAGGTCTGTGTGACAAACGCTTTACCCATTGAGCCATCTCCCCACCATTGATATTTAAAACAAACAACAACAACAACAACAAAAAAACCTTTATTCTCATAAATGAGGTGTTTTCACTACAGGAAATTTTGGAAATGTTGAGATCAGAAAGGAGAGCTCTTTATACATTGTCATTGATGTTTTGTTCACAGAAATGCAACACTCTGTTTTTTTTTTTCCCCTTTGGTATTATTAATGCACAAAGTAAACATTTGGCAATACTCTTAATGTCTAATTTGGAGTGGAAATGCTTTCTACGAAAAAAAAAAATCGATTGGTTTAAGAAGCTATGAGCTGAGGCTGAAGCCAGAATCTATAGACTGCCTCTCTGAGGTAGAAAATCAGACTGGGTGTCCCACTAAAAAGTTGGCCCTGTTTCGAATGGTTTCTTTAGGGATGCCAGGCGGGTGGCACATGCCTTCAATCCCAGCACCAGGGAGGCCGAGGCAGAGGTGTGCAGAGCTCTGAGTTTGAGGCCAGCCTGGTCTATATAGCCTGTTCTAGGCTACACAAAGAGACCCTGTTTCCAAAAAAAAAAAAAAAAAAAAAAAAAAAAACCAAATTTAAAAAAAAGTTAGGGTCTGGAGAGATGGCTCAGTGGTTAAGGAAACTGGCTACTCTTTAAGAGGACATGGGTTCAATTCTTGGCTCCCACATGGTGACTCCAGCTATATGGCCTCTGAGGACACCATGTGATGCCCACACATACATGCAGACAAAACACCTATACATAAATAAATTTAATACATTATTTGTGTATGTGTGCATGTCTTTATGAGTTTGTGGGTGCTGGTGCCTGAATGAAGAGCTCAGAAGAGGGGGCCCCCAGAGCTGGAGTTACAGGAGGGGGTGAGCCACTTGATAAGGGTGTTGGGAACTGAACCTGGGTCCTCAGCAAGAGCAATACTGCTCTTAACTGCTGAGCCATCTTTCCAGCCTCTGACTTCAACAATCTGTGGCTCTTGAGACAAGGTCTGTCTATGGAGCCCTGGCTGGCATCGAACTCACTATGTTAACCAGGCTGGCCGTAAACTCACAGAGATCCACCTACCTCTGCCTCCTGAGTGCTGGGATTAAAGATGTGCACCACCATGTCTTACTGAAAATAGGTTATCATTAAAACTATTCTTACAGCCAGGCGTGGTGGCGCACGCCTTTAATCCCAGCACTTGGGAGGCAGAGGCAGGTGGATTTGCTGTGAGTTTGAGGCCAGCCTGGTCTACAAAGAGAGTCCAGGACAGCCAAGGATACACAGAGAAACCTTGTCTCAAAAAACCAAAACCAAAACAAACAACCCCCCAAAAAACTATTCTTTTTTTTTTTTTTTTTTTCTGAGACAGGGTTTCTCTGTGTAGCCTTGGCCATCCTGGACTCACTTTGTAGACCAGGCTGGCCTCGAACTCACAGCGATCCACCTGCCTCTGCCTCCTGAGTGCTGGGATTAAAGACGTGCACCACCATGCCCAGCCAAAAAACTATTCTTTAAATGCCACTAGCCCTTCCATATCTAGCCTCTCTGCTTTCCACATAGCTGAGGAAGGCCTTGAACTTCTGACCCTTCCTCAACCTCCTGAACTCTGGAGTGACAGGCATGCACTACCACAGTTGGTTTATGTGGTGCTGGGGACCAAACTCAGCCGAGCTGCATCCTCAGCCCTATCTGGTTTCTGCTGAAAGAAAGGGGCTCACCAAGCAAGGGCTGAAAAGAAGGCACACCTTCACAGCAGCCAACCTGAAAAGCAGGCGGACAGTGCCATGGTAGGAAAACCAGAGGCTGGGTCTAGCCAGAGTGACTGAGCTCCCGTCCTGCTGTGTGATGAGGTAGAACCTGTGTCCTGGACAGTCCCCACTTCCAAGCCCAGGGTAAGCTGGGACCTGGGCCAGGATTGTTAGCTCGCAAACAAATGTGGCTTGGCACAAGGACCAAGCTTGCCTGTGGGCGGTGTGGGTTTCATCCTGGCACTATGCTTAGGCACTGAATTACTTTAATTGGTCGTGTCCAATAAAATGCTTTTTCTGGAAGAGTTGATGAGAGTACAAAGGTAGACACCACCTGTTAAATAGAGGAAGTGTCTGGAAAGACACACACACACACACACACACACACACACACACACACACACACACACCACCACAACACACACAACACACCCCACACACCACAGCACACAACCACACACACACACCAAAACCCCAAACAAAACCCACATACTTTTGTTGCAAATCCACCTGTCTATTTTCTGTTGGCATAACAAATTATCTTAGGCTTGTAATTTAAAGAGAATAGAGTTTTTTGGGTTTTGTTTTTGTTCTTTTCTTCTGTTTCTGGCTCAGGGCTCTAGTGCCTAAGGATTCTGTATCAGGCCCTGGTATCTGCTGGGCATGTCTAAGGCCCTTACTCTGGACCAAATCAGGCAGAGGCAACAACACATGAGGAGGCAGAGCAAGACAGCCAGATCAGGGTTCTCAGCCGTTTCCTGACTGTGCATGTGATGTGACCAGCTGCTTCAAGCTCTTGTCATCTGGCCTTTCCTGCTGCAATGGACCGTATCTTTGAACTGAGTAAGATTCAACCCTGAAGTTGCTTCTGTCAAGAGCATTTTATCACAGGGACAGGACAAGAAAATAAGACAAGAGCGTGCATGTGGGACTTGTAACCATAGCTGATTGATGGCACAGCCTTCAACCCAAGGCCACTGTCCTTCCCAGATTCCGAACAGCTTTTGTTACACACAGCACAACAGACCTGGGAAGAAAAGCACTGTGGGCCACTGGGTTCAGGACACTGGACCAGTGCTATCCCCAGGCAGGGAGCAGGGACAGGACTGAGGGATGCTGTTTCAGGGCAAAGCTCCTTCCCTTTGGTGATGATGTCATCACCCCACCCAGGCTAGGCTGTGTTTATAGATCACGGCCCCCAAAACAAAGGACAAACTAATTTGTGAATAGTGCTTGGTTTATTCATTAGAAAACAAACAAACAAACAAACAAAAAAACCAAGAACCGGATGGGTCTTATATACAAAACAAGATGCTTTTTTGTTTTCAAGGGTTAAAAGCACTCTTTAAAAATTTAAAATGGCAATGCGGATGACACAAAGCTGTCTCTCCCAGAAACACATAAACAAATATACACGTGAAATTTATTAATCACAGATAAAGATCATTTAGGAGCATGACGGGACCACAGGGGCCTGCACCATATCACGGCTCCAACACAGCAGACACTGAGGACAGCAGGGGTATGTGCCTGCATTTGGGCACAGAAGTGACTTGCACTTCATACCCGGGTGCGTAAAGTAGAAAGCTCACTTCCACATCAGAATGTTAAGAGTACCAACAGAATTCAGCCACAAAGTAGATCCGCAGCAATCCAGCACATCGAGCTGCAGAACTCCGTGGCGACAGGGAGATTACAACACAGATGCGACCTTCTCATCCGGGGTCTGGCACATCTTCAGCCCCAGCTGCCATGGCACCTCAGCACTGGCCGGGCCCTTCTTTCTCCTGGGTAGAGACAGGGTTGCAGAAAGCCACGCAGACTGCTGGTGTTATCCTTGGCCACACACAACTAACTGCCTTTGAGTGCTTCAAGGTGGGTTGTGGGGATGGTTTGTTGCCATTGTTTGCAAGGCTGGGGCTCACCAGCACAGGAGGCTAAGGTGTTTGGGGACCAAGCCATCTCATGGCCTCACTTCTCATCCATTTATCCATCCATCCATCCATCACAGGACCATGACAACAAACCCGTGGAATCGCCTTTTAGAGCCACGATTAAAAGCAGACCAGCAGCTCTTGTATGAAGAGATTACCATGGATGCTAGAATCCCCCAGCATCTTGGTATTAGATGATCCAGGCTCTGCTGAACTGCAACAATGGCAGCCAGATTCTCACACTGGGGCGGGGCAGGGGAGGTGGAGGAGGGAGATGATGATGGTTGGTTAGCTACTTGCTAGCTGTTGTGCTTTGAAGTGTTTTCTAGTTACAGGCCATGACTACAGATTCCAGAGACAGCCTGGACCAGGGACCAGAGTGCTTCGTGAAGCACCCTTGTCCTAGTTGCATCCTGACACACCGCAGCCATATTAGCACTTCTGAGGTGGACAGCTGCTGCCTGAATATTTGCATCAGCAAATGGCCAACAGGTCCAGCCTCTGCCTCTGCCCTTCACAGGAACAGTTAGAGCCAAGTGTTTGCTCAACTACCATACATGCACAGAGACCAGAGAGAATTGCAGCTAGGAACACCCTGCAAGATTGAACATTTTTAAAAAGTCTTTTTTTAAAAAAAAAACAACAGTATTTTAAATAATTATAAAAAACAAAACAAAACAAAACAAAAAACCCTACAAAACCCATATGTACCAGGACACAATCATTAAATAAAAATGTCATTTGAGGTTAGTGTACATATTTATATGGGGGGCGGGCTGCACAGAAAGGACCCAATTTTTGCTCATTGACTGTCCCCTACTCCCACCCCATGCTGTTGACACAGACAGACAGACAGATACACACACACAGAGGCAGGTGTGCACAAGGACACAGTATGAACACTGCTTCTCACAGCTATGACGAGAGCCATGACACACCTGTCACAACTTGAGGCCTTTACTGCTCACTGTGGCACTGCCCCCATCCTCCATGGAAGTGTCACTGAATTCACTGGCATCACTGCCCAAAGCCTCCTGGTCCTGGTGTTCCCTGTCAACCCTGTGCCGGTATCTCAGGTCTAGGACATTGTCCTCGGAGCCAGAATTCCTCCTGTCCTGCTGTCTCAGGGCCCCCTGAGCCTTCCGGCTTGGCCAGGGCCCACTGTCCTTCATAAGCAAGTGTGGGCTTCCAAATACAGGGTTGTGGCCGGGCTGTGTCTCCCTGAAGGCAGAGAACGCTGGGCCCTGCAGAGGCAGGGACAGGTTAGGGCTGAAGAGGCCAGCCTGCTTGGCCCCCCAGGAGACACTCTTCCCGAAGTGGAACAGCTGGGTGGAGAGGAAAGGCAGGCTCTTTCTGGGGCCTGAGGAGAGGCTGGGTGGGGCCCCAGCCTGTGGTGTGGCCCCCTTTTCCTTCTCACCCCGGAAGACCCCTGTCCACACTGTGCCTTGACCTGAGTTCAGTGCCCAAGGACTGGGAAGCCTGCTCTGGTGTGCAAAGTCACTCCAAGGGAGGGTGAGGTCAGCCTGGGGTCCAGGGCTGGGGGTCAGCAAGTTCTGACTTCCATAGTTCAGGTGAAACGTCCCCCTGGCACTTACAGCCTCGGCACCCACTTTGGCACAACTGGGAAGCTGACTGAAAACACTTTCGGCGGTGGCAGTCTGGATTCCTCGTGGGCTGTGGTCTTTGTGAAGGCTAATACTTTTCCTCCTTGGTGAAGATGCTTTGGCACAGCTGTTCCTGCTGGTGCTCTTGGGTAGTGCTGGCTCGCTTCGGCCCAGGACGGTGGGGAGGCGGGTGGGCTGCTCGGCACGGGCAGTGCCCCTCCCAGTCTGGCTCAAGTGGCTGGCTGCCTGTGTCCGAGCTCTCTCCGGGCCTCTCCTTCCTTCAGCTGGCTGAGGGGTTCCCCTGGCTTTCTGGCTCCGTGTGCACACTCCAGGCTGCAACCCCGGGGTTGGCTCTTTCCTGTAGGGCATCTCTGGCTTGGCAGGGCCCCCTTGAGGTTCTGAGCTGCGTACAGACTCCTTGGCCTTTTCGGCCAAAAACCTCCTGATCTCTAGCTCAATGCTGTCATCACTGTCCACTGAGCTGTCCTCAGACAGTGGGTCAGAGGCTGAGGGAGGGCAGCCACTGGCTCCTACGTCCTTAGAGGTGGGAGCCCCTTCTGGATTTTTCCTCCTGGGAAGAAAGGTGGGGCCTGCATCCTCACCCCCTGTGCCACCCTGCGTCACCTTCTCAGCCACACTGCTGAAGATGCTGCCTGGGCTTCTTCCCGGGCTGTCTCTGTTCTCCCCTCTGCACTTGGCCGGACAGCCTCGTGGTGCCTGCTGCCCATGGTCCCTCCAGTCCCTGGGAGGGCTGCTCAGCTTCTCCCCACACCGAGACTCTGCGGTGCCAAACCTGACCTTCTTACAAGCAGCCCGGGTCTCTCGGCACCTCTTCTTGAACTTCCGCTTGGATCTTAACAAGTCCTTGATGGCCATGTCCAGGTCCTCGTCACTGTCCAGAGAGCTGCTCTTATCCTCGGAGCTGTCCTTCTCCCCGCCAGCACTCTTCCCCTCGCCGGTCTTTGCCGTGAGGCCCCCACGGCCTTGGGATAGGTGCGTGTCACTAAGTCCAACTGTCCTGGAGGTGACGGGCTGGTCCTTGGCCTCAGCCTCCCCTCCTGCGGCCTCTGTGACTTTGAGAGGGTCCCACCCATCACGGCCAGGCTGCAACCTCCCCTGGATATAGTCACTGTCCTGGGCACTCTCTCTACCCTCCCTTATTTTCTTGGGCACTGTACTGCTGCCTCCACCTCTCCGTTTCCGCTTGCAGCCTGGAGGCGGATCTGGTGTTTTAGGAAGAGGGGCCTTGGGGATGCCAGGCTGGCCACTGGGGCCAGGTGAGGACAGCTGGCCCTGGGCAGGCTGAGGACTCCCTGCTTGTGCCTTGAGGGCCAAAAATGTCCGGATCTCCTGTTCTATGCTGTCATCACTGTCAACGTTGCTGCTGTCACCTTCAGATCGGGCAGGCACGGGCCGGGGACAGAAGAGTGGATTCATGGATGGAGACCTGTCACTGCCTTCCATGGGGGCGGGCAAGATGGTCTTAGAAATGTCCAGGATCGCTTCTGCACACATCAGCTCAGTGGACGTGTCTGCTAGGCATGAGGCCTGGTGCACAGTGTCACTCTTGGCAGCTGTGTGTCCTGAAGGTACAGAGGCTCTTGCATCCTTTAGGAGCTTGGAGATGGGGTCAGGGTGGAGACCTCCCATGTCGGTGCCCATAACCTTTGGAACTGCCAGCTTTTTCTTGCCAGGGGCTCTCCTGTGGGCTTCAGGCAAGGCACTTGGCTGGCTGCTGCCAGGGCTCTCATCTCTTGGCTGGGCTCTAGGAGGCGGGTCCCCACTGGCCTCCTTCCTGGTTTTCTCTAGCTGGTATAGCTGGATTGCCTCCTCAATGCCATCATCGCTGCTGGAGTCAGACGCCTGGTGCACTGGAGCTAAGTTCCTGATGCGCTTGCTGCGCCTGGCAGGCATGCTCCTCCTCACTCCACCCCTGGTGTGTGCAGCCTCAGGCCTGTGGGCCGTCAGCTTTGTGCTCCCAGGGGCCTCAGGCTCTGTGGAGACCTTAGGCCGGAAGTTTCTGGGCTGCGAGTTCATCTTTGCTAACCGGGGAGGTTTTCGGAAGATGAACTCCTTACAGGGTCCTATCGGAGCTGCCCTGGCTGAGGTCTCTTGGTTCCCCCTAGGTGTGGCATGGCTTTCGTTTGGGTCTGATTTTTTGTCCACAGACCCATCACACTTCGGGGTTTCATGTTGTCTTTTCTCACTGAGGAACTGTTCTATTTCAGCTCGGATGCTCTGTTCAAAGGAGTCCTCGCTGCTCATGCTAGCTGGGGAGGTGGAGCCCTGGTCCTCACTGGCTTCCGCAGGAACACTACCTGAGACAGGACTGAGCTGTGGGGGACATGGGATAGGCAGGGCACTGCTGTGGGCAGGCTCTGGGACACAGAGGGCGCCTTGGGACACAGGCTCAGAAGCCCCACCCTTCGCCTTCAGGTACTCTTGGATAGCCTCCTCGATGTCCCGGTCCACTGAGTCGTCACTGTCACAATCTGGCTCCAAGGGACCATGCCTCTCAGCTTCATTTTTCTCCAGAGGGCCACAGTTTGCAACAAGACCACAGGCAGGGAACTCTGGCCGCTCTCTGCACACAGCAGGCTTCTGGGCTAGCCTGCTGTCCCGGCACCTCTCCGCACGCTGGCCTCTCTGCGTGACGTGTTCATGGCTCGTGCCCAGGGCAGCCTCGTCTCTCTGCAGCGTGTTGATGAGCATCTGTACCCTGGCACTCACTGAGGCCCTGGAGGTGTCCTCTCTAGACTCGGAGAAGCAGTCAGGAAAGCAGAAGTTTCTGGGCTGGCCAAAGGCCTCCCATCTGGACTGGAGCGCCACCACTGGAGGGGCGTTCATTAGGAACATTCTAGCAGGCAGGCTGGGTGCTGGAAGGCAGGGCTTTCTGGGTCAGCCTGTTTCACATCCTGGGAGCAAAGAAAGCACAATGAAGGACACAGCTAAGCAGCCACATTATCAAACAAACACAAGAGACAAGAGACAGTACACCTGGGGCTACAACCTAATGCCTTGTTGGTTGGGGCGGAGGAGGGGCTTACACAAGCCTCCCAGGCACTTCCATCCTATAGGTGGAAGGCTCAGTTAGGAAAAAAAAAAGTGCAAGCTCCGGGCCCTTTCCTTTCCCGCCTGGGTTAGCAGCTTTTCTGCCAGAGGACAAAAGAGGTGTCATTTACCTCCCAGTGTTCTCAGGAGACTTTATGGGTAGACCCTTTCTGTGAATGACCACTCTGTTCTTTAGCCAAAGCTGCACCATACGAAGGACTCAAAAAGCACTTTCTCAAGCTTTTTTTTTTTTACAGACATGCCTTCACTACACTGTTGTATGTGAAAATGTCAAATGCATATCTGACAGATGATTTTCGTAGGCTGACATCAATTTTGGCTAATTAGCATCAAAATTACCCCAACTTTGGCTATGGGTGGGTCTGAAGGAAGGACTGCGTGGCTGTGGTGTGTAAAGAGATCACGGGGCTCAGACGGCGAGGATGCTATGAAGTAAATACGTATGGCTGTGCGCGGTCAGAGCCAGGTCTCCACAGGTCAGTTAGGCTGGTCAGGAACAGGGCAAAGAGGAGCCTAGTCTAGGAGGTGCGGGGTCATTTGGAAAGATACCAATGTCTCTGTGCGGTTCTTAATTCTTCCGGGCTGCTTTGGTCCCCTTCTGCCTCCTGAGACAGAAGGAGAGCGCCTACAAGAGCTCCTCTGAGGGACAAGGGATGGCACAGAAGTTGTCCCCACCCCTAACCCAAGGCCAGATGGTAGGGTCTGGCCTGTTGTTTGCTTTGCTCTGTCCTCTCCACCAGCTATTTAACTTGTCTTTCTGACAGGCTGGGATGTGCTGTATACATACTGAAATCCCTCCCCCGAGAGGTGGGGCTGGCCATCCAGACCAAAATGTGCTCAGAGCGGCAGACGGCCTAACTAGAGGTCTCTGCAAACGCAGCAGCAGCTCATTTTTAGAACCAAGAAACTAGTACAGGTGTAAGGGTAAGCGAAGGCATGAGGTGTTCGCTGCTCCATTTACATGTCAAAGCATCTTCCACCAGCTTTTAAAGTCCACTGCAAGGGCTGGACATGGTCGTGCACACTTTTAATGGTAACACTTAGGAAACAGAGGCAGGAGGATCTCTGTGAGTTCTAGGCCAGCCTGGTCCTACTACACACAGTGAGTTCCTGGCTACTCAGGAACATAGAGACCAAATTGTCCAAATAAATGAATGAATAAAAATAAATCAGTTTTACTACCAGGATTATAAAAAATTGGTGACATCTAGCTTAGAAACTGATGATAGTTTATAAATGCTTTTTTTTTTTCTGTTATGATATGTCATTAATGTAAAGAAAGACTCAAAACAAATTCAGGGACGCTTGCCCTGACATCGGCTACATTAACTGTAGCTAACTTGCCACTCTTCTGGGTGAGGGCCACAGCTGGGGGTTAGGGGGTGCTTTCCTATACTAGCTACTAGGGCTCTCATCCTGGCAGTCACCTACCTTAGTCCTGCTTGACAATAACACCTCCCAGGCCCAGGACAATGGGAACTGTTTAGGGGACCTTCCTCTTCCTTGCAGTAGGCTTGCTGTTCAAACTGCCAGAGCAATACCACAGAAATCACAAAACATTTGCACAGCCTAAGTGTGAAGAGTCTGAATCAAGCAGGGTGTGGTGGCCAGGCCTGGAGTCTCCGGTGAAGGGGTGAAGGCCAGAGGAGGAGGTCCTCCAAGCAAGCACTGTTTTCTTATCTTTAAAGACAGCATCTGGGCTCTAGAGATCCTCCTATCTCAACAGACCAAAGTAAACACAACAAAGGGTGCTTGTGGGGGCTGGGTAACAACCATCACACCAGGTTCAGAGCTGGGGGTGTGGGGTGGGGTGGGAGGAAGATCGAGGGAGCGGAAAAGATCAGTTTATGTCCACTCACCTGTTCACAGATGGACCCAGAGCTGGGCTTCTGACAGTCTTAATGGCTGTTGGTCCAACTACCTGGTCTACGTCAATCTTGGGAGCTGTCATTCTGGAGAACCATGAACTGCAGAGAGTTAAAGATGTGAACTGAAGCCAAGGTTGGGGATTTAAACTGGCGGCTCTGGGAATCAGGTTTCCACAGCGGCTGTGGGTACTGTCAGCTCTCGCACCCCAGCATGCCTCTAAATTTAAGTTATGATGTAGAGGCCACTGTACTCCAACTTGAAGTGGGTGTGGTAAGATTTGGGCCTTAGGAGCCAGAGGTGGTGACATGATTCAGGGCCTCGAGAAAAACTGTTGTGTCTACAACCCTCTGTGCGGAGTGGAGGCGGAGAGGGAGACAGACTCTCGCGGCTGCTCATCTCGCTGCCTGAGAGGCGGCTGGAGCAGCAGTCTGGTCTTCAAGCAGGTTAACGCCAACCTTTCTCCAAGGAGGGAGGGCCTCCCGCCGGTCTGTGGCCCCCACACACCCATCCCCGAAGTCATTTTCTGGGATCCCAGGCTTAGGGAATCAGGGGCCTCGAAGCCGTGCGTGGGCAAGAAAGCAGCCTTTGAAGGCCAGCCAGGCCTCGGTGACCCGGAGCCCAGCCCTCACCTGAGCCTCACCTGGACCCGACCTGCGCCCGCTGGCTCTCGAGGAACGCAGGGCGCAACAAGCGCCAGGCCAGCGCGGGAGGCTCCTCCCGTGACCCTTCTCCCGTGGCAGCGACCAGCCCCAGCCACCGACCCGATCCGGTGCCCGCCCGCCGCGGCCTGCACGGCGAACCCAGCCCAGCTGCCCGCCCTGCGCCCCGCGTCCCGGGAGGCGCCGGGCCCCGAGCCCAAGGGAAGCGCGGACACACGCGCCCCGCCCTCCCTCGGACAGGCGCCCGCAGCCACCGCGGAGTCCCGCGGGGCCCCCGGGGCCCGGCGCGCCGTGGGAGCGCGGGAGGGGAGGGCGGGGCCGGCGCGGAGAGGGGGCGGGGCGACCCCCCTTCAGGCCGTCCCTCCCGCCACCTACCCGCGGCGGCGGCGGCGGCGGCGGCAGCGGCCACGCTCCGGAAGCCGTGCCCGGTGGCTGGGCATCATGGGAATGGCACGGCCGAGTTCCGGGGGAGGCGCGCGGCCCGGCCGGACCCCCGCCCGCGAGAGCGCGCCCACCTGCACCGCGAGTGCCCGCGCTTGGACACGCACGGCGCGCGGGAGGAGCGCATAGGGCAGCGCGGAAGCGTCCGCGGCGTCCGCGGGAGTCCGAGCCTGCGCGGGGACCCTCCTGTCCTCCCACCCTGGCCTGGCGGAACGCCCGGAGCCGAGAGCGCGCACAGCCCAGGGGTGCTGGAGGTCGCGCGCGTTGGCAAGTTGGCCACGGCGAGGGGCGTGGCCGTGGAGAGCTGGAGGAGGGCCGCCGGACCCTCGCACAGACCTTAAGCTGCCTCTTGGTAGCCCACATCCAGTGCTCTCCCCTGCCCCCGTGCCTGGCATCTGCCCAGCCCGGCCCTTCACATCCTCAAGCCAGCAAAGGTGTGCTTCCCTGCTTACAGTTTGCACCCAGCTCGAGATTGCGCTTAGCTTGCCTGCGCTGGACACGCGGGGCCTTCTGCCAGGGTCTTCGGTGTCGCCCATGTCTCTGGGGTGCCCAAGTCCCCTTACTTTGCAGAATGCTTCTATGTCTTTTCACAATAACCCCACCTCACCCCTCACCTCCACTTATGGAGATCTCAGACCACATTTAGTAGGATTACCCTTAGAGATAGAGGCTGAGGGATAGACAAGCACCCGGGGGCATGCGGGTGACCTTGCTCTACTTTCAAATCTGTGATCTAGTCTGTGGTCTGGTGGAACAGGTGGAGTGGGGTTGGCTTCTACCAACTCGGTCTGGATTCGAGAGTGGAATTCTTTGGCTCTGTGGTACTCTCTGGCCACCTGACATCGGAAAGCTTTCTAATTTTCTTTTGCTTTTTAGATAGGTCTGGAGATAGTGCGTTGATGTTAGTGTCAGGGAGCAAGCCTGACGGAGTAGATGAAATGATTAGTGAGTGCTGGAGATCTGACTGGAAAAAACCCCAGACTTTGTTCCAGAGAAGGGCTCATGGCCTTCTTCCCCTCACCCCTGCACCACCTCTCTCTGGTTTTGTTTGTTTGCTTGTTTTGATTTTGATACAGCTGGTTTTGGACTATTTTTGAAAAAAAAAAAAAACTATGTATATATTATGTAAACAATGTTCTGCCTGCATGTGTGCCTGCCTGCTGGAAGAGGGCATTGATCTCATTTTAGATGGTTGTGAGCCACCATGTGGTTGTTGGGAATTGAACTCAGGACCTCTGGAAGAGGAGATGGTGCTCTAAATCTCTGAGCCATGTCTCCAGCCCTGGTTTTGGACTCCTCTCCTCGTGCCTTTGCCTTCCTGGTACTGGGATTACATATACTAAGTGTTACCATGCCCTAGTGCTGGAAGAGCTATTTCTAAGCTTGTGGAATTGGGGTGGAGTTGGAGTAAAGAAACATATAAGACATTTTAATGACTAGGGTCCCCCCCTTTCTTTTGTTTGTTTCTTTTTTTCTCATTCTTTTTTTAAAGATTCATTTATTTTAGCCGGATGGTGGTAACCCGTGTCTTTAAACCCAGCAATAAGGAGGCAGAGACAGGCAGATATCTGAATTTGAGGCCATCCTGGTCTACAGAGTTAGTTCCAGGACAGCCAGGGCTACGCAGAGAAACCCTATCTCGAAAAACCAAAAAAACAAACAACCCTTCCCAAAAACCCAACCAACCAACCAAAACAAACAAACAAAACAAAACAACCCTCTATTTGTAGACCAGGCTGGCCTTGAACTCACAGAGATCCTCCTGCTTCTGCCTCCTGAGTCCCAGGATTAAAGGGTGCGCTGCCGCCGTCGCCGCCGCCGCCACCACCACCACCACCCAGCTGAGAAACCCTGTCTTGAAACAAAACAACTCATTTATTGTATGTGTATGTGTGTTTTGCCTGCATGTATGTAAGCACACCACTTGCTTGCCTGGTACTCAAGGAGTACCAGAGGAGGGCATGGGATCCTCAGGAACTGGAGTTACAAGCATCTGTGAACTAACTTGAGGTGCTGGGAATTGAACTCAGTTCCTCTGCTAGAGCAGAAAGTGCAGCTCCCACCACCTTTTCTTTTGGGCAGGGTCCCAGCGGGGGGATTTATTATGTAAACTAGGCTGACCTCAAATTTACAGAGATCCACCTGCCCCTGACTATGAATGACACGTGCCATCACATCTGGCCTGAGTTATTGTCATTATGAAGTAATATTGCCAACCAGTTATCCAACCAATAATGCCGTCCCTCAGAGCTGTGGCAGTAGGACTATTTTGACATGCTTTCAGGGTTGTCCCTGATTGATGCCTGGAAGACAGTGGTCTGCTTGGCAGAGATGTTGACACTTGCCAGATGCCCTTCAGAGATCGGGACTGTCTGAGTTGCTCTCTATTGCTGCAAAGAGTCACCGAGACCAAAGCTTCTTACACAAGAAAGCATTTACTGGGGCTCACAGTTTCAGAGGGCGAGTCCATGACCATCATGGCGGGGAGCATGGTGGCAGGCAGGCATGGTGCTGGAGCAGTAGCTGAGCTCACAGGCACAACACAGAACAAACTGGAAATGGCATGGGCTTTTGAAACCTCAAAGCACACCCCCAGTGACACACCTCCAATAAGCCTGCACCTCCTAATCATTTCCAAACAGGTCCACCAATTAGGGACCAAGCATTCAAGCCTGTGAGCCTACGGGAGGTGGGGGGGGGGGCTGTTCTCATTCAAACTACCACAGGGATCCACCCCACTGTCTTCACGCTAGGTAGGCATGCCAGTTCCCACATCTTGCCAGCCTGTGAAGATGCCATCCCATTAAGTTTCTGGCAGTCTGATGGGTAGAATACGCATCCTTGTCACTTTGATTTTAATCTCTTTAATGTTGATGACACTGAGCATCCTTTCATTCTTCTATTGACTTTAGGAAAATTATATGTGTTCCCTGGCCTTTTTCATTTTGTTTTGTTTGTTTGCTTTGGTTTTACAAGACAGGGTTTCTCTGTGTAGCCTTGGCTGTCCTGGATTTGCTTTGTAGTCCAGGCTGGTCTTGAACTCACAGCAATACACTTGCCTCTGCCTCCTGAGTGCTGGGATGAAAGGTGGGCGCCACCACACCTGACTGAGATGAACAATTTTTAAGGAGGAAAACAATTCTGGAGAGATGGTTTAGCTGTTAAGAGTGTTTACTACTCTTGTAGAGGACCAAGTTCAGTTCCTAGCACCTATGTTGGAAGACCTACAACCACCTGTTGACTCTGGCTCCTAGGGATCTGATGCCCTTTTCTGGCTTTCACAGGCACACGCAAGCATGTGAACTCGTGAACACACTCTCTCTCGCTCTCTCTCTCTCTCTGGGGGGGGGGCACAGGGGGAGGGTTTCAAGACAGGGTTTCTCTGTAGCCTTCGCTGTTCTGGACTTACTTTGTAGATCAGGCTGGCCTCAAACTCAGAGATCCACCTGTCTCTGCCTCCCCCCCACCCCCCCAACCCCCCCTCACCGAGTAAGTGCTGGGATTAAAGGTGTATACCACCACTGCCTCTCTTAAAACCATGAGCCAATACCTGGGCGGTGGTGAGACATCCTTTAATCCAAGGAGGCAAGCAGATTTCTGTGAGTTTGAAGCCAGCCCAGTCTACAGAGTAAGTTCCAGGACAGCCAGGGCTACACAAAGAAACTGTGTCTTGAAAGGGAAATCATGAGGTATAATCTCACATTTACATAATTTGAATGATTAAAATATTTAATGCAAGTACATAAATATTTATGCATGTGTGATGGACATGGTGGCTTATATTACCATTTGAGAAACTAAGACGGGGATTGCCAGCTTGAAGGCGTCCTGGTCCCCATAACAAGACCCTTTTCAAATAAAGAATATTTGTGGGGGCAATATGCATGCTCTCAATACTTTTTTTCACTCAAATGTGTGATGGGTATCTGTATGCATGTTCACATGTGTGGGCACATGTGTGTGCATGTGTGTGGAGGCCAGAGGTTGACACCTGGCATTTTACCTCCTTCTCCTCCTCTCCTCTTCCTCCTCCTTCTCTTTTTGCATGCTGTTTTATTGTATGCTACAGCCAGTCTATATAAAATAGTTAAACCTTGTGAAACGGAAATCCATGAAAATTCAGAGAGGTAGATGTTAAGGACTGACAAGTAGAAGATTGTATGTCATGGCACGGGTTACAGAGACGCTTTTGTACAGACTTCAGATTTAGTTCTCGGAATGTTCACTGCTTCGTGAAAAGCGGCTTGAGAAACCTCGAGACACATGATTACGATAAGGAGCAGACTTTCTGGGGTCTGAAGGGATTTGTACATGAAGACACTCCAGTCAGCAGAGCATTCTGCAGACGGAACTGTCTCCAGTCTTCAGCTGCCTGGGAAACCTTCACACGGTTGGGCCTGGGCTGCAGCCGGAGCTGCTGATCCATCTTCTTCATGGCAGGGGTGCTAGAAGACTCTGACATGGCCCTCAGGGACAGCTGTTAGTCCGAGTGAGGAGCAGCTGGTGGCCAACACCTGGCGTTTTTTCATAGATTGCTCTCTGCCTTACTTCCTGAGGCAGGGCCTCTCACTGAACCCAGACATCACCTATTCAGCTAGTTTAGGTACAGGTTTGCCCCTGGAGCTCCGTCTCCTGCTCCCAAGTGCTGAGGTTACAGGAGGGCCGCCACATCCGCTTTGCTTTTCCATGCTTGCAGGAGACTTGCCAGTTCTCATGCATGCGCAGTAAGCACTCTCCCATTGAGACATCTCCCCAATCCTGCCCACCACCACCCTATTTTGTGTGCCGTGACATGCAAAGTGGAAGTCAGAGGACATCTTGCAGGGGGTGGCTCTCTCCTTCCACTACGTGGGTTCAGAGACTGAGCTCACCTGCAGTGCTTTTACCTGCTGAGCCTCCAGCCAAAGCTTCACACCTGACCGTGTTGAGGGAGGGGAGTAACGGGAGTAGCTCTGCTCTGCCGTCCCACTGCTGACATGCAAACATGAAACCAGGGCATCTGAACAGCTGCAATGGAAATGCTAACAGTCTGGGTGTGGGCCGCATTTTGAAAAGCACCCGACAGTCTCTAGATCTGGTGTGTTGAAACATAACAGCAGAAAAGATCCAGATAAGGACCTTAGCATTCACAAGTCTACATCAAAGGCATTTAAGCTGCGCCAATGACAAAGTCACAGTGGTGGTTTTTGTTTTCCTTTGTGTATTTTGTAATCTTTCATGGATAGCATTATTTCCATAAACAAAAATGCTTTATTTTCAATTAAAATTTTTGAAAGGAGTGGGGTGTAGGGTGTGGAGGCACATGCCTTTAAACCCAATGCTTAGGAGGCAGAGGCAGGCAGGTCTCTGTGAGTTTGAGGCCAGCCTGGTCTGCAGGATGAGTTCCCGGACAGCCAGGGCTACATAGGGAGACCTTGTTTCAAAGTGGGAGGGAGGAGGGGAATTAATGCTTATTTTTGTGTGCACATGTATGTGTGTGTGTGTGTGGTGGTCCTGGCAGAGGCAAGAAGAGGGTGTCGTGTCTTTTAGACCCAGAGTTACAGGCAGGTTTAGGTCACCTGATGGTGCTGGGAGCTGAACTCTAGTCCTCTCAACCACTGAGCCATCTCTCCATTCCCTCTTTTAATAATAATAATAAAAAAACACATCTATTTATGTATTTATTGTTTATGCAAAGGCAGGCAGATCTCTGAGTTCCAGTCCTGGCAGGGCTACAGAGTGAGACCCTGTTTCAAACAAACAAACAAAAAAAACCCAACAAGAACCCCATATATTTATTTATTTATTTGCTTGTTTGTTTGTTTTATGTGCACTCACATGGAGGTCAGAGGAGAACTTTTGAGAGTCAGTTCACCCTAATTCTTAGTAAACAATTCTGCAACCATGAAAAAGACAGGCATGCGTACAGATGCACCCATCTGTGAGCCACGAGTTGGGAGGTGGTGGCACTTTATTTCTCTGAGGCCACAGAGGGGGACAGCCTGTTTTTACAGAGATGGCCCAGATTGGAGGAGCTCCTCCTCATCAACTGGATTCATTTTGAAAATTCTATTCTTCTTTTGGGGGAGAGGGAGCTTTAAGAGAGGCTTTCTTAGCCAGGTGTGGTGACATAAGCCTTTAGTCTGGAGGCAGAGGCAGGTGGATTGAGGTGAGTTAGAGGCCAGCCTGGTCTACAGTGTGAGTTCAGGACAGTCAAAGCTATGCAGAGACACCCTGTCTCAAAAAACAAAACAAAAAACCCAAAACAAACCAAGAGAGGCTTTCTTGAAGCCCAGGTTACCCTTATGGCTGTTATGTATTGCTTATCAGCATTTTTGCTAAAATCAAGCATAATGTTAAGTTTGCTATGTAGCCAAGGATAGCCTTCCATTTCTGAAATTTCTCTTTCTGCAAAAATAATTTTTAGCTGTTTCAATTTTATTTATGTATGTGTGTGAATGTGTGTATACATTCATGTGGGGGCCAGAGGACAAACTCAGGCCCTTTTGAGATAGAATCTCTCCTTGGCCTAGAAGCTTACCTGTTAGGCAAGGCTGGCCTGTGAGCCCTGGGGTCCCTCCTGCCTCTGCTTCCTCAGCACTTGGGTTATAAGTATGTTCTTTTATACATGCTGTTAAAATGCATTTTAATTAATTACTTTATGTGTATGGGTGTTTTGCCTGCATGTATGTCTGTAGCACATGCACACAGTGCCTGAGGAGGCCAGAGACCTGTTGGATCCTCTGGAACTGGGTTTCAGGCAGCTGTGAGGGATCATGTGGGTGCTGGGCATCAAATACAGGCCTCTGAAAGAGCAGCCAGTGCTTTCAGCTACTAAGCAGCCCAACACCCTGCTTTTCTTTTTCTTTTTCTTTTTTTTTTTAAACATGGGTCCTGGGGCTTGAACTCAGTCTCTTGTTTTTGCAAGGCAAGCACTTTACCTACTGAACTATATCCCTAGTCTGTAAAACATTTTATTTATTTATTTATTTATTTATTTATTTTTATTTTTTAAAATAATTTTTAAAGATTTATTTATTTAATGTAATGAGTACTCTATCTGCATATACACCTGCAGGCTAGCTGAGGACATCAGATCATATTATAGATGGTTGTGAGCCACCATGTGGTGGCTGGGAACTGAACTCAGGACCTTTGGAAGAGCAGCCGGTGCTCTTAACCACTGAGCCATCTCTCCAGTCCCAAAACTTTTTTTTTTTTTTTAAAGAAGTTTTACTTTGGAAATGACTTTCAAGTTTTTTGTTCAGTTTTATTTCTTGAGTGTTGGGATTTTAGTTTTTTGTTTTTGTTTTTGTTTGTTTGTTTTATTTTTTTGCTAGCATTTTACCCCATTCATTACTTAAAATTTCAGGAGACAGTTGGACTCTCAGACGGTCTATTTATAAGCAGCATTGCAAGCTACTGAAGAAAACCAGGTTCCAGAGGCAGCGTTGTTCAGGTGAGCAGCTGGACACTCCACCTCAGGTTAACTCAAGGGTGGGTGCTGTGCTTTCCAAGCCAGCGTGTGGGAGGATTATTTTCTCATTAACTCTTTGAAGAAAATAAATTGGAGGAAGGCTCTGCTGCTTCTTCTCTTTTAAAAAATATATTTATTAAAAAAAAATTAGTTATTAGCCAGGTGGTGGTGGCGCCTTTAATCCCAGCACTTGGGAGGCAGAGGATGGCAGATCTCTGTGAGTTCGAGGCCAGCCTGGTCTCCTACCCCTCCCTCCTCCTCTCCCTCCTCCTTTCCCTCCTCTCTCTTCCTCTGTCTCTCTCTCTCTCTGGGATCCCCCTTTCCTTCTCTCCCCATGCTTATATAATAAACCTCTCAATATCATATCTGTTGTGTGGTGCATATTTCATATCTTATATTATATCTCATATCTCATTAAAATTTACAATTGGTAGCCTGAAAGGGGATGGATTGTGACTTAAAGAGATAGGTACAAACTGTTCAGTAGATTGGTAGCACTGACCAGCGATGACCAGTGGATGAGCTGGCCCAGGGTCATAGCCCACTGGTGCACTAGAATTTTTCGGTGGCCAGATGGTGGCGGAGGGACTGGGTTGGTGGTCTCCCCCAGTGGGAAAAGTCCTAGTTGTAGGTCAGTGAGAAGGACCCACCAGGCATGGAGTCCAGGGTTGGGTACTTCTGCTCCCAGTGGCCCAGAGCAGACAAAGGGAAGAGTTTTACGCCAGCTAGGAAGGGGAAATTCATTTAATCAGCTGGTGCTTGGTGCAGAAAGGTGGCAATTGGGTAGTTCGGGAGTCCCAAAGCCACTGAGAGAAGAGGAATGCCACCCTCTGAGATGGGCGACAGGTGAGAAACTTAGGCTGCTGATCGACTGTACTTATCTGGATTCCATTTGACCTGAGAGGCGCATCTCCTGTGGCTGACAAGAATCCTATATGTTTGTAAAAGGAGATAAGTCTTAGCCATGTTAGCATCATCATTGTTCGGGATCAGTAGTGAAACACACATTGTAGGAAAGGCAGTAGAGGCCTGGGAAAAGAACTTCGTGTTAACAGCATGAAATACTCTGAGGTGAGCTTAGGAACGGCAGAAGCCTTACGGATCTTTCTGACACTGGTGGAACAGTAACGTGGGGAGGGCAGACACCTTCTGTAGAGCAGGATGGCAAAAGCTCATAACTTGCATTCATCAAACCTGAAACATTTTTTTTTTTAGACTCTCCAACATTCATAAAGCACCTTTTTGGAAGCTTTAAGATATAGGTACAATTGTTGTGAGCAATCCCTGACCTTTAGCTAAAAGGATGGTAAAAGAAAGCCTGGTAACAAGGTAGACCGTATCTAGACCTGACAGTCAAAGTTTGGTCTCCTGCATAGGAAGAGGGCTGGGAAGGTACCTGAAGCCTGTTTATCTTTAACCTGAGGTCTGTGAGCAAGGCACATCCGTTTGCCTTTCTAAACTCTTAGTCACTAGGCATCTCTCCAGCCTCTCGGCCCTGCATCTTATGAACTGATTTTGTGAGGATTTGGCTCTTTCCCTTCACAACCAGGCCTATGAGACATGAGTGTGAGGCGACTCCGAGAGGCCTAGAGGGACCAGAAGAGGGAGGGGTGGCCCTTCCTCAAAGGCATGAGAACTTGTGCAGGAAAAGCAAATGCGATGAAGATCAGAAGAAATGGTACTTCGCAGTCCAAGAAAACCTCTGGGATAGGAGTCCCGTATAACAGGTCTCCACACAGGGGAGAAGGAACTGTGAGGGGCCAGTTAAGAGGACCCTCAGGCAAAAGTGAGCAGACACCTGGCTCCATTGTCATGCTGACTCTGTGCCTCAGCTAAAGATGCCCAACACTCCAGAACAGTCGCAGCTCCTCACAGAGGCCCCACTGAAGATGTTACTGGGCCTTTACGCCACACAGTGACCCTCTTCCCAGGACTGTCGGAGTGGGGACAGTCCCAAGTGCATTCTGGCACTGGTGCCAGGCTAAGCTCTGGCCACTGAGGACTGCTGAGCCTTGGAGGGGCTCTGGGGAGCCAGTCTGTGTCCCCCACGACCCTCCCAGCCTTGTGAAGCAGATGCGGGATCTGACTTCCGAATCTCTGGCAGGAGCTGGCGCGCTTTCTATTTTTAGGCAAAGATTTTGTTAATTTTGTCAAACTCTGAGGAACATTGCTGAAACTACATGCAGTGGAAGAGGCTGTGGGAAAATGTGTCAGGCATTCTAAGATTGTATGATTTACGTATGGAAACCCCAAAATAGAATTTTAACCGGCAGGATTATACCGAAGGCAGATGTGATGGAGGAAAAGTCACCACAGGCACACTTCCCCACTCATTGAGAGTGAGTGAGGTGGAGAGAGAGAGAGAGAGAGAGGAAACCAGAAAGTATACACTTCTCCCAAGGCTTACATGAAGATTATCCTATCTCCACTCTCCTTGAAGAGGAAGAAGATTGAGAAAGACAACAGAGAACACTGTGTGTGTGTGTGTGTGTGTGTGTGTGTGTGTGTGTGTGTGTGTGAAAAACAAAACCAAAACTTAGATCCTGAGACATCAGTTGGTAAATTGAAGTTTGTGGTGGTTAGTTTGAGGTCAGTGAAGGGGGGTGGAGGTGGAAGGCTGTACTGTCTGTGATTCTTTCAAGGCTATAACAGAGCACAAGGACTTGCAGATGGCTTGGCTCTGTTTCTGTTACTGCAACACAATGCCCGGTGTGGGGTAACTGATAGAGAACGGAAGCTTACTCAGCTCAAGGCTCTGGAAGTGGGGAGACCTGAAAGTGTCCAGTGAGAGTCTTCCTGCCACCCTGGGACCTGTGACATGGTGCGGGGATTCACGGCAAGCCGAGTATGTGGGGCCAACCTGGGTTTCCCAGCCTTTCATTTTTCTAATCTTTTATTCCTCTCCCTTTCTTCCATATTCTCTCTCTCTCTCTTTCTCTCTCTCTCTCTCTCTGTTTCTTGAGTCTGGCTGGCCTCCACTCACCATGTAGCTGAGACAGGCCTTGATCCCACTTCCTGCCTTCACCTCCTGACTGTTGGGATTACAGGGATGCACCTCAACACCCAGCCATGTTTTTACACTTTGCTCTATGGTGTTTTGCATCCTCTCCTAAATGAGACCAAGGGGCATGTGATTTTTGTTTTGTTTTGTTTTGCTTTTTGTTTTTCAAGACAGGGTTTCTCTATGTAGTCTTGGCTGTCCTGGACTCACTTTGTAGACCAGGCTGGACTCGAACTCACAGCAATCTGCCTGCGTCTGCCTCCCGAGTGAATGCTGAGATTAAAGGTGTGTACCACCATGCCTGGCTGTGATTTCTTTTTAATGGTACTATATAGATCTTCACGTATTCAAGCTGCCTAGGCACCCAGGATGAGGGTGGAGGGCAGAGACAGGATGAGCTGCCTGCAGACACTGGGGATGTGTTGGCAGGGCTTCCGGCCCAGAGCTGAAGCTCACTGAACTAGGACATCTTGAGTGGTTGATGTCATTACTGGGAAAGCAAAATGTGGGTGACCAGCCAACCACACTGTCCTAAGGGTAGCTATTAGTGGGGAAGGCAGGGCCATGAGGACCCCTGGACCTCATATGCAGAGGTGTGACTTCCCTGAGTTCTGCCTGGTCCACTCACAGCTTTCTGATGCTGTGGGCTTTCCATATTGTCTCGCACAGCAGAAATTTTCTGCTTAGCTCTGCATCCATGGCCTCTTCAGTGAGATGAGTCTTACAGCGGAGGGCTCAGAGGCAGATGCCTGGAGACAGTGGAGAGGCACCCTGCTACAAGTTTGTTTGTTTGTTTGTATAAAACTGTGCTGGTTTCTTTTAGTTTCTTTCTTTCTTTTTTTTTTTTTTTAGTTTATTTCTTAACCTAAACATCACACAAATAATTGAGACTCTTTTATATTTGTTTATAAAGCTTTACAACACAATCTTGAGCAGTTTAAGTCTGTTCTTAGCCCTCTATGTTATCCTGACTCCATCTGTGCTAAAATCCCCAAGTTACTTGCTTTTTAGTTCTTTCTCTGCTCCAGCTGAATCTTCTTCATCTCCCCTGCACCTCGGCCTGTGGCTGAATCCTCTACTTCCTTCTCTAACCCCTCCTCCCCTGGAAGTCCTGCACTATTCCCTCGCTGCTTAGTGACTGGCTGTAAGCTGCTTTATTGGCATACAAGGGGACAATTGGGGAGTGGAGCTTATACAACATTGAGACAGGAGATTCTCAGAACAAGACTTGCAATCAGATATGGGGGGATACAGACATCAGGATTTGAATTACACAATAACCTTATGCTAACATCACCCACTGCTCAGACCTTCGTGTACCCTCTGGCACTGACAGTATTTGTAATCTCTGCCATCAAGCTCAGAAAGGGACAGAAATGTGGTGGCACTAACTCTCTCTCTAAAAATAAAATACTCCAGCTTTTAAGACAGAATATCTTGGCCCAGTCTGATGCCTAAGCCCATGAAGTATTGGAGTGTTGTTGGGCCTGTTATCACCCCCTCATTGCTGGCCTAGCCACCCCCTCTACCTTTGTCCTGTTGAAGAAGCAGCTGTTCTGTTTGAGAAATTGCAAAGCAGAAAGCTGGGTCTTTGAAAGCAACACCCAAGAGAGAAACCAGTTTTATATCTGATGCTTGCTCTGGGATTCCTGACCTGATCAAGCTCTGTTCAAATGCTTCTATTTAGGAGCCAGAGGGAAAAAAGAGCTCCTCCTGCTGCGAGCCTGCCAGGTCTTCTCCCCCTCCTCTTCTCCATCCTCATCCTCTCCCTCCTCTTCCTCTCTTGTTCATTTTTCTCTCTCCTTCCCCCCTTTCATTCTCCACACTCTTTTCCCCACACCCCGTTTTGAGACAAGATCTCACCACACACTGATGCTGGCCTGGAAATCTCAACCCCCTGTCTTTATCTCCCAAGGGCTGAGTTTAAGAGTGTACACCATGGGGGCTAGAGAGATGGCTCAGAGGTTAAGAGCACTGACTGCTCTTCCAGAGGTCCTGAGTTCAAGTCCCAGCAACCACATCGTAGCTCATAACCATCTATAGTGTGATATGATGCCCTCTTCTGGCATGCAGGTGTACATGCAGACAGAACATTATATACTTAATAAAGAGTGTACACCACAGTGGCACACACCTGTAATCCCAGAAATCTGGGAGGCAGAGGCAGGTGGATCTCTGTGAGTTGGAAGCCAGGCTGGTCTACAGAGTGAGTTCCTGGACAGCCAGAGCCACACAGAGAAACACCACCATGAAAACAAAAAACAACCAAACAAGGAAGAGTCTACACCACTGTATGCGGCTCTGCTGGATTCTCTTAGCCCGAAGCTGGTTTGTCTATTTGGGCTCCAGGTTGATAGAGAATCGAGGAGCGGATCTTTGTGGCAGAAAAGAGGATGCTTGGAGAAGCCAGAGCTGAGCGTTGAAGACCTTGGTCTTTAAGGCCCCTTGCAGGGAGGGCCTCTGTTTGCAACAGAGTCAAGGATCTGGCCCAAAGTCAAGGGCACACAGGGAGCCCTCATCGCACAGGCACAGAGCTCCATGTGGTTCTTGCAGCTGGCCGAGAGCCTGGGTCCTTATGAAGAGAGGGGCAGCAACTGGAACCCCAAAGCCCCTTCCTTGGTTGTGGATCCCGTGCCTGCGGGAGGGTGCTGAAAAATGATGCAGAGCCCAGACTTTAGTGTGGAGGGGAGGTGACTCCCTGAGGAATGTGTGAAGACAGACTGAATGAAGCCTGGGCCAGAGACCTTGGGTTGCCTGCATATGGATGGCGGTGGCTGTGGTGGCGGTGGCGCACACCTTTAATCCCAGCACTTGGGAGGCAAAGGCAGGTGGATCTCTATAAATTTGAGGACAGCCTGGTCAAACACAGTGAGTTCCAGGACAACGAAGGCTACACAGAGAAACCCTGTCTTGAAAAACAAAGCAAAGCAAAAGTCATAAAAATGTTGACTGTTCCCTGCAGTGTTTACTTCGTTGGGTTTGTGGGGCTTAGAAAACTCCCTTCAGAGACAGAAGCTTAAGTAAAATGCAAGCTTTGTTTTCTGCGCGTGCGCATCCCGGAAGGGCGCTTGTGCAACATCTGAAAGGATGGAGCAGGAGTCGGGTGTGCTGTTGACCAATCATATTTTGACATAAGGGATTGAACAAGGAAGTAAACGTGGGTGACTGGGCCTTTCCAGGTCACCTGGTCTCAGGACCCCTCGACTCAGCTCTTTGCAGGCATGTCCTCTCTCGGACTTTGGCCTGGAATTTAGAGCGATAGGGGAACAAAGGGGTGGCAAGCTTTAAATCAAGACAGGCAACTTATTTACAACCTGTGTGCCTTAGTTTAGATAACGGGACAATGGCAACTTGTCTTTTTATGTCCTTTCCAAATACCCAGAAACAGGCTCAATCTGAACTATAGGAGAATTTCTGGCTGTTTGATAAAAGCCAGCATTCTTTTCCGGTGCCTGGTGCCCCTCTGCCAAAAGAAGCCATTTCCCTGTCGCCGACAGAAGAGACAAATGGCTGTTAATTAGCAGACCAAAGCTCATGCCGGGCCCACAAGTACTTGTTACACATTTCAGAGCCCTGCTGGTATCTCCGCTCTTCTCCCCTCCCCCTCTAATCTTTCTAGAGCCCCCCTCCCCGCAGCTACTCATTTCTCCGTATAACCCTGGTATTTTGCTATGCTGTCTCTTGGTCTTCTCTTTGCCTTCTTCTTTTGTCACTGGACCCATGCCACATCCCGTCTGCTGGCCGTGTTCAGTCTCTCTCTGCGCTGGACTCTTCCCCTTCCCCTCATATCTACAATAAAACCCTTCTTCTAAAGCACACCGTGGAGCAATTACGTCTTGGTGTTAAAACCCCCTAGGTAAAGCATACATGAGCCCCTTTCCCATGGGCCGGACCCCTCCTAACCTAACTCTCCTACTGATGGGACCCTCCTAAGTTATGTACAGATCACTTGTCCCTGCTGGCACCCACCACCCAACCATGTTTGACTCCGAGCTCAGCTGCCTCTTCCCTCCACCCGCAATGCTTCTCCACTGTGCTTCCGGAGCCATCTCTCAGCCTCTTGGGCTTCTGCCACAGCCCGCTGGGCAGGCTCTGTCTCTCCCTGATTGCCTCCAACTCCTGTCTCCTCACAGAGCTGCCTACTTTGACTGTGAGCCCCTACCCAGTCACAGCACTGTGCTGGAAGCTCCTCTTGTGCTGCCTCCCCACATCTTCTCAGCTCCCTCCTAGCTCTTGCTCTGTCTCTCGTTCCCATCCCTTTACCCTGTTTCCTCCTAAAGTGTCCCCCCCGTACCCCCCCTCCCACCCCAGAGCTCCCTGCTCTCTCTGCCCATCACCGCTTGGCCTCGTAGCTAATCTTATGGAGACACAAAGCATGGTTGTGTGTAACTTGGATTCAGTTTGTTGGACAGGCAGCGGTGGGGCAGACATCCTCACAGATGAACCTTTGTGCTAGTCTTCTGTAGTGGGCATGTGTAAACACACATGCATGAGACTCCTCCTTGGAGCTGGAGAGACGGCTCAGAGGTTAAGAGCACTGGCTGCACTTCCAGAGGTCCTGAGTTCAATTCCCAGCAATGACATGATGGCTCACAACCATCTATAATGTGATTGGAAGCCCTCTTCTGTCAGGCAAGCATACTTGAAGGCAGAGCACTGTATACATAAATAAATAAATCTTAAAAAAAAAAAAAAAAGACTCCTCCTTCATATCCTCCTTGCTTTATTTTATTTTTTTCTTCAGTGCTGGTGATGGAACCTAGGGCCTTGCACAAACCAGACAAGTGTTATTTATTTATTTATTTATGAGGGTTGACACACATGATTCCATTTTGATTGACAAATTTCACAGATACAAACGCTCAGTGATAAGACACATAGTTTTGGGGCCTCTACCGCATACTACCTGGGTGTAGTTGACAGTGGAGGTGCTCACTTGACTTTTGTAGTGGAGTAGATTCTGATTGCCTAACTGGTTGCAACATAAGCCTACACATTTGCCTTCTCATGCATACACATCTGCCCACACGCAGGCTCCTACGTTCAGGTCGTCACACGTGTGTCTACACATTCTTGTGTGCATGTGTGCACACCCGCACACACTTGTATTCTTCCGTACAAAGTACACATATATGCTTACATATGTGCATGCACCTACACACACATGCACACAATCACAAGCACCAAACACAGATATGCTCAGACATATGTGCATAAGTGCACATGTGCACATATGTAAGCTTTCACAATGCACGTGTGTATACACATGGATATAAACTCATACTCTCAAAAACATGTGCACACATATATGCTTACACACATTCATACCCACAGTGGTGTGTGCTGACAATTTTGGAGTTTTGGTTTCTTTGAAAAACACAGAGATAGTATGAGAGTGAGTTTTCGTGTTGATCCCAGGTGTGGGATATGGGGCTGATTTGGACTGACGGCAGCAGCTGACTATGATTTGCCTCGTGCTCTGGCAGCTACAGATTAAATTTGCCCCAAGGAGCTGGACGCCCCTAGTCAGCAGGAAGTAGTCTAATGATAATGCTGCCCCCTTTCTGACCTCTGACCTTTGACCTTATTATTTTTCCTTTCCTGTCTTTCCTTTTTCTTCTTATCTAGTGTTAGGGCTTTGAAAGGGAAGAAGGAAAGGGCCGGAGAAGGGTGAAAGAAGGAAGAACCCACAAAGTAGCTAAAGACACGCTACAGTGGTGGGCATGCTAGTCACCGAATGTCACCATATGTCACACCCATCCCTGGGGGGCGGGAAGTAAGTTCAGTTTGTGAATTACTTGGCTCAGTAATTGATGTAGTAACCCTGTCAGTGGAAGGAGCTAAGGACAAGTTTTATCAGGATCTCTCCAAAAAAGGGAAGAAACACTGGCTCTCTTCACCTTCGCCCTGGTGTGCTGTGATCCTTCAAGAAAAGGAGAGATATGGAGGTTGCCCATCCCCACTGAGGGTCTTGGGCCCCGCTTCCGGTGCTGTCTGCGCTGGAGGGAGCGCGTTGGGAAATCCCACTGCAGCTGAGTGGCCTGCCGAGAGGCCACGAGGGGCAAGAACTCACAGAGAGGAGCAGAGTCAGATCCAAGCAGAGTGTCAGAGGGGACCTGCTCACTTGTGGCCTCCAGGGCCTTTTCCTTTTGAGGCAATTACGCGCGGCCTCTTTTCGCAGCGGCTCTCTCTGATAGCGGCGATCCGTTCCTGTTATAGTCTAGATGAAAGGCTGGGGCTTAAAATTCGCCTCACAGGAAATTCATTCATATCGTGTTTAGTGGAAGAGGCTGCTGGATATGTGTAGGGAATACAAACTCAGCCCGGAGCAGCAACCTGACCCGAGGCTTCTGATCCAGGACCGAGGCAGGGGCTTCAGTGGTACCCGGAAGGGGTCTGTGAGAACCCGACCTAGGAGCGGAGTTGGGGGTGGGTGGGTGGGGTGGGGAGGGGCGGGAGTGGGCACACTTGGTAGCCTGGGGTCAGAGGTTTACTGTGAGTTTCAGGCCAGGGTTGCATATCGAGAGCCTGTTTCAAGCAAACAGAATAAAAGACCGTGGACACCTGTAATCTCAGCACCGGAGGTGGAAACACCTTGGCTACATAGTGAATTTGAGGTCAGCCTGGGCTACATGAGACCCTGCCTAAAAGAGCCAAAAGCCTAAAGAAACAGTAACATCCAAACTAAACCAAATGTTGTATTGCACCATATAGTTGCAGTTCTCCCCCTGGAGTGTGAGCTGTTGGCACCTGGAAGTGGAGGCCCGGCATGTGGCTTAAGGTCCCAAGGTGGCCAAGATGGTCCCCAAGAACAGCAGTGTATCCAGTAGCAAGGCCAGCCACACAGTGTTAGAAACCTCCACCTTAAATGAGCCTTTTAGGAAAGAGGGGCAAATCTGACTTTTGGCAGAAAAGAATGAAGGTGGTTTTCTCTTTTCTATTTGTGTGGAAAATAGGTTTATTAAAAGAGCATAGTGTCCCACCGCCCCATGTGGAAGCGGCTGTCTCTCAGTGCTTCCTGTGACTCAGACACACGTTCATCCCCGCTTTTCCACTGTGATTGATTTAAGGCAGCCAGAGAATTAATTGGTTTAAATGGTCCAACCTGAAGGCAAGTTCCCTTGATGGATGCGTGTGCCTGGTGCACGGAAGACAGTCAATAGAGGTCTGAAGGGCTGCTGAGCTGTGGTAAGTGTGAGTCCACTTCTAGGTCAGACAGACCCCCGCCCCCCAGGCCTCTGCCCCTCCCTGGCCGCCCCCCACGCCCCATCTTTAGCTGGGGTATTCAGGAAGGACCATACAGGCCCAGCAGGTGAAGAATGGGCTGGGTTGGTACAGAAGATGCAGCAACTAGAGTTAGAAAAAGCCATCTCAATTTTCCCAGTCTCTCAGGATGCTTCCCAGCCTCAGAGGGGTCATTAAAAATGCTCTTTGGAGAAGCAATTTTAGCTCTCGTTGCAAATACTTCCCTCGATTCGATATCTTCTTTGAAAGATTCTGTCTGTCTGCTTTCTTCACAGAAAATACTCAGAGAGAGAGAGAGAGAGAAAGAGAATTAGGGGGGCAGAGCCGAAGCTCTGTGGTCTGCTTGCAGGAAGCCCTGGGCTCCAAAATCTGTAGTTGTTAAAAGCAATCAATCATCAATCAATCAACCAAAATAAAAGAAATGCAAAACAATAAAAACAAACAGGTCAATGGTGTGGGCAACTGGGAGACAGGGCAAGATATGGGAAGGATAGGAGAGGGCTTGTGCCAGGAATTAGCATAGGAAAGTCACACAGGAAGTGTGTATGTGCGTGTGTGTGTGCATGTGTATGTGTGTGCATGTCTGTGTGTGCACTTGTGTGAGTGTGTGTATGTGTGTGCATGTGCATGTGTCTGAGTGCCTGTGTGTGTACGAGTGTGTGTATGCATGCATATGCATGTGTCTCTGTGAGTCTGCGTGTGTGCGTGTGTATGTGTGTGTGCGTGTATGTGTGTACGTGCGTGTGCATGTGTGTCTGTGTGTCTGTGTGTGTGTGTGCGCGTGTATCACATTGCAGTCTTGCTGTCTGTGGAGGGTGGTGGTCTTGATACCAGGCCTGTAGGGCTTCAGGAGTTTCAGGGACGAAGGCCTCCATCTGATGCAAAGCCAGGTGAGGCGTCATAGTTCCAGGAGGATGTGATGCACTTCCGAGGTTGCATGCACCTTTGCTTGGTTGGCTTGTGACATGTGTCAGGAGATGTCCCCCATAGTGCCCCTAGCTCCACAGCTCTCAGGAGAGAGAGTGGAAGGGCCTCACCTCTATCAATCAGACAGCTTATCAGGGAAGTAGAATTTTCTTCTCCCAGCTCGGAAATCACTATTTTCCTGTTACCATTTGGGAAGAGGGGAAAAAAAAAAAGGCTCCCATCGCCTATACAGAAAATTCTAACTGTTGCCAAGCTCTGGATGAAATGGAGGAGGTACTTAACAGGCATGCTGGACGTGAATACATTCCAAAGAGACACGTTAGCTCCCAGACTATTAAAACAGCGGCTCCAAGAAATGAGAGTGACTGCCCTGCAATCTTTTGCTGGGAGAAGTCAAGTCCGCCCCAGCCAGAAGGGGATCTTTTCTCTCCACGGACAGGAGACTTGCAGACTTACCGAGACAATGCTGTGTTGGCAGTGGGCAGGACCACACCTTGAACGGGCTGTTTAGATGTGCACAACCCTGTCCTTTACAGACTTGTGTGAACCTCATGCCAGGACGTAAGGCTGGAGGAGGTCACTGCAGCTCTTTGTCCCACGTCTTAAGGTGGCAGCACTGGAGGGCTCTCCTTAATTTACTTCTTAAGAATGGATGGCTAAACCTTGGGGTACAGACCGTGACCCAAAATTCAGTAACAATGTTGCAGGTGGGAATATGGAATTAGGAGGCCAGCTGACTATGGAAGTCTCTGTCATTATGACATGAAGAAAGCCTGGACCCTAGGGAAGGAATGCAGTGGCAGAGTGTGGGGGCAATCTTGCAGTAGAGCAGATTATTTTATTTTGTTTTTATTTTATGTGAACGAGTGTTTGGCCTACATGTATGTTTCTGTACCATATATGTGCAGTGCCTGGAGAGGCCAGAAGATGGCACCAAATCATCTTGGACTGGAGTTACAGACTGTGTAGGTGCGGTGCGGGGGGGGGGGGGGGGGTGTGTGGATGGGGGGGGGGGATTAAACCAGAGTCCTCTGGAAGAGCAGCCAGCACTCTTAACTGCAGAGCCATCTCTCCGGCCTCTGATTATTTGTTTGTTTGTTTGTCCGGCTTAGAATTTGTTTCTTGTGGAGTCTTCTACCACAGGGATGAAGGGAGGAGGCAGGAGGCTCCTCTAACAGAGGCAGGTGTCTGTCAGGGCTCACAGTCCAGCTAGGGCAGCTGCTGTGTTGGAGAAGACTGACTGGCAGTTGTTGGCTGCAGGATCTATCTGTTCAAGGTCTCCCATGTAGTGTGTGTGCGCGCTTATCTGGATCCAGCCAGAGGGAGCCTGGTGCGATAGTCTGGCTTTGGCTGACTCCCTGCAAACACACAAGGCCCCATTGTCTCACTGGCAGAAGCAGCCACAGCTCACTAGAGGGGAGGGACAGAGACGTCACTCTTCAGTAGGCAGAAAGTCAAAGATGATGGGGTCCTCAACCTTACCACCTCTGCCAGCCGCCATGTTGGGGTATGGCTTCATGCTAATTCTTTTTGCATGTACGTGTAGGTACATATGTAGGCTAGAGGCCAACATGGGTTGTCATTCTCAATCACCCACGACTATACATTTATTTGAGTCGGAGGCTCACTAGACTGCAACTCATTAGATAGACCTGGCTGGTCTCCAACTCACAGAGACATGCCTTGAGCTGGGTGTGGTGGTGCACACCTTAGACCCCAGCACTCGGGAGGCGGAGGCAGAGGCAGTTGGATCAATGTGAGTTCAAGGCCAGCCTGGTCTACAAAGTGAGTCCAGGACAGCCAAGGCTACACAGAGAGACCCTGTCTCAAAAACCAAGGGGGGGGGGGGGCTGAGCCAGGGGGGGGGCCAAGACATGCCTATTTCTGTCTCCCCAGTGTGATGGGATGAAAGGCATATGCTGTTATTTCAGGCCCCACCTTACTAAGTTTATATTTTTAGATTTACTTATTTATATTGTTTTTCATATAAGAGTGTTTACCTGCATGGTTGTGTATGCCACACATGCACACCTGGTGCTTGTGGAGGCCCGAAGAAGGTGTCAGATCCTCCGGCTTGAGAACTGACCCTGGGTCCTCGGTGAGAGCAAATGCTTTTAACTGCTGAGTCATTTTGAGGCTGGCCAACCAGCTCTCGACCCCGGTCCTCGCAGCTCTGGGGTACAGGTGTGAGTCACTGCATCTGACCTTTAATCATGTTCTTAGGCTTCAGAGGCCAGTGTGACTTTACTGACTGAGCCACCTTCCCAGCCCCTCAAACTAATATCTTTAGGGAACAGACACCCTCTCTGCCTTGGGTGTCTCAGGGCCAAAAGGGACTTACTATGAGTGGCCAGGCTCAAAGTCCCTCCTGAATCAACACCTCAGATTTCACAGGCCCTGATGCCTATAGGCTGTTCTGCAAGGATGAAAGAGTTGAGGGAAAAGGACTGAAAACAAACCAGAAACCCCCACCCTTCATTAGTTAGATCTTGACACCATGGTGTCTGACCCCCGGTGACTTATGATGCCTAGAGCAAACTTATGGAGTCTAGCTGCTAATGACCCACGGGGCCTGTGTTAGTGACTTTTCTGTGATCAGATGCCATGAGCAAAGGCCACCTAAGGAAGGTTTGCTTTAGCTTCTGGTTCCCCATTCTATCTCTGTGGACATTTCTTTCAGGCTTATCCCAGGGCTGGCGGAGGGTTAGGCAAGGTCAGAGGCTGTGCATTTTGCCCTCCCATGGACGTGACTAACTGTGTGGAGAGGGAGGGATAGGGCCTCAAGCAGTTGAGGCTAGCCTTGAACTCACTGTGTGGCCGAGTTCACCTTGAACTCCTGACCTCCTGCCTCTATTTTCCAAACTCGGAGATTATAGGCCTTCACCATTGTGACTATTTATGCAGTGCTGGCACAGAACCAGGGCCTTGTCTATTTTATGCATGCTTGGCAAGTGCTCTCCCAGCTTAGCCCTGGCTGCTCAGGACTCACTCTGTAGACCAGGCTGGCCTCGAACTCACAGAGATCCACCTGCCACCTGCCTCCCATCCATGTTCTGGGATTAATAGTGTGCACCACCACCTCCCAGAGACAGTCTGACTTTTAAACAGGTATATTACCTTTTTTTTTTTTTTTTTTTTTTTGATGAGTCTCTGGCCTCTCCTGCATCTGTCCTGGTCTCAGGATCACTGTATCAGCTCACTGTGGTCCTTGGTCTATTTCTTGCGTTTTTGATAAACCTGGTCCCAGTGGGTTCAGGCCTTCCCAGCAGGCTCCAGGAACAGTCCCTTGCAGGAGTGCCAGTTTGCCACCAGTATAAAGGGAGAAGAGTAACCAGCAGGGGGCAGCAGCATGCTTCCTTGGATTGCTCAAACACTTGAAAAACAAACCCATTCCTTCCATAGGTCCTTGGGAGCCCTGCAGGGCTAGGGTGGGGGTGTAGGTGGGGTGGGGGGCTGGGTGAGCACAGGAGGGCGGTGGGGGGAGGGGACACCTCGCCTCGCCTCTTTCTGCTGTTCCTGCTTCTCCGTAAAACTCGTGTCCGCTGAGGTTCCCTGGCTTCCACCACCCAGCTCTGGCATATGAAGGGAGGTGTCCAGTGTCTGTCATGGGTCACCCCAGAATGTGGGAAGTAGGACCCGTCTGGAATAAAGTTGGTTGTTTAGATGTAAAGTCCGTGTTTGGTTTTGAGCAGTTAGAAGAAAAATCAACTGCAGACGGACAGACAAACAATGTAGTCAGTTTCCTGTTGGCCATGGGGGCGGCCGTGCTGTAGATGGCCTGGTTCCAGGAAATACATTGTCAGAATGAGTTTGGCGGACAGTCCCATCCAGAGCCCCAGGCTTGCAATGGCCAATCTGACCTGCCCTGTGCAGTTGATCATCTGGGCTCTCCAAGGAGACCTAGCACTCACAGTGGTTCCTGTGGGTGCTCCTGGGGCTCAGGAGGCTGGGGGACACACCTTGTTTTCCTGAGCTCCTTCCCCCACCCCACTGTTCTGTGCCCATCCCATGATCTGCTTGTTAGCAGCTCTTGGTGTTGTGTTGAGAGAAGGTGTGCCTCAACACTGTTCCTGATGACCAGAGGCAGAACTTGCTCCCAGACCTCTACCCCAGAGGTGGGAGTCTTGTTTCAGGGGGTCACTTCAAGGGTTACCTGTCCATCGCTGCTGGACACAGCCAGGCTGTGGTTACTCACTGGCCTCTGCTCTGGACAGGCACCAGGCTTGATTTGCAAGGTGCCACGGCTCTACTGAGTCCTGCATAGGGTTCCAGTGCAGCTGAAACCCAAGTGAGGGATGGGCTGGGACAGTCACCATAATGGGGTCGGTCATATAGGTACCCAGAGTGAGAGTGGGTGGGGTGAGGGATGAATAGGGCTAGATGGTGTGGATCAGGAGGTAGAGCTTCTAGGTGGAAGGCTAAGCTGGGCTGAGGAATACCGGAGTGGCAGCTGGCCTCCATGCTGGGGGGGAGGGCAGGAGTGGTCTAGCCTGTTCCAGGGAGGTAGGTGGGACTGTATAACAAGGCTGGAGAGATAATGATTTTAGCCTAAACCTGGACTGCGCAGAGGCCAGGTCAGAACTCATTGCTTTCTTGGTCCTTGGCTCACTGGTCTTGGTGGCTGGTGTTAGCAGAGACTGCAGGGAGCCCTTAGGACAAACTCCCATAGGTTAGTAAAGGGAAAGTTCCCAGGCAACCTCCTCTCATAGAGCCAGGTCTGTTCCGGACCTTTCACAGTGATGGGGGAGGCTCGTGGGAACGTCCTGGAGGGAAGCTGGACACAGGTCTTGCTTGGAGGCACATGAGTCTACTTAGCTGCTGAGACAGACGCTAGGTACCCACTTCCTCACAGTGGATGAGAAAGACTAAAATTTAAGTTCAAAGTACCAGCTGGGCGGTTCCTTCTAAATACTGTCTTCGGCTTGCAGATGTCCGTTTTCTTCATGGCTTACCATGATCCCTCCTTGGCCTCCATCAGGCAACTAGGTTTTCCCTGAAAGTAATGAGGTAGATGAGCCTCTGCTGGTACCTATCACTTATCTGTCAGGCATGGCTTCCTGGAAGCACCCCCCTCACCCCCCACCGCAATGGGTTCCCAAGGGTGTATAGCGTGTGCTCATATGGGCTCATACGTAAGCTTCTTGAACACATTCTCACCCGTTCCATGTGTCTCATCAGCAAACACTGGCACAAAAACGGGTATAAGCAGAGGCAAAGTTCTCATTCTGGAGGGAAACTGAGGCAGGCCAGGTGCTCCAGGCTGCTGTTATATCACAAAAACGACAGTACCACTCTGCTAAGTGACATCCTGGTCCCTCAGGTGTGGACCTAACACCAGGGCTCCATCTTGTTTCTCACCCCCCTCACTGCCCCAAACCATCTCTTCTCCCTCCTCCTGGCTGGAATCTCCCCAAGTTAAACCCACACCCTAGCCTGGCACATCCTTTGTCTTCCTGTGGCCTTGTGAATGGGGAAGCTACAGTGGTCCCATGGCTCTGTCCAGCTCTGCAGAGTGGCTGTCGGCCATTGCCCATCATCCTCCCTCCCCCAGCTTAGAGAGACTAGACCCCTGTCTCCTCTTGGATCTTGCCTCTGGGGCCCCCACCCTGGCTCCTGTAGTCTTGCCCCATCTTGCTAAGATAAAAGGCTGCACTCACCTTAAGAGTTCCTGCATCCAGCTTCTGGCTATTATGAATAAGGCTGCTATGAACACGGTTGAACATATGTTCTTGTTGTGTGGTGGAGCATTTTCTGGGTATATTCCAAGGAGTGGAATAGCTGGGTCTTGAGGAAGCCCTATTCCCAGTTTTCTGAGAAAGCGCCAGATAGATTTCCAAAGTGGCTGTACTAGTTTGCATTCCCACCAGCAATGAAGGAGTGTTCCTCTCTCCCCACATCCTCACCAGCATGTGGTGTCGCTTGAATTTTTGATCATAGCCTTTCTGATGGGTGTAAGATGGAATCGCAGAGTCGTTTTGATTTGCATTTCTCTGATGACTAAAGATGTTGAGTATTTCTTTAAGTGTTTCTCAGCCATTCAATATTCCTCTGTTGAGAATTCTCTGTTTAGTTCTGAGCCCCAGAAACTGGAAACAGCCTAAATGTCCCTCAGTTGAAGAATGGATAAAGAAACTGTGGTACATTTACACTATGGAAGACTACTCAGCTATAAAAAACAAGGAAATCCTGAAATTTGTGGACAAATGGATGGAACTAGAAACGATCATACTGAGTTAACCCAGAAGCAGAAAGACTCACATGGTATATACTCACTTATAATTGGGCACTAGCCCAAAGGTCATGTCCCATGAAAGTCTTCACTTACCAGGAGATTGGGATAGATGTGAGGACATGCTACTGGAACTCTAGGTAAGAGAAATATAGGAGATGGGGAAATAGAAAGATCCAGAGGGTCCTAGAAACCTACAAGAAGAACATCATAACGGGTGGATCAGGGCCCAGGGGAGTTTGCTCAAACTATTGCACTAACCAAGGATGATACAAGTAGTAAACATCGAACCCCTACTCTGATCTACCCAATGGACAGGACATTCTCCACAGTTATGTGGAGAGTGGGGACTGACTCTGACATCAACTCTGGTGCCCCATATTTGACCACCTCCCCTTGTTGGGGAGGCCTGATGACAGTCAAAGAAAGAATAAGCAGACTACCAAGATGAGACTTGATAGCCTATGACCATATAGTGGGGGAGGAGGTCCACCTCTGTCGTAGACCTAGGGGAGGGGAATAGGGTGAAAGTGGGAGGGAGGGAGGAATGAGGAGGATACGAGTGATGGGATAACAACTGATCTGTAATAAACAAACTGTATCAGAATAAATTAATAATAATAAAAAAGAGTTCCTGCCTCTTTTCTCCTGCACTCCCACCCCAGGTTGTGTCCAACTCAAGGCTGCCTAAGTCAGCCCCAACTGCGCCCAACGCATCAGTCTGCCTACTGTGACCTCTTCTCAAGGCTCTTAATCTGGGGTAGGGAGTGGGGGATGGGGGTGGTGGGTGGTGGGTGGTGGGTGGTGGTGCAGTTTCAGGAGACTGACCCTACTGATCTAGCTTGCTTGGCCTCTGTCTTTGCCCACTCCTAGTGCCTGCAGCCTACCTATTGTGTCCTCTGTCCTGCCTGGGGCCCTGGCTTAGGAGGGAAGCTCAGCCATGAGACCTGTGTGCGAATCTCTCCGAGTAGCACTGGCGCCTCCCTCTTACCTCCCCGCCCACCCCCAGGAAAGCCTCAGTACAAGCAAACCCCAGTGTCACTTCCCTCAGGCTGAGTGAGCTAAAGGTGACCTTAGAGCCCTGAGCTGGAACCCTCACAGTCAGGAGGCTTCCAGACTGTCTCAGCTCTGTTAGGCATGGGTCTTTTTTCTCTTCTCCACGTATCCTTAGGGACAACACCAGATTTCCACTTTCTCAGCAGCGTGCCTTTTGGCCTTGGGGCCAGCTGGGATGGCTGGAGGGATGCTGCCAGGGTGGAGAGAAGAAAAGACTGGTCAGTCTGCAGCCATCCACCAGGGGGTGCTGCGAGCTCATTGATGATGGTGCCTGGTGGTTGGTGCCTGAGGGCTAGCTGGTGGCTGGTGGCTGGTGGCCGGTGGCGGGTGGCCGGTGGCTGGTGGCTGGTGGCCGGTGGCCGGTGGCTGGGGAGTTAGGTAGGTAGGTTACAGGACTCTGGGGCTGCAGTGTTGTTCAATGTCAGAAGGAAAGAAGCTTCCCAGGTCTGGGCCTATGAGGGCCCTGGGTACTGGTAACTCCTAGAGAGGCAGAACCTGACGTAGCTTCAGGTGGACAAGGATGCATATAGGGTGACCATTGGGCACAAGACAGGGTCTACACCCTGGAGATAGAGGTCCACTTCAGTGCTGTCCACTGAATGGCTTTGGTGCAGTCTTCAGCCTTCTGCTCCAGCGTCCTGGCCTCTGCACTGCCCTAAAGAAAAGTTCCACGCTCTTAGTTGACATCCTTTCCTGGCCCCTAAGGGTTGCATCATTTGGTGGCTGTTTGGGAAATGTTGAGGTGACCTTGCATGTCCCACTGCTCTTGACTGACCCCTTGGCAGTCCTGGTATTGCATGGATCAGCTCTGATGGGCGGAGGCATAGTCTCATTAGACCCAGGCTGGGAGGGAGTGAGTGCAGGTGGTCCAGAGAGGTAGACAGGAGCCTCAATATGGAGTCTGACATCTTCTTGGAGGAAGAACATGGGGTGTTCAAGGGTGCAAGAAAGGCAGGAGATAATCTGTAGCTTGGAGGGGTAGATGAAGTGAGGTGGGTGAGGCTGGCAGTGGGGTCCTCCTGAAACAGGTCAGGGTAGTCCAGGATGAGGGCACATCCACAGGGCAGGCCTAGGGCAGGAGTCTTCATCACCCTGTGGCAGGTCACAGCTTTTCCTGACACAAGAATCAGGTCTGGAGAGGCTGGGAGGGCCTTGACTGAGAGTGAGGGAGGAGAAAGGGTGACAGAAAGAGATAGAGGCACACACAAGCAAGTGTGCATTTATGTGCATATGCACACACACACACACACACACACTCAAACACACAGACACACGTACACACAGACATACAGACATACACAGACACACACAGTCTACCCTGGACCGACAGCCCTCCTCCACACAGCTGCCATGGGGACTCTGGGAATGTCAGGGGCCTGGCCCCTTCATCCTGTCCGGGTACCTCATGGTGGTCTGAGACCTGACTCATGGCATGCCATGGCTAGTGTCTATCTGGAGGGCCTTCAGAACCTCATCTTTCCTTTCCTGCTTCATCCGGCCCTGATGGCCTCTCCCTGGTACCTCTGCGTCACCAGGCAGGACCCTGCCCTGTGCTCTCATTTTGGTTATAGAGGTCATTGTGCACGTCTTGTACTTCAAGCCCCCCCCCCACCCCGCAGGCAGCCCAGCGGGGAGTAGCTCTGTCCTTTGTTATGTACTGGAGCCCAGGACGATTCTGATAAACGGGGGGGGGGGGCCCAGAACTGGGATCTAAGTGGTAGAGGAGGAAAGATTGTAAGAGCCAAGCAAGGTGGTCGATGACTCCCAGGAAACAGTGCTTTCCAGACACAACAGCGCTGATGTGCTCATGAACCCGCAGAGACTGTGGCAGCACGCACAAGACCTGTACAGGTTTAAGCCAGATGGGGTCCCCTAGCACCGAGAGGGCGAGGGGGAGACAGGCTGCCGTGCCTACTCAAGAGCTGTCTGCAATTGATGCCCGCTGGAAAGGGAAAACCAGTTTTCTGCAGTCGATTGTCACTGGGTGTATCAGCCTCACTCCAGGGTAGGCTCATGCCCAGGGGTAGCTGGCCTACTTAAAACATGGTTTCTTTGTGCGATTTTTGTTTTACTTGGCATTTTTGTTTTGCTTTATTTTGAGAGAGAGAGAGAGAGAGAGAGAGAGAGAGAGAGAGAGAGAGAGAGAGAGAGAGAGAGAGAATAAAATAGGATGGGTAGGGAGGCGGGTAGGATCTTGGAGGAGCTAACAGAGAAAAAGACACTATCAACATATATGGTATGTTACAAGTAGAACAATATGATAGGCAGATTTGGGCCCAGGGGTCCTGCTCAAACTAAGGCACCAGCCAAGGACAACACAGGCGGTAAACTTTAAACCCCTACCCAGATCTAGCCAATGGTCAGAATATTCTCCACAGTTGTGTGGAGAGTGTGATATGACTTTCTCACGTACTCTGGTGCCTCACATTTGACCATGTCCCCTGGAGGGGGAGACCTGGTGGCACTCAGAGGAAGGACAGCAAGTAGCCAAGAAGAGACTTGATACCCTATGAGAATATATAGGGGGAGGTGATCCCCCTCAGGAACAGTCATAGGGGAGGGGAATAATGGGAAAATGGCAGGGGGGGGGGAGGAATGGGAGGATACAAGGGATGGGATAAACATTGAGATGTAACAAGAATAAATTAATAAAAAAAATTAAAAAAAAATATGGTATGAAAAAGATTTTGAAGGAGAAAAAGAAGTGTTTGTTGACTGACTGAATGAAAACACTGCCCCGGCTCTCTTGGTGTGCCACTGGTCCCTGGTGTTCTCATCTGCCCGTGACCTGTCCATGCACAGGGCTTGGCCCAGTGCCCACACAAAGCAGCATGTAAGTGATATTGTTTTTATTACTGTGATTACTGGTGACACTTGGGACCGCTGATACAGTGTGCTGAGCGGAGCAGGCTGCTATCTCCATCAGCCCAGGGGGAGGCTGCCCAGGAGAGACACTCTAGGGAGGTGGAGTGTTCACACAGGAGCACCAGTCAGTATCACAGTGGACAGAGTATGGCAACCTGCCAGTGGCCTGGGGATAAGCCATAGCCCCGCCCCAGGGGCCTACCACGGTGTGTCCCTGAGCCAGGCACGTGCTTCTCTTTGCAAATTGACTTGGCACTGGGCGTGCTGGAATGAGGCCGTGCCTGGCTCTCCCACTGCGCTGGACTCCTTCCGAACGAAAGACGGATGTATTTTAATTTGTTCTAACTTGACACGAAATCCCACCCCCACCCCTTCTTGAGAAACTGGGTCACTAAGCAGAGAATTCCATAGCTGGCTCCAAGTTTCCTTCTTGCTCATGGCACGGCCTGTGTGCCTTTGCACAGCAGGGAGGGTTCTGGTGCGGTCTCTTTGGACATGTGGGTATGAACTCAGAGAGGTCCAGAAATGTTGGGTGCTGCTGAACAGACAAGACTGTGCTGAGCAGGCTCAGAAGGTACAGGTAGGGTCCAGGCAGGGGAAGGCGTGGCAGCAGACTAGGCGTCCTGATGAGTCTGGATGCACTGGGCACTAGGAAGGCTACCTGTGCCACTCCCTCTCAGTCCTATGGCGTATACCCAGGCTTTACTCAGCTGCATGCAGACGCCTCACTGGGTTTGCCTCCCTTACCTATAAAACTAGGAGAGCACAAGGTTTGTGGCCTGGGGACACGTGTCTGGAGGTCATAGGCTTCTCAGGTAAGCTTTTGGTACTGCTGGTCTCAGATGCCAGGAGTATTCAGGTCCAGACCTGGACTTCTCAACCTCCTCAGGTAGTGGACTCTGTCCCTCTGGGTCAGTGTGTGCCACCTCCTTGGGTGATGGGAAAGGTTGGCATTGGCCATGCATGTGACTTTGTCCAGATGCCTCTGGTGATCTTGAGTCAGATCAGCTACATACCTGGGCAGGGCACTGCAGGGACCACTACTTTCTGCCAGCCTATTTTCTCCTTGTGGAAGCTGAGGCGATGGCAACCTGACTGACAGCCTTGTGTGGGACTCACACAAGTGAGGGCATGTGGAAAGGAGACGTGTCTGGAAATGAAAGTGTATTTGGATGTCAGGAAGGAGGGATGGATGGACACGTGTGGGCCCTGACGGTGGGCTGAGGTCACAGAAGCCTCAAGTTGGGCATCGTGAGAACTCTTGCCATTTGAGTTCTTGGGTTCTCACGGAGGGAGAGGGCAATCAGGGCCTCAGAAGGTCATGGGTGTCATGCAGGTAGGGACACTTCCTGCTCTGGGGTCCGTGGCTTTTTCGCCTCTGGACTCTGTGGGCAGGGCCATCCTGGGCTGTGGTTAGGTTGGAACAGGAGAGTGCAGCTGGAAGCCGCTCAAACCTCGGTTTCTATTTCTGATGAGATTTCCCTGGCCAGTGCCTTAATGAAGCTGGGGCTGCTGGGGCTGCTGCAAAGTGCCCATGAGCTTAATTATTCCTGCCCTTGCTCTGCTTGGCAAATGGCCCCGCCTCCCTGGCTTCCTGTTCTCAGCCGTCCAGCCTTGGCTATAAGCTCAGGTGGCCCTGTCCTTTTACTCATCCACCGTCCTTTCCACTTGTGTGCCAAGTACATCCATCCGTGTCTGCCTGACTGTGTAGCCCTGCGCCATCCTCTGCCCGCCCAGCATCCATTCGCACCGCCTGTGTATTCATTCACCCACTCATGTCCATTCATGCGTCTACCCATCGCCCTGTCCATTGTCCATTCATCTAATAACATCCACATATCTGGCCATTCATTTACCCACCCATCCTCCCACTCATCTAGCTTTTCACTCATTCACCACTTACCATACTTTATCTATCCACCTGTCCATCCATCCTTCCACTCACCCATCTACCCACCCACTCAAGACATCCATCCATCAATCTACCCGCTCATCCATCCATGCGCTCATCCACCCACTTGTTACCCATCTACCCATTCACATATTTGTCCATCTACAAGCTAGTCCTTTAGTCATCCATCCATCCATGCACCCATCCATCTAGCCTTTAACTTGTCCACCATTATCCATCTACTTATCCAAATATCTATCTACTTTGCCACTGATACATCCACTTGTTTCTCCATCAGTTCATCTACTTTCCCATCTATCCATGCATCCATCCATGTATCCATGCATGCATGCATCCATCCATGCACGCATACATCCATCCATGCATGCATGCATCCACCCATGCACGCATCCATCCATCCATGCATGCACACATCCACCCATGCATGCATACATCCATGCATGCATCCATCCATCCATGCATGCACACATCCAGCCATGCATGCATGCATCCATCCATGCATGCATGCACCCATCCATGCACGCATCCATCCATCCATGCATACATCCATGCATGCATGCATGCACGCATGCATCCATTTTTAATTTTATAAACACTTTTCTAAGACTGGCTGGGTGGGGAAGAGATCCTAAGGGGGATCCTAAGAGCCCAGTAGCTTCAGCTCTCCCATAGGAACAGTCTATTGAGTACAGATAAAGAAATGGTGAGGGCTATCCATGTGAGGAAAGACGAGCTGAGGGCAGGGCAGGGTGTTGGGGGTCTGTGGGGCTGTGCCCAGTGTAAGTACATATGGAATCTTCCTAGAGGCCAGGGTGGCACTGAGAGACTGGTGGCCTATCCCCTGTGCCAAACTCGCTCTCCCATGGAATCTCATGATCTGGTGCGGAGGAGACAACACCAGGAGAAGTCTGCGTCTGCCGCCCACGTGGGGGTGGTGCCACCAGCCTTCCCACGAGCCATCTGCCTCGTCCTTTCCTTCCCCAAGCTCACTGCAGCCCACGGGCTGCCTGGCTCCTGGCACAGTTGCTAGCTGCACATGTGGGCCTGGATTCCTGCCCCATGCAGTGCCCAGCACTTGCTCTCACGGACTGGAAGAGATGAAGTCTGCCTGGGTGCTTTGGTAGGACCACTGTGCTAGTCCCAAGGCCCAGGACTTTATGGTTAGAGGTGCTTCTATGTTCAGTATAGTGGTCAGTTCTTGGGACTGTTTTGGGGATGGCAATTCAGGGGCCTGTGGCTGCTTCTGGGAAGTGGAAACTGCAGCCCAGTTGTGGCCACCCAAATGTGGCTCAGATTTGTAGGCACGGGGAGGGCTGAGGCAGCCCCTGTAGCAGGTTAGTCTCAGTTTCATCCTCCAGGGAGCACTGGAAGGCAAGGGCTGCACATAATGAAAGTGCTGGCCACAGGTGGCTGTGGCTTCAGCCTGTGTAGTGTGTTATCCAGAGGCGCTCAGAGGACAAGGGTGGAGGATCAAGTGCTCCAGGGAAAGCAGTGACCTGTGCACGCTCCCTCACTTTCTCCTGTGTGTTCTTTTTTTTTTTTTCTCCTGTGCATTCTTAAGCTCCCTATCTGGAAGGCTCTTGCTCCTTTGACATTGCCCATGATGCCTTGCAGGCTTCCCTTGAGCTCAACTCTGGTATTGGCTGGAGGCAGCTTTGGAGCATTTTCCTGCTGTAGTAAAGCTGCCAATTTGGAGACCTGTCCTCAACTCACCTGGTGCTTCGAGGAGGAGGAGGAAGAGAAGGAGGAGGAGGAGGATGCAGCGACTGATTTGTGGCCAGCATGCTCTATATTTTTCCGGAACCCCATGTTTAGCAAATGTGAATAGAAGGTTATCCCAGAGAGTGTGGGTGCCAGGCCTCAGTGTCCCAATGTCCTCCAGTGAGTTGCCGCTGTGATGACTCCAGAGGTTGGTTTGGAATCACAGAGACTTACACCTGGCCTCACAAAGCTGGTCCCCTACTTTGGTCATGTCACAGAGGCTCCAGAGACCTGGTTTCTTTCTATAGAAATGGGGAGGAGGCTAGTGTGTATGTGGTAGGATGCAGTTCTCTCTAGCTGAGGATGAGGAGACAGCCTGGGGCCTTCCCTCCCTCCTAGTTACCCTAGGCGCTGGCTGAGCTGGGTGGAGGAGCCCTCACCGCTTCCATCGCCTTCTCTGAGTGCTTCCCTGGACCGAACGCCTCCTCACAGCCATCTTTGGTCATATTTATTTTATTCCATAGCTTTGATCTATAAAATGCCACGGAAACCCTTTCTCAGAAGGTGCTGGCTTCTGCCTCCCTAATCAGTAGTGAAATATAGTGTTTAAGCATTTCATGGCCTCAAGGTAAATTTTTTACCAAGGCCTCCCATGGGTTGCAGGCCTCATGGTCATTGAGAAAGGAGACCATGGGAAGCAGGCTGGGGAGAAGTGGCCAGGCCCTGTGTCCATAATAGGTACTGTGGTAGCCTGGTGACACAGGCCTGCTGGGGAGGTGGGGGTGGGGGGGGGGGGGGAGGGGGGAAGGGGCAGGGAGGCGGGGCGGAGGACAGGACTGACATGGGTCTCTCTTCTCTTTCTTAAAATCAGGCAGCATGGGGGCAGGGCAGAAGGTACAGTGGTGTTAGGAGCCCATGTTTGTTGAGAAGCTGTTCTCCTTCCCACTTTTCCTTCCTTCTCTCTAGACACTTGTCCCCTTCTGCTCTGGCCTGACAAGGCTGCTGGGGCACAGGATGGACTGCGAGGTCCCGGAGAGTTCTGCCTTTCTGATAGGTTCATATCCTCAGCTCACGGCCTGTCTGACGGCCACAGCCTCCTTGGTCTGTCTGGGAATGGTTTACCTGAAGTCTGGGTTGTGGAGAACTTTCTCTACCTGGTACACCTACCCTTTCAGGAACTCCAGGATGTAGGGACCATAGAGAAATAGATGAAAGCCAGAAAGCCAGAACAGTGGCGTGGACCTCAAAAGTCTCTCAGAGCTCCTCTGACCATGATGAGGTGTCTCCTTTCCAAGCAGTGTGGACTCCTCAGCACCCATCACTGTCTAGCGCCAGGATAAACCCAGCCTTCAGAAAGGAATCGAGGAGATGCTGGCACCATCAGGATGTTCCATGATGCTCTTGGCTCCAGAATCAATGGCAGGGCTTTGCTTCTGTTGTAAGGGAGGATGATTAGGGGAAACAGTTCTGGTCTCAAAGGATGAAGTTTAAAAATGAGGCCCTAAGGAACCAGCTGCTTCAGAACTAGCTCACCCCAAAACAGAGGTCCAACTTTTTTTTTTTTTTTTTTCGAGACAAGGTTTCTCTGTGTAGCCTTAGCTATCCTGGACTCGCTTTGTAGACCAGGCTGGCCTCTGCCTCCTAAGTGCTCAGATTAAAGGCGTGTGCCACCACTGCCTGGCTTGAGGTCCAGCATATTTATATGAATAAAACCAACATCCAGCAATGTTGGACATCCAATAGAAGATTTATCATCCATTGAGAAATTCTGACCCCAAAGGAGAAGAAAAGCCCTTGGCTTACTCAGACTGATCGAGGACATCACAGGTGCTCAGACCAGCACACAGCGAGGTCAAGATGCTGTTGTGACCACTTGCCATACGTTCAGAAAGCTTGAGGGACCACAGAACATGTTCGGTGGCATGTGGGAACGAAAGGAGACGCAAAGCAAAGTTCTGGAAGATGAGAAGTGCAACAGACAGGTTTAAACCTCGAGGCAAAACACAGGTCCACGGAGTTGAAGACACAGGCGTAGAAAACCTGCAGTGAAATACAGATAGAGTAAACCTCAGACTCTGAGCAAGTCTTCCAGAGCCATGGAGCAGGGTGCATTAACCAAGTCTATACTAGGGGGAGGCTGGGAGAAGGGTGAGGAAGGGAGGAGGGGGTGAGGAGGAGGGAGTGGGAGCAGGAAGGAGAGAAAAAGGAGGAGGGAAGAGAGCATGAGGAGGAGGATGGAGGAGGGTGAAGGCAGCAGAAATAAGAGTCAATAAATGTCCAAGTTGGATGAAACCCACAAGATCCAGGAAGTCCACGGAGCCCGAGCACCAGAAGCAGGAAGAGGAACATAGAGAGACCCACAACATCCCACAACTCAGAACCAACAGTAAAGAGGCAGCTGGCTGCCTATGGCTTACTCAGCCGGCTTTCTTACACAACCCAGGGCCTTATACAACACCCCCTGCCCAGAAGTGGAACCGCTCACAGTGGGCAAAGCCCTCCCACACCAATCACTCATCAAGAAAATGCCCCCTAGGCTTGCCTACAGGCCATTCTGATGGAGACATTTTCTTTCTTTCTTTCTTTCTTTCTTTCTTTCTTTCTTTCTTTCTTTTTTTTGGTTTTTCGAGACAGGGTTTCTCTGTGTAGCCTTGACTATCCTGGACTTGCTTTGTAGACCAGGCTGGCCTCGAACTCACAGCGATCCGCCTGCCTCTGCCTCCCAAGTGCTCGGATTAAAGGCGTGCACCACCACCGCCCAGCTGGAGACATTTTCTTAGTTGACGCTTTCTTTTCTTAGATGAAGCCAGACTGTGTCAAATTGATAAAAATAACTAACTACATAATGGGACCCACGTGGTGGAAGGAGAGGACTGAATCCCACAAGTTGTCCTCTGAACTCCAGGTATGTGTTGTAGCATGCATGTGTCTAAACACACACACACACACACACACACACACACACGTCAATTAATAAATAAATGCAACTTCACCTTCTTTTATTTTCTTTTTTAAAATTTATTTATTTGTTATGTATACAGTGCACATTATATCACATTATAGACGGCTGTGAGTCACCGTGTGGTTACTGGGAATTGAACTCAGGACCTCTGGAAGAGCAGTCAGTGCTCTTAACCACTGAGCCATCTCTCCAGCCCCCCAACTTATTTTCAAAAGACTGATGTGGTACAGTTTCCCACTCTGTATTACAGATGAGGGAAGTGTAGGCTGGACACAGACCCTGGAAGAGGCTCCTAGCAGAACACCTGAAGGCCCTGAAGCCTCGGAGGCTGTGCCGGTAGAATGGAGGGGACCACGTGACCTGGATAGTAGCACACACTTGAAGAAGCCAAAGCCCAGAGCTTAATTCAGTTACTTTTACTCTCTGAACTGTGCTTTTTGTTCCAGATTTGCCCCTCGTGATGCAGGTCTCACCAGAACCACGCCAGCCCACACTCTGAGCTCCAAGGGTCTCTCCAGCACCAGGCACAAGATTAACCACCCTTCCTTTCCAGCTTGGCTGTTTCCAGCCTTGCTAGAGCTTGTCTGGATCTCTAAGAGATGAAATATGGGCCGGGGCTGTTGCTGTGGCAACCATTCATCATTTATTGATGGCCAGAGGGCCCACTTGCTCATACAACCAAGAGCGATTTGCTGGTTCCACTCTGCTACTCACAGGCTCCGGGTGTGGAAGGTCAGGGGCCGGCAGAGGTGCTGGGACCCTGCATAGCATCCTTTACTGCCCTTTAGGGCTCCAAAAGTCATCTTTTCTGTCTTCTTTCCAAGTGCTTAGCCACATGCTGGAAGCAGACCAGATGCTGACCTGCAGCTGACCTCCTGACCCCCATTTCCCAGGTCCTGCCCACCCGCTCCACCATGCAGGTTGGTCCACAAGCCCTGTGTGGTGAGTGTCAGTGTGGGAAACTTAGCTGCAAACACAGGAAATGGCTGTTGCAGCTCGCTGGAGGGGGAGGGGGAGTCTTAAAATCAACACACGCTCTTATGGTAAAACACCAAAGGCATGAAGCCTTGCATCCCAACCCCCCTTTTATGATGTGCTGGGGATGGGACCAGGGCCTTGGGCTTGCTATGGATCCACCCTACCACTGAGCTACACTCCCAAGCTGGTTCTAACCCAGTGCATTTACCTATAGTTGCAGCATTGCACGGCCGCCACCTTATCCACCACAGAACTCCTCAGTCTCCCAAAGGGAGACAGTCCCCCATTGAATCCCGATGTTTCGGCCTTCCCCATTCCAGAGCCTTCTGTCTCCATGGGGCTTATGACTCTGCGAACTGTGAGTGAATGCTGTGGTGTCCACTGCTTGGGGACCAGCCTGCGGCGTAGCACCCGGCCTCAGCTTTGGCCACACTGTACCTCATGTAGGAACCTCTTTCCTAGCTTTGTCATGTTTCACCCACTGTGTGATGGGCATGCGGGGCTCACCTAGTGCGAGGAACCCAGATCCTTACTCCATAATAAGAGCCCTGGAGACTCAGAGCAGTGACCATGAGGCAGTTTTCTCCATGACTTTGCGAAGCCTGGCGCCATCCCAGAATGACGGGGTGATGTTCTCTGGGGTGAGGCCAGAGAACAGTTTCATGACCCTGAATGCAGGCCCTCCCCTCCCTGTCCTTGTGATTGAGTAATCAGGAGAGCACAGTTGTACATGTAATCTGTGTCTTACCTTTTCCTCTGTCACTTACATTTGTTCTTCAACAACTAATACAGTGTGTTAATTCGTCTCTGCATTTCATTTTTTAAAAAATATTTATTTATTATTTATACAGTATTCTGCCCACATGTGTGTCTGCATGCCAGAAGAGGGCACCAGGTGTCAGTATAGGTGGTTGTGAGCCACCTTGTGGTTGCTGGGAAGTGAACTCAGGACCTTTAGAAGAGTAGACAGTGCTCTTAACCTCTGAGCCATCTCTCCAGCCCTGCATTTCATTTTTCAAATTAAAGAACTAAAAAAATTATATGTGTGTGTTTTGCCTGTATGAATGTCTGTGCCCCCTGTGCAAGCAGTGCCCAAGGAGCCAGAAGAGGGCATTGGATCCCCTGGAACTGGAGTTGTGGATGGTTGTGAGCCTCTGTGAGAGAGCTGGGAACTGAACCCAAATGCTCTTAACAGCCGAGCCACTCTCCAGTCCTCATCTCTAAATTTTATATCCCTTTTATTTTTATTTTAATTAACACTTTTTATTTGTAGTTTGAGACAGGGTCTCACTATACAGCCCTGGCTGGCCTAGAATTATGTAGACCAGGTTGGCTTTGAACTCACAGAGATCTGCTTGTCTCTGCTTCCCAAGTGGCCTTTCTGTTTATTTTAAAGTTTATCAGATGACGCAGCAAGCTTGGGTGTTTACAATTTTCTACACTAAACCTATAGCTTTGGAAGTGGGGTGGGGTGGACTAGCAGCGTTTGGATGGGAGTAGCTTTGGAAGTGGGGCGGGGTGGACTAGCAGCGTTTGGGTGGGAGTAGCTTTCTCAGGCTCCCGGTGTTTCCTGCTTATCTAGAACAGGACCTGAGCTGACTCAAGGGATTTTTAGTTTGAAAACGAGCCACTTGATTTGTTTTTTGCATCCAGAAAACACAATGCTCTGGGTTCCATGCCCAGCCTGCAAAGCCAATCAGAAACAAAATCCCAAACCCAAACAACCATGGGCTTGCTCTTTCCTTCACTCCCTTCCCATCTCCTCCCTTTCCCTTTTTATTCCCTTCTCCACATATCTTTACACACACACACACACACACACACAGACACACACACAGACACACACAGATAGACAGACACACACAGACTCACAGACAGGCAGGCACGCACACACACACACACACACACAGACACACAGACATACACAGACACAGAGACAGACAGGCAGGCAAGGACACACACACAGACACACAAGACACACACAGACACATAGACACACACAGACAGACACACAGATAGACAAACATACACAGATTCACAGACACAGATAGACAGGCAGGCACGCACACACACACAGAGACGCACACAGACAGACAGACACATACACACACAGACACACACACACACACACACACACACACACACACACACACACACAAACACCACAAAGCCTAGCATCATTATGGAACATATTCAAGATATATTGAGATCACCTGTTCTACTGCCTTCTGCCTTGTAGTTTTCCCTTCTGGAGGACTAAGCAACAGAGTGGTACCTGGGAAGCAGACAAGAGTCCCTGCAAGAATCTCAACCTGCAGGCGCCTTGGTTGTGGCCCTGCAGTTGCAGAGCTCTGAGAAACTTGTGTTTGGTGACCTGCCCGGCCTTGGGTGTCCTTGGGTGTTTCCTCAGAGCAGCATGTGTGGATAAGACCTTCCTCACGACAGCCTTGACTGACAGCAAGACTAGACCTGAAGCAGGCCAGGAGCTTTTGGATCCTCTTAGCCGGCTGGTTCTACTGGGACCTGCCTCAGAAGCTCACAGGGATGGGGGAGTGGGGGGATGGGGTGTTGAGGATTACAGTGCACGAGCAGATGACAGACTTCTGCCTTCCTCAGGGCTCTGTTAGCTCTTCAGCCTCCTGCTGTGCTAGGCTATGAAGTTGTTGGGGCCACGTGGACACCCCCAGAGTATCATAGGAGCTGTGTTGCAGCTGACAGCATATTGGCTGGGTCACACGGAGGGGTGACAGGCACCATGAGGCCTTGGTAGATGCATGGGGGCAGGGAGGGAAAGATCTCTTTGAAGAGGCCTCTGTATAGAACTACCTGGGCTGGGATGTGTGCTTTCTGCCCCTGAGCTGGGATGGCCTTTTCAGCAGGACTGTCCTAGTTTCCTTCCCTGTTATATTGGTGAAACACCCTGACAGAAGCATCTTTAAATGAGAAAAGTTTAGTCACCTCACAATTCCAGGTATCAGTCCACCACCGAGGGGAAGAGCACACAGAATGAACCCATGTTTGTTTGTGGTCAGCCCCTCGCTACACTTTCATGTCTAGAAACCCTTGCCTAGGGAATGGTGCTGCCCACGGTGGGCTGGGGTGTCCCACATCGATTAACATAGTCAAGGCAATCAACCACAGTCAAATCCGTGGGGCAGCTTGAGCTAGATAACCCCGCATTGACACTCTCTTTCCAGGTGGTTCCAGACTGTGGCAAATTGACACTGTTCATGAACTTGTGAGGAAAGAGTGTCGTGGGAACTTAACCCAGCCATAGCCTACATTGGGGGGGGGTTCCCCATGAGAAGGTTAGGATTAGGTTAATGTCATTAGAGTAGAGCCCATAGGTTGGTCCCAGTAGCTTTATAGGTAGAGGGGGCAGGTGACAAAGGACACACACACGGCCTCCTACTCCTTTCCGTGAGTGATCTGTGAGGCCTGAGCACTCTATCATCAAGAGACCATCAACGGAGGGACCTCAAGATCTAGGAGCTAAAATGTGTGAAGCCTCAGGGTAGTTTTTAATACCAACGGATAACAGACTGACTGCAGTGAGCCTCAGAAAGGCTGAGTGTAATTTCAGGCCCACTGGACCCGTGGCATCTTTCTCCACACCTGCCATTCTCTAAGGAAAGAGGAGGGTCATGTTTCCATCCCAGCAAGGAGAGCCTTTGTCTGTGGTGATTGTACGCAACAGCTAGTCCGTATGTCATTTGATGTTCGGTTTCAAGTATCACAGAGCTTGCCTGGGTGACCCTCTGTAGTCAGTTACCACAGCTGGGAAATCCTACAAGAAGTCCTCTCATGGTCCCCTCTAGGGCCTGAGAATCCTAGGCCTGCGTGATGTCTGTGTAGTCTCCAGTTCTCCAGCACCTAACCCACCGTTGTGCAGAGCATTAACTTTGGAGACCTCCTTGCACTGCAGTAATGATGCCAGTTAAGCTCCATTAGAGCCCCGTGTTTGCATTATTAGAACGAAATCTCTGCAGACATCAAAAATGCATCAAATTACTCAACAGCTCACATTTGGTCATAATTAAAAGTAGAAGTGATGGGCAAGGAGAGGCCGGCTGTGTCAGCTCTAGAGCTGGGGCTGATGACAGTAACATGAGGAGACACTGGAGGCCCGGCCCCACTGTCGGATCCCCACCTCTCTGTGACAGCCAAGAAAGGGCATTCTGTGAGTGAGGAAGAGTGTTCAGAGGTAAAAGTGGGGCGCTGCACTGGAAACCAAACTGGTCACCACGGGGGCGTGTGTGGGAGGTGGTGGGTCCACCGCTTGGATTTCCATCCAAAACACTGGTTGCCAACAATATCTCTGAGCCTGACTCTGTTGAGACCTGCCCTTGACCAAAGAGAACATCCTGGAACTAACTCACACATCATCTGAGGACACCAGGACCCGCAATGGGCGGATATGGGGTTTCTAGCGTCCTGGTCCTGATTTGGGACAAGGTGGAGCAAGAAGATATGTGTCCCAGCTTCTAGGTGGTCCAGCCCCATCCTTTGCTTTTCATTTCTTTTTTCTTTTTTTTTCTCCCTCCAAGGTTTTGTGAGGAAGTGGATTAAGTTCCGAGTGAATGAGTGTTATTGACACGAGCACAGTCATGTCAAGGACCCAACGTCTTAGACCCATGGGAGTGGCAAAGCCTTTCCCTGACCAAGTATGGACAGTGTGTGTAGACAATAAGCTGTAAACTTCAGCCTCCATGACTCCTGCTTGTGTACAGATGCCTCTTTCCTGTTCTTGCTGAAGATAATAAACAGCATATGAGGGGTGCTGCTGGCATGTCTCCATCAGAGAGCATGGTCCACCCAACCCCAGCTTCTTGGTGTGTGTGTCTGTCACTTCTTTGTTCCCTATCATCGCAGTCAGGTCAATTCCTAATCTGTGTGGAGCACAGCAGCCGTCATCACAGGGGCTCCTGGGAGACCCCTTCACACCCTATCTCCATGTCAGAGACACTTTCAGGGGACCATTGTCACAGGGTACCAAGCCACCCAGGGGTCTTCTATGGGGACCAGCTCTGGGCAGCTTCAAGAGACATCTGGAGAAGTTGGGTGCAAGACCCAGGATTTGAGTCCCCACTTAGTCCATGGGACCTTGTGTCCTAAAATTACCTGAGGCTAGTGGTGGCACCAAAGTTTGCCGGTGGAGCCTTCACTCTCATTGCTGCCTCCGTTCTGATGGAGTATGGTGGTACTATTTGTCTGGACACCCCATGGTGGCTTATTTCCTGTAATTCCTTATCAGGGGTCTTATGGCAATTCTGACTTAACCACCATCCACGATGTGAGGGTGGGCAGTATGTTTTGGGCACTGGTGGAGCCTTCATCCTTGAACCTATGTGCAAAAGGATGCTGAGTTTGAGTCCCAGCTCGCTTACTCAGCAGGCATGCCAGGCTTGCGGCCAAGTGACTTGCTTTGCTGTCTCAGTATCCCAGGTTGAAGTGATGGCACAGTTCCTGTGAATGGTAGGGCAAAGATAAAAGAAGACCATGCAGGGAGTGTATGTGCACATGCACACACACCCATGCACGCACGCACGCACGCATGCATGCACAATGTGGGGAATGAGGCAGGCACACGAAAGTTCCCCATCCAGGTGGCTACAGCATTGTTGCTGCTATTGAGTTCCGGCTCTAGTCTTGCTCTACCTGGAGGACCCTCCTCTCCCCTCTCCCCACCCCCACACACCCTCCCTCCTCCCCTCCCCAACCCTGGTGCAGGGGAGCTGAAGACAAGCCTGTACCAAACCCAGGGTCTTGTCACAGCACACGTTCAGAATAACATTCAGAGACAACTCTGGAAGCTTTCTGGAGGAATGTAGGCTGTAGGCCGTGGGTTTCCTCACTGCCAGGGATGCGCAGAGGGCACCAAGCTGTAGCCTCTGCAGTCACCTGCCTAGGAGTGGCAGCCAAGCTTTGATTGGCTGGGTGTGGCACATTCCAGAATCTTCAGAGCTCCTGCCCCTTTTCATTCGGAGAAGTCCATGTCTAGAGAGACATAAGTTTTCCTTGTGGCCACTAAGGGCTGCCTACATCTCCTGGCCTCTGGTCCACTCCACCTGGAGGACCCTCTGCGAAGATGGGAACTGCTGGAAAAGTCACCGTGATAAATTATCATGAGGTAATTTTCAGAGGTTGCGATCCCAGGTGGCAAGCTCACTTGCTGTTCCGGTTGTCAGCATCTCCCCATGCACCCCCCTCCCCCCCCACAGGCTGGATCTCTGTGGCTAGGAAGCATGCTGGGAGGGTTTGCTCATGGCAAGGCCACACCCCTCTGTTGCCTAGAGAAACAAGCTGGTCTTCCAGATATACCGCCAGCCATGGTCTTCCCTGTGAGGGGGAAGGAGCCTGGCATTCTGAAGTGAAGAGGTGCTTCAGGCCCAGGCTTAGGGCCATAGACTTGGTAATGGATGAGATATAAGTTATAGACCCTAGGGGTCCACACAGACTGAGCACACCATTTGTGGGCCTTGGGTCTATTCACAGATGGCCATCCATCACCTGTCTCATGCTAAGACAATCTCCATCACCCCAGAAAGAAGCCTGTGCTGGCCAGAAGTCCCACTGCAGTGTTCTCCTAACTACTGGCCCCCCCCTCCCCTAATTGCCCTCTCCACTTCTGGCGCTGGCTCGTATCTGTGGCAGTGGCCCTGTGGCCTTGAGCACACAGTATGATTATCCAACCCTGAGCTTGCTCATTTGGAGGACTGTGTGGCAATAAATGTGTCACTTCCTTTTGTTGGCAGGTTGAGTCCTGGGTTTGGGGCGTTCCAGTCTCCTTGGTGGCAGTTGTAGGAACTGGTTTAGAAGGCCTTAAAAAGTTCAGAGTCTGCAGGAGCCCGGGGCTGGTAGCCACAGCCATCTTCATTCACTTCACTAGGGTGCTTCCCACCTCTGCCCACCCTTGGGTTCATGCTGCTTAGTAAGCACCTACTGTGTGTCAGTCACCACAGTCCGCACCTTTCTTCCTGTCCAGGATTACCCTAGACAGAACTGGTCCCTCTTAGGAATCAGGGAGATGTCATTTCCCCAAGGTCACAGGGGCTGGGGTGTATCAGGAGGACCAGATTGTCTCTCTAGGCAACAGAGGGGTGTGCATGCTCCCTAGCCATGGAGATCCAGCCTGCGGCGGGGGGGGGGGGGGGGCAAAGGGGGGAGGGGGCGGAGGATGCTCCTCGGCACTGGGAACAGGAAGCGAGCTTGCCACGTGGGATTGCAACCTCTGAAAATTACCCCGTGATGATTTATTGCGGTGACTTTCCCGGCAGCTCCCATCTTTGCAGAGGATCCTCTAAGTGGGTAAACAGGAAGGAGATTTAATTAGGACCATGGAGTGGGGGAGTGGTGATTAGCGGGCGGATCCTCTGATGCCCTGTGCAACATGCAGTTAATTACACAGCCTGCAGGGGAATTAATGTCGGGCAATGCTAATGGTTTTTTTCAGGGAGGGGGGGGGGTGAAGAACAATTTTATTTACACAGCACAGATGCAAGAATTATTGAAATGAGAAAAATGGAAGCGTTAGGACGGACAATTCCTAGACCAGAAGGACTTTGGCTGACAGGGACGTGGGGAGTTCAGCTGGCTTGCAGCCCACTGACTCAGGATCTGCTTCGTTTACTTTTCCACTAGAGTCCCTCCCCTGCCAGGGCGTGTGTGTATCTGAGGCCCCCCCCCCCCCCCCCCCCCCCGCCACCCTGCAGGGTACTGCGGAGACATGGCCTTTTCTCAGGCACAGTCTGTCCCTAGGTCCTGTGGTGGTTAATATAAACTGTTAACTTGTCTGAATTTTGAATTGCCTGGGGGAAGGGCCTCTGGGGATGCCTGCGGGGTGGGGGATGGGGGCGACTGTTGTGATTTCTTTGAGCTTGGAAGAGTTGCCTGCTGTGGGTGGCACCATTCCCTAGTCAGGGGACCCTGGATAGTGTTGGAGTAGAGAAATGGAGCTGAGCGCTCACATGCATTAATTTACTGTTCTCTTCTGCCTGTGGGTGTAGTGTGATCAGCTTCTTCAAGTTTCTCTTTGCCTTGGCTTCTCCCCTTCATGATGGGCTGTACCCCGAAACTGCAAGTGAAAATAAACCTTTTCTGTCTTAAGTTTTTTTTTCCCCTGCCAGAGGGTTTTTTTTTAATCACAGCAACAGGAAAAGAAACCAAGGCAGCTCTAGAGACACAGACAAATCTGCTTGCTGCAAATAATGCAGGTGGAGGACAAGGCTAGAGTTTACAATGGCAAGCCCTGGGGAATGGGTGCAGGGGTGTGGGGCTGGCACAAGAAGTATCCAGGGCCTTGCCCCTGCAGGGTGTGGGGAGGGAGGGGTGGGTCCACAGGCCCGTGTGCCTCTCCAGTGGGAACTCAGTTGACTTTGCCCTTTTCTGCTAGAGACAGCTGGTTGAAAAGGCCACCGCTGTCCTCATCTATCTCTAGACATGGCCTCCGCCACAGAGCTGCCCCACTGTCTCTTGACATTTGGGGCAGAGAAGACTCTTCCTAGCAATGGAGTGAGTGTGTGTCCAGAACCAGGGGCCTCATTCTGAGTCGGTTCTCATTTTAGAGGTAGGGAGGTGTCAAGGGAAAGGAAGGAAGAAGAAATGGAGAGGGGAAGGGAAGGGGGATGGAGAGGGACAGAGAGGGACAGAGAGAACAGAGGAAGAGGAAGGCCTCCACTTACACTCTCTGAGGCGGTGTGTCCACATGGGTGTTAGGGTACACGGGCAAGGTCTTACTCATGCTGTCACAGGGGAAGACTGTGGCCAGGGCATGTGGAGCTGAGGGTGTGGCTAAGGAGTTCTAGAATGGAGGTGAGCTGGGTTTCAGGAAGTCAGTACTGGTCCTAACCTGCTCCTGGAAGGCCTTTCTCCAGATGCTTCCAACTGCTCGCTCTCCACTGTGGCTGATGTCCTAATCGACTGCCCTTTCTACCCTCCCCTGTCCCTGATGCTTTTCCCTCCCCGTGTCTCTGTCATTTCTCTCCTCCTCTGGGTACTTTTTTTTTTTTTTCCTTTTTGGTAAACCATCCTGCGGAGGTTCAGGCTCCCATAGGCCACTCGGATCATCACATTGAGAATCCATGGTCAGGGTTCTCGGATCGCCCTCCCCTTCTCCCGCAACCATTGGGTGCAGGGAGCCGTGAGGCCTGGGCTGCATGTGTAGCATAGTAGGTGAGCAAGAAATAGATACCTAGATGGGCATAGTGCCACACACTTTTAATTCCAGCACTCTGGAGGCAGAGACCCTGTCTTGAAAAAAACCAACCAACCAACCAACTAACCAACCAACCAATTAACCAACCAACCAACTAGCCAACCAATTAACCAACCAACCAACCAACTAGCCAACCAACGAGCCAACCAACTAACTAACTAACCAACTAATTACCCACCCACCAACTAACCAACTAGCCAACCACCATCCAACTAACCAAAGACCACCACCACAAAACTTCCAGCCCAACCAAACCAAACCAAAAAGAAATAGATACCCAATAAAGGAAAGCCCATGGACTCTAGTCCCCAAAGGCTCCAAGCTCAACTCTATTCCAGCCCTGCTCAGTCTTCCTTAGGAACTTAGGACTGAGGGTAGAGAAAGATCCTCCTTTGGGGGACACAAGGCTGCCTCAGAGCACATGACTCTCTCCACTTCCAGGACTCCCACTCTGTTGTACCTTATCCCTCCTGTCCTGTCCAATCAAGTCCGACTCTGTCACACCCTTTCCTACATTGTCTCTTTAGAGACACTGAGAGCACCAGGTACACCGGTCAGAGGGAGCATGCAGGTGGAAGTAGGAGTCTCCCAGGGGATCACAGTACCCCTCACAGAGCTGGTCCCTCACCAGGTTCACCATCACCGTTAACATGACTCTTTAGTGGTGGGCTCTCTTGGGATGAGTCTAGACCCCAGGTGGCCCCACTCTAATGTAGGCATGAGAGCAAGTAAGGTTGCATCCTCATCCCTTCATGGAGGCAGGACTGAGCACTGGGCGGGGCCAGGGGTGAGACGGGAAGAGGGCTGCATGGGTTCCATGGCCCAGGGTGAACCTCCACAAGGAGGGGAGGGGTCATTGGGGGACGAGGGGCTGGAAGCTCATGGGTTGCAGCCCAGTGACTGTCCCTCCTGCATACTAGCAGAATGGGCCCCACATCTCTCCTCTCTCATTCCTTCTCTCAGCACCCATGAGCGTGGGATCTGAGTGGCCTGGGCTCTTCAGGCTCAGAACTGACTTCTGCTACACTGTAACTCTCCAGGGTCCAGGCCCCCACTGTGACTGTCAGTATCTCAGATGCATGATCTCTGGGGACATCTCCTGCAGCAACAGGCTTGTTGCTCACAGGAAACCCCCATGCCTTTGCTGTCCCACTTGGTGGCCCCCAGAAGCTCTACCATCTGTAAGGGACAAGACTCCTTTGGTCCTATCTGCACAGAACCTGGGGAGAGAGCCATCTGACAACTCTGGAGGGAACTTGGAATCTGACTAGTTTACCCCTTTTTGGTGGGGCTGAAGAAGGTGAGAGCTCTTTCTAGGGGTGTTCTACCTAGCTGCAGCTTTTCCTACCCCCCACTGGCAGCTTGGAGACAGTAAGGAGGAAGTTGGGCCTGGTGGCTGTGAGCATATCCAGGGATGTTATTGTGTGACTCAGAAAGAGCCCTCACTCCGAGCTTCAGTTTCCCTTCTGAGGAACAAGGATCATCCTCATGTGAGTGCCCTGGGACCTCTTTGATAGGGTACCTTTGGCTGCACTGGATGCCCCTACTCTTGAGGGTGGGGGCTTCTCTAAAGGACAGACCAGCAATTAGTGTGCCCTGTGAAGATGCTGTGTATGACAGCTGATGGCCGCTGGCCGAGAGCTGCTTGTGGCTTTTAAAAGGTCCCGGTGATTTTGTCTGGCTGCTCATTTGCAGTGTCTATAGAGAAAGCAAATGTCAGCCTCTGCCGGCTTAGGCAGGCTGAGCACAAAGCCCTAATTAGCGGTGTCTGAAATAATGAGGTTTTCCTGTGTTCTCATTACATGGAAATTACTTCTGGAAAGCAACTTGGAAGGGCACAGAGGTGTGAGGCAGTCTTTTCTGGAGGGCACTGGCCTCCGGATCAGCGGCCAAGCACTTTGCTTTGAAGGCCACCAGTGGAGAAGCCCTGAGCACCCACTCCTTTGCCCCGGAGAAGACCACAGTGGGAGGAGACTGAAAGCTGGATATGGGTAAAGGAGGCCTGAAAATGGGTCTCCCTCTTAAGAGACACTCCCTGGCATCTTCTCACTTTGGAGAGTAGTGACTGGAGTGCCCAATTGTGGGAGGAAGGAGGTTAGAGGAATGATGGCTTCTATAACACAGCCCTGGTCCAGCCCTGCAGCGGTACTGTTTGCCTGACAGTTAAACGGACACTCTTTGGCAGACAGCAGGATGCTGTTAAAATTTCATGGGCTCCCCTTGGTGGAGGCCTGTTGTCCACAGCTTTGAGTCAGGGCAGTTGTGTTCACACGTGCCACTCCTTGGCAATCCTGTCTCCTTGAGTCATGAGATGAGTGATGGCTTTATGGCCAGGGGGACATTGGCGGGGGTGCTGCCTCTTGCTGGCTGGGATGCTGTCAGAGTGAATTCACTTCCCAATAATGCATTGTTAACATGACTATTAAATGCCTGGGACTCTCTTACGTCTCTAAATGGTGTTTCAGGGCCAGCCTTTGCCAGTGGCTGTGTGTATTTCATCAGGAAGTGAGCTATTACTGCACCTGTCTGTCTCTTGTCGCCGAGGCCATGCTGGGTGGAGACATGACTACGTGATGGAGTCCAGGGATCTGTAGCGGGCACTATCTGATCCTGGTGGCCAGGGGACTTCCAGCAGAAGCCAGGAAAGATGCCCCTGCAACTGGAGCTACAGACAGTTGTGAGCCACCATGCACGTGGGTGCTGAGAATTGAACCCAGATTCTCTGAAGAGCAGCCAGTGCTCTTAACCTAGGAGCCATCTTCCCAGCCTCCCTTCCCAGAAAGCAAAAAAAAAAAAAAAAAACAAAAAAAACAAAACAAAACAAGTGTCGAAGATGTTCACTGTGAGGCTGGAGAGATGGGTTAAGGGTGCACACTGCTTCTGCAGAGGACCCACGTTTGGTTCTCAGCATTGACAACTGATTGTAACTCCAACTCCAGGAAGTCTGACTCTCTTTTTCGGCTTCTAGTGATAACTGTACCTGCATGTACATACCCTCCCTTGTGAGAGTGTGTGCCTGCGTGCTGCACATGCGCATGCGCATGCACACACATACACACACACACACAGACACAGACACACACGCACAGACACACACACACACACACAGAGACACAGACACAGACACACACAGACACACACAGACACACATGCACACACACACACACATGCCTAGGCATGTAGCTCAGTGGCAGTACATGTGCTTAGCATGAGTGAAACCCTGGGTTCTATTCCTACCACCACAACAAACAGACAAACTCAACCTGGGCCCTGAGAATTCTGTGTGGGATCTGAATTTACTCTTCAGAGTGTTCAACCTAAGGGGCCCTGCGTGATGGGGCTTGGTCTCCTGTGAGGGTGGATGGAGGAAGTTAGCTTCTTACTCCTCAGCAGAGATGGCGCTGGGGTCATTACAAGTGGCATGGCATCATACAACCTTTCCTCTGTCCTTAGGGCAGGTGGCTCGGTGGGTGTGGACAGGCCCACCTCCTGATCTTGTAGACTCCAGGGATCAAATCCAGCCTCTCCCTCTTGGGGGAGTGGTTGACTTACGCATTGGGAAAAGAAGGGACATTATGTGGGCAGTGAGCTTGTCTGCAGGGTTGGAGGGCTTCCTGGAGGAGGAGTGAAAGTTGGTAGATAGATGAATTGGCAGGGTGTTGGTGAAGGAAGGGGCAAGGAGGGTTTTCTTGGGAGATAGTCCAGTAGGAACTCACTGGGGGTGTTGTAACATGTTCTAGAAAACAGGAGCTACTCTGTACTCTGAAAAGTCAGGCTTATTGTTCACTGTACTCTGACTGGAGTACATTGGACAGCTTAGAATTTTCTGGGGCATATCTGCCATGGCCTTAGACTGTTGGTAGGTGGTGATTGGGGGACCACAGGCTTGCTTTGCATGGTACTGTTGAGTTGTGGCTGGAGCTGTTGATAGCATTAGCCAGCAGAGGAGGCGAAGGCTGAGCTCTGGCCTTAAGAGGTCAGAACCAGGATGCCGCTTGATGCTGACATGCTTAGCAGCCATGTTTCACCGGTGCTTATGAGATCTGGGGGCTTGGAGGGGTCAGCAAGAGAGCACAGTAGGTAAAAAGGTTTGCCACCAAACCTCACAGCCTGAGTCTGATCCTTGGAAACCCCATGGTGAAAGAAAAGCTCCAGAGGCACTGGGACACCCAGCCAAAGAACTGTAGGAGGGGAAGCCTTGAGGGCTGGAGCAATATGGAGCCTCACAGGATCAAGGGCCAGCTTTCTTCAGGGTGGAGGGAGACTTGCTCTAGCAAGCACCAGAGTCAATGTCATGCCAAGGCTGAGGCTGCAGTGGTAGTTATACAGTGGGAAAGAGGTGAGCTCTTAAGGCCTCTGGGAGCTTGCACACCCACAGCCACCTGAGGTCCTTAGCCCAGCATAGGCTCTTAGGTTCTCTCTGGGTCTTTCCGACCTTAATTCACATACCGTTTATTGTCTATTTTTTTTATGTTAAAAGTTACAGTCTAAAATAGGTTGCAGTTAACTGGTGTAAGCATGTGGTTGTCAGTTCTGTTGGCTGCGGGGGCCAGGCTCCACCTATTCTGAGTGCAGCTGCACTGGAGTCAGGGAGGCCAGTCTCACTGAAGCCGGTTGCCAGATTCTGTGGATGCTCCTCTGCTCTGGACCCCAGAGAATCCAGATCCCAAATCCCTCCTCTTTCCATGTCTCCTCTTTCCATCCCTCCTCTCCTCTCCTTTCCTCTCCTCTCCTTTTTTCTCCTCTCCTTCTTTCTCCTCTCCTCTCTTCTTTCTTTTCTTTTCTTGTAAAACCAGAGAAGACTGGAATGAAGTAGACTATTTTGGTTAACGCAGTTCTCTGTGGCCTCATCTCCTCCCTTAAGGTTCCCAGGGAGGCAGGTCAGGGTTGCCTCACTTTAAGAGGAAGCTCCAAGAGTTCAGTCCTCCACACTGTGTAAAGGGTTCACCATTCACTGGCTCCTGTGCAAATAGCACAGAAGGCACCTCTTTCCCAGGACCCCTGCTGTGTTGTTCTGCCCATGAGGAGGGCATTTAGCAGGGGTCATCTCTTCAAAAGGACTCAGTGGAGGAGGCAGGGGGGCAAGGGTGGGTACAGGGCTGCCCCTTCCTCTCCTCAGCAATCCTGAATTCCTGTGCCTGGTGGCAGCTCTCTCCAATTAGCAGAAGCCAGCAGTCTGCCCAGGAGAGCCCAGGCGATTAGGAGGTCATTTCTTAGCTCTTTTTCATTACACTTGGGTGATGGCTATGGAGTTATAGCAAGGGACTATCTCTGGCCCTAGAGAATACATCCACTAGGTCAAGAGAGAATTTGTGTACACAAGGCTCTGATGCAGGCACTTTCCACTCTCCTGCTGCATGGCTGTATGAATGCATCTAGAAGCTTCCCAAGGGAGGGTGCCTCCTTGGCTGCATAGCCCCTGAAGTTGTGTCTGTGCTTCTCAGTGACTGTCCATCCAGGCCCTGTTTAGAAATAGGGAGCCTAGCTCTAAGTTGCAGGGAGCATGGGATAATTCTTCCTGAAGAGAGCAATGTTCCATGAGCCAGCATGGCACCAGCACAGTGGTGTCACCATGGTGAACAAGCTTGCTGGCATGGGTGCTGCTTCCCTTACTTGTACTCACCTTCCAAAGACTTGAAAGTTGGTATCTTGGAGCCAGGCGTGGTGGCACATACCTTGAATTCCAGCACTCGGGAGGCAGAGGCAGGCAGGCAGGCCTCTGAGTTCTAGGCCAGCCTTGTCTACAGAGTGAGTACTGGGATAGCCAGGGCTACACAGAGAAACTTTGCCTAGAAAACAAACAAATAAGAAGTTAGCATCTTGGTTTGGTTCCTTCTCCATGGATGCCTAGCTAGTGACTGGGAAGGGAGAGAGTGGAACTGATGTTTCCGAGCCTGTGGAGTTTCCAATGTGGCTCTGATGGGCAGAAGGAACCTGCCCTTGGGAGTGTGAAGGCTGTTTAAACCCAAGACCTGCAGCATACCATACTGTTTGTGGAGCTGGGCAAGGAGGCTGCTCCCCTAGAGCCCTAGCACAATCCAAGAGAAGTGCTGGGTTCCAGACTTGATTGTGCTCTTCCATGGAAAAGAACGCATCAAGCACTCTGCAAGCTGCGATGTGTGGAAGGCGGTGTGTGTGCGCGGGAAGAAACTAGAACTTGAGTCTTTGGTCACAGACTTAGTGTGAGAACATAGGAAACATGAGGCATTGGCATAGGGGCCCAACAGCTCGCTCAGATGGTGTGACTGGGCTTGGCAGGGCCCAGATATCAAACTCCAAATCTATTTCCATTTCTCTGACATGAGTGTGTGATGTGATAATCCAGCACTTTCCATCGTAGGTCTTATCCTCCAGTCATCTACTGCTTGCTACTCGCTCCATCCACCCATGCATCCATCCAAGTATCCATCCATCCATCCAATTATCCATTCACTCACCCACCTATCCATCCATCTATCCATCCAATTATCCATCCATCCATCCATCCATCCATCTATCCATCCAATTATCTATCCATCCATCCATCCATACATTTATCCATCCATCCATCCATCCAATTATCCATGCATCCACCCATGCGCCTATCCATCCATCCATCCATCTATCCATCCAATTATCCATGCATTCACCCATGCACCTATCCATCCATCCATCCATCCATCCATCTATCCATCCATCCATCTATCCATCCAATTACCCATGCATCCACCCACCCACTTATTAGCCCACTTGTTCATCCACTTATCTATTCATGCATTGACCAATATACCCATCCATTTACCCACTCACCTCTCCATTCACTTATGTATCTACCAATCCACCTACCTAAAAATCTACTCACCAATCCACTCATTAACACATCTAGACATTAACCTATAACCTGTTCAACTACTCACTCACTAATCTTTTCATCCATCTACTCATTTACTTATCCATTCATGTATCTACCAATCCATGTAGAATACATTCATATATCCATCTCCTCATCTATCTATTAATCTATAACCCATCCATCCATTCATCCCATCCCTACTCCCTCATGTACTATCCATCCACCCATCCATCCATCCACCCATCCATTTACTCTACCCATCCATTCATATGTCTACCAAACCATCCACCTATTCATATACCATCTGTCGATTTGTCTATACAGAAATCCATCTATTCATTCATTAATCATCCATCACCCACTCATTCATCCACCCATGCATCCATTCACTTATTCACTTGCTCACTCCTCTAACACTAGTCAAACAGCCATTTTTGCTGAGACAAGGAAGCCAGCACAACCAGAGAGGTCACTGCAAAGAACTGCAGGATGAGAGGCAGAGCGAGACCCCCCTCATGTATCCGGTTGACATTGATTATGAGAAACGTTTACATGATAAAGCCTCAGATGAACTCTTGGGCACTCTGAGAAAGTACCTCAGTTCGCTCGCCTGAAAAGCAGGAGCAGCAAGCTAACTTGCTTATTCGAGGCATCAATACTTTTGTGAGTGTGCAAATCCTCAGAAGTGATGTCACTGCGACCCGTCATCACTGCTTTTGTTATGGGGTCATGAAAGGATGCTATGGAGCTGTAGGAGAGGCTGTCTTGGCTGGAGGGGGAGTGAGAAGCCTCTCTTAGCCAGGGTGTGGGGGAGTGGGATCAGGAGGTGAGGGTGGGCCTAGGGAGGGCGGCTTGCAAAGAGAGACGCTGGGAGTTGGAATGGCGGGTAGGAAGAACACCTGCCAGTGGCACGAGGTGTGGCAGAGCTCACAGGGGCAATGCAGGCTGCCCCCCTTCAGCTGTTCTGGTCTCTATGAGGCCAGTCCTCAACATGGCGATGGGAAGCTGAGGAGCAAGGCTAGAACACTCTGCTGCTTTGTCAGTCATGTCTTCAACATTCACCTTTTCAAGTCCAAAGGGTCCCTGCTGCTCATCTGTCTCTTTAAGCTGAGTAGTGATAGGACCCTCTCTCTCTCTCTCTCTCTCTGTCTCTTTCTGTCTCTGTCTCTCTCTGTTTTTCTGTCTCTGTCTCTCTCTGTGTGTCTCTATGTCTCTGTCTCTCTCTGTGTCTCTGTCTCTCTCTGTCTCTGTGTCACTGTGTCTCTCTCTGTCTCTCTCTCTGTCTCTCTCTCTCTGTCTCTCTCTCCAGGGTTTCTCTGTGTAACCTGGGCTGTCCTGGACTCACTTTGAAAACCAGACTGACCTTGAACTCACAGCGATCCACCTGCCTCTGCCTCCCGCAAGTGCTGGGATTACAAGCATGCACCACCTCACCAGGCTCCTCCCTCTCTTTCTAAGCTGAGTGGCGGTGGGGCTCACAGGGCCAGACTGTACCTATTCATGCTGTGCCTGCTGCCTGCTCTAAGGAGACCGTCAGATGCTTCTCTTCTTGTCCTCTTCCACCAGTGGACTTCTGTGGGTCAGGTGATCTTTGCTTTCTCATCATCTTTAAGTTCCCCTTGTTGGTCCTGGAAGGTGGTTTGGGAGGTCAGGCCTGGTCCCAGACAGCCCTGCCTTTCTTTTGATATGGGTAGCAGTGGTGCTCACTGAGAGCTTCAGAATTGCCCGTTTGGGTCTCCAGTGGCCTTTGTGGCATAGGTAGAGACAATGTCCTTAGGCCTAGATGGCATGGGGAGGGCCTGGGTGGAATGGGGCTGGAGGGACTGCAACTCTTTCACTGGGGTGTCACTTCACGCCATCCCTCTGACCTCCTGGGGCTTGTGGCACTTGCCACTATTTTATGATGTAAAAAACAGGCTCAGAGAGGTGATATAACAGACCCAAGGACACAGCTGGGGACAGGTAGGGCCAAGAGCAGATCCAGGTCCCAGGTAGAGACATGGCCATCCTTGCTACCCTACATCCCCAAGGGGAGTGAAGTAGAGTCTCAGGACTGGAGAGCTCACACAACCAGGAGGCAATTTCCTTCTGGTTCTGGAGGCCAGAGGTCCACAACTCAGCTGTGGGCTGAGCAGTGCATGCTCTGAGAGCCCTGGGGAGGACGTTCCTCTGCATTGACAGCTCCTGGGCCCAGGGACACGTGGCCTGAAGCTTCATCTCTTTATCTTCCTCCTCACCTGCAATGTCCCCTGCCCCCCCAGCCCTCGCCCCCATCCTCTCTGTCCTCCCTGCCTGTTGTCCTCCTCCACTCTCCTCTCTCCCATTATCTCCTCCCTTGTACCACAGGGAGGGAGAGCCTGGCACATCCTGCATAGACACTTTCCAAGTGAGCATTCTGGTCTTACTCTAGAGGGGCAGTTTGGGGGCGGGAGCACGGTTGGGCCTACAGCCGCTGGCAACAAGTGAGAAGACATGCTCTCTTCAAAGTAAATCTCCCCTGAGAATCTTCTGCCCATACTCCAAGGCAGCCATCCTCCACAGTCGTATGGCAACCTCCATTGTGGGCCTGTGGGCACGCTGCTACTCACCCTCCCTTGTGGGTTCTTGTCCTTGTCCGTGAGTGTGTCCTTATATTCTGCAGACCTGTCCCCACTGCATAGCCCATCACATGGTTGGCACCAGTTAAGCAGAGGCCAGGAGGGGAAAGGTCACAGTCAACAACCCTGGTCCCCGCTTCCTTAGTGGTGTCTTGCCTTTCTGGGACCAGTAGCTTCATACCTGCTGTAACAGCCCCACTGGGCAGCTCCATGGGCCATTAGCTCTCTTCTCTGATTGTCTTCTCTCTGCCTGTCGGCATTGCTACAGATTACCGAGCAAACTGCGGACACCCCAACGCTCCCGAGTCTGGAAATTCCGACAGCATTTCTGTCATAGCTGATGGGCAGCAGGTACCTCTGATGGCTTCTGGGGGAAAGTAAGTAATGTGGAATAGAGAAATAGCTATTGATCCAGGCAAGAAGTTACTGCACTGTCCATCTCTGCTTCTTGGTCTCTGGTCTGAGCCCCTCCCACCACCCCCCCCCCCAGCCCCGATGTGGAGGATCCTGGGAACTTCCCACTTAGCAGACAATTCTCAACTGTGGATTGACAGAGCTTGTGCCAATTCCGCTTTCCAGGTACGGAAACAAGGGCAGGCAGGTTCTTGCTGCCTTGCCCACTCCCTAGATCTTTGCTCTTAGAGCTTCTTGGGAAAAGAGTGACTGTTGTGCAAAGATTTCGGCTTCAGTTTTTTTTTTCCACAGAGGTTTTGATCATCACGGCTGACAAGAAAGGTTGGACACTCATCTAAATGTGCAGACTACAAACCGTTGAGGCAAAGCAAGGCATGGTGGCCAGACGCCAAGCACATGGCTCAGAGTATGTAGATCTGTAGCCGTGTATTGCTCAGGCTGCTCTGGAGCTTGATGGCTTCCTAGCGGATGAGCATCAGGGAGAAGCTTGGTCTGCCCAGCTAGAGTGGCCCAGCAAGAGACTTAACACATCAGAGAGGGGAAAAATGCTTTTAAAGATGCAATGTGCTGGCCCAGCAAGGGGGGGGGGGGCTATGAAAGGAGGCGCTACTGGTAAGCCACTGGTGGCCTGTCACCCTGTTGTGTTTCCAGGGAGATGTAAACAATGACTATCTGCCCTCCTCCTCCTGAGGCTCCAGTGACAACCCAAGGCACAATTCCACTAAAGCTCATCCTGGGGAACCAAGGGGCTTACTCCTTGCAGGTGAGGGGTTACCTGCAGGAGTGTGGGTGACCCCATGGCAGCCACACTGGAGTCTCCACCCAGCACAGATGATGTTTTTTCCCATAGCCACATGGAGGAGACCCCCTCTTCAGTTAACCTCTCCAGTTTATTCGCTCTAGCACAGTGGTTCTCAACCCTCCTAATGCTGTGACCCTTAAATACACTTCTTCATGTTGTGGTGACCCCAGCCATAAAATTAACTCATTGCTTCTTCATGACTGCAATTTTGCTACTGTTATGAACATTAATGTGGAGTTTATGAATCTGATGTGCAGGATATCTGGTATTCGGCCCCTGACAAAAAACCATTTGATTTGCTTCCAATAAAAGGTCGAGACCCACAGGTTGAGAACCCTGCATCAAGCAACTCACAAACATCTAGACCACTTGTAGCTGGGGCAGAATTACATACTAATGGCTGGGAGCACCTTCTGGAATCTCAAGTGAGGGTTCAGTGACCCTCACCACCCCTCGTTCTATGAGGCCTGATAATGGTGGATATTTGCACGCGGGCCCAGCTGGTCTGATGGAGCTGGCAACTGTTCTGGTCAAAGGGCCACTGTCTATCACATCATGGATGCCACCACAGGGTGAGGGTGTCTCAGTCCTTCAGTTGCACCAGGGGAGAGTGGTGTTGGAAGTCTCTCTACCCATGCTGCCTTTCTTTGCACTCGTGGGCCTCAGCTCCACACAGGCCTGCCCACTGGGCACTTTCCCTGAGACTGTGGCCATGGTCACCACAGACAGCCTGGATACTCTGATGCTTTGCAACTCCAGCTCAAAAGTTCCATTTCTAGGAATCTCTTTCCAGGGACTCCAGGTCAGCAGGTGACCCTGTTTCCCTTCCAGAGCTGCACAGGCCTTCCCCACCTGCCACACAGGCTTGGCTGCCACCTGGGTCTTCCTGTTCTGGGCGAGGGTGGCAGAGGGACTGCTGACAGCCTTCTCCTTGTCTCCCTGGTGGGAAGGAGTGCCTGAGGCCTGGCTCCCTCACCATCTGGAGGCTGGTGGCCCACGAAGGAAGCTCTGTGTTTGTGCTGCGGAGGAGTCAGTCTGCTAGCCCTGAACTCAGGACCTTCACAGATACCTCAGAGCCCAGGTACTGGGCTGATAGGTTGGTGCCCTCTTCATAGCTTAGCTGGACCAGAACAGTTGCTGTCTTGAGCCCCAGACCTCCTCTGTGAAGGAGAACATGCCTGGGCTTCAGGTGAAGGGTGCGTCAGGTTCTCAGCATCGCTGTGGCCTCCATCACTTCACAGTCTATGCAGCCATCCTGGGGGTGTCTGGGTGGCAGGCCTGATTTTCAGACTTACTGCCATCATCCCAGGCTGGCCCATCATAGGGGGGTGGGGGTGGGGTGGGGCAACTGGCTAGGCTGGGGTGTTGCCACCTCCCTTTGCTGGAGCCTTGAGCGTTCACAGGGATCTGTGCTGTGCTGGGAGCACTTCTTGCGGTTCAGAAGGAAACAGATGGGCCTGTCAGCTCTGCTTACGCCCTGTCTTCCCAAACTCAGTCAAGCGTGCGCAGAACAGGGGAGAGGCTCCTCTGAGCAGCTGGTGGCATTCAGGGCCAGCATATCCCTCGGGGTGCATGACGCTGATTAGCAGGAATTAATGAGAAAGCCAAGGGAGCTAGCCCTCAGGCAACCTCCTGGCCACTGCTGTGTCCCTAAGAGACTGCACGAAGAGCATCCAAGGCAACTTCCAAACCCTCCTTAGCCGCCTCATCCTCAGCCTCCAGCTGGGAGCTGGGACACGAGGGGAGATTTTTGATTACGTCTTTTGTAGGAAGGAGGCTCAGAGAGGACCACCCCCTCCCCGCTCTGGCACCAGGGGAGGCTTCTGGTATGTGCTTGGGTGATGAAACACACTGGTTTCTTCTAAACAAAACAAAACTGGGGTTACAGGTGTGCACCACTGCACCTAACAAAACTATGGTTAAACATATAACTCAGGCCATGTTAGAAAGATCAGAGAATCCTCAGAATTGAGAAAAGAGAGGGGAAATATTTGTTATCCCTGAATTGGGAAATGGCTCCCAGTGATAACTTACTGACTCCTCCTCCGCACACACAAGACATGTGTCACTGTGCAACACCCATCCTTTCTGTCGGTGACCTCAATTTCACTGAACAATGTATTGTAAGCACTTGGATATGTCAGCAAATGCACTTCTACCCCGGCATCATATGTCACTGTCTAGCAGGTTCCACTGCATGCAGGCAACAGGATTTACTCAAACCTTGTGTGTGTGTGTGTGTGTGTGTGTGTGTGTGTGTGTGTGTGTGGTGTGCATGCACGCACGTTTCTGGAGTGTTCAAACATCTATATTCACACAACCTTAGTTATTTCTTCGAGCTAAAACCTTAGGAATGGAGCTGCTGAGGCAGCGTGTGTGTGTGTGTGTGTGTGTGTGTGTGTGTGTGTGTGTGTGTTTGTTCACACAGAGGTCAGAGGACAATTGGTAGCATTCAGTTCTCTCTTACCATGTGGGTTCCAAAGACTGAACACAGCTTGTCGGCCTTGGTGTCACGTACCTTACCTGCTGAGCAGTCTCGCTAGCCCTAGTCTCTGTGTTTTGAAGACTTTCGATCCTTGTGGCCACACAAGGTGCCCCATAGGCCTCTCCACTCTCACACAAGCTAGGAGTCGATGCTTTGATGGGTTGAGTGTTTAGAGGTGTTGGGACAGTGCTCTTGTCTCTTGATGAGCATCTGTGCTGGGGAGGGATAAACTGACGCAGAGGGTGCCACAGCTGGTGATGGCTACAGGCCCTGGAGAGAGATGATGATGGCCAGGCTGTTAGGTCAGTCCTTAAAGAATCTTCAGACCAGAGGAATTTTATCTTAACGGAAAAAAAGAAAAAAAAAAAAAAAAAAAAAAGAAAAAAAAAAAAGAAAGAAAAAAAAAAAAAGAAAAAAAAAAAAGAAAAAAAAAAAAAAAAAAAAAGAAGAAAAAAAAAAGAAGAAAAAGAGAAAAAAAAAGAAAAAAAGAAAAAGAAAGAAAGAAAGAAAGAAAGAAGAAGAAAAAGCAACAGCACAGAGCCTCTTTAAAAATTGTAGGAAAAAAGTTGACGTCAATCTCATAAAAATCTAACAGACAATACGTGGCTGATACATTTACAAAGGAGTGGTTGCTATAACAACATGAGCAGAGGCTATTAATATTTATCACATGGGGAGGAGGACTCAGAATCCGCTCCTCTCCTTAGGGGACCCCTTGTGTCCAGCTGCCTCCTGTAGGCTCACAGTCGCCCCACCTCTTTGGTCCCCAGGTCCCCTCTCTCTCCCTGTCCTCTCTGGGTGAGCATCACCAAAGCCAGCCTTCCTTTTGACTAGGGGCCCTGGTTTGCCCTGCGCAGCTGAGCCCCAGCCTCCTGATTGCTGCCGTAGCTTTAGCAGCTCAGACCTGGCACTCTATACTGGGTTCTGCTGAAGACTTACGTACTAACATCCAAACCACAGCTCCAGCACAGGCTCTGAGCTGGTTTCCACGTATCCTTCCTGCCTTGGTCCAGGCAGGAAGCAAGGCCCGAGGAAGGGCAGAAGCCTAGGAGCAGGTTCAGCTGAGTCCCTCTTCCCTCAGGTCACCATCTCCTTGAGGCAGACGGGCCCTGGTCACCACAAACTCCAGGTTCGCTAGGCTAGACAGGAACTGCAAAACTGAGAAGCCCAGTTTGCGATAAAAGATTGGAACTGTCCCAAGACACCCCTGGGCTAGAGAGGGCATTCACACTGGTTCAGGGTCAGAGGGGAGAGGCAGGTGGCCCAGGGATATTTTTGAGGCATGGAGGACATTGTTTCAAGGTGTGGACCATGATTCTCATATTCAGGCAGATTCAAAGGCCCTGGAGTAAGCCGTCTTGATGGATGCCAGCTGAGCGCCAACACAAAGGTGGCCTTGAAGCCCCCAGCAGGCTTGGGACATCACATAAGCTAAGACCCCAGAAGGGAAGGGGCTGAGCTCCTTACATACTGGAATTTTCCCCCTGAAATTCAGCAAAAGAAAGGTCACACACATCACCAAACGCCACTCCTGCCCCCATGGCACCACAGCACACCACTATGGTTGAGTTGGCCCTTGGAGGAGGTGCTGTGAGTCTGTGGCCATGGCCTTGTCCCTGGGGAAGGTCCCCGTCTGACATTTGGTCACACAAGAAGAGGTCAGAAGCAACCTCTGCCTCCCAGTTCAGGCCCGGGTGCCATTAATATTTCATATCCAGAGACAGCATTGACATTTTGCTGGATGGCTTCAATTCGCTAAGAGCCTCCTTCTCCGGCTAATAACCAGCTTGCTTATCCTAATGGTTTATTAATCTACTTCGCAGCGTGAAGGCGGCCGGCACACACAGATACCGCCTGCTGCTGCCTTGATTGGGTAGAAATGACTCAGGACTACGATTGTGTCCGTTAAAGGGCTTGAGTCCTTTCAGGACTTAGAAATGGAGAGGTGGGGAGGAGGCTCCCAGTTCTGGTTCCCAGGATGCCAGGAGCCCTTCTGGTGAGAGTACAGGCCCCCAAGGGCCCTGGGGTGGTGTTTGTGCTGTTTCCTCTTGATATCACTCTTTTGCTGAATTTCCTAGCGGTGGCAGAGGAATTACTGCAAATTTCAAATGCAAGTTTGATGTGGAGTTAGGCAGCAAGGCAGAGGGTAGTGGTAGGTTATTAGAGGGGGGTGTTCTTAATATTTTTGTAAAGATTTTTTTTAAAGGCATAGGTGGGCATCTCTGTATTCTATAGCCTTCCATCTGGGCTGGGAGTGACAACCACTGAGAGGCTTGTCGATGGCTATGAGTTGGCCTAGTACTGCAGCATAAGCTGACAGGGCCCATTGGCCTGCCACAGCTATGTGGCATACAGAACTGGTGCTGGCTATGGTAAGGGAAGAAGTCAGAGGTGGGAGGTGTGGCCTCCGCAGGTGATTGACAGCCTGCTGTTTTGTGCGATCAGTGACTGTGGGTTCTGAACAGCAGCCTCCCTGATGGCCACTCCCAGCAGCTGCCCACCCTCAGCCTCACATTCCTAATGCATCATTGTCAGGGGGTCCTAGAGGCTCTCTGCTACAGCAGATTTGCCCGTGCTACCTGGACCTCTCCAACTGTAGTTTGTCATTCCAGCTGGTGCGTGTCCCTGGGTGCTGGCTGGGCCTCCTTGGATGCCCTGACTGGGTTCTCTTGTTTGTCACTCCTCTCATTCCCTGGTGGTCTCTCTCTGTTTGGGACCACCATCCACCCTTCAGCTTTCACAGCACCTCCAGTCAATAGGGTTGGGGAGCTTGAATCCCCACTCACTCTTGCTCAAAGAGGTTGTAGGGTCTAAGAGTCCAGCAGCCGCTGTGTCCTACTGAGGAGTAGTGGGTGGGAGTCCCCTATGGGAGCGTCTTGGCAAGTTATAGGTGCACAGAGGGTTTTGTTTGCTGATGGTGACAGAGCTCTTTTCTGTTTCCTCTTGGTGCCACTCATGGGAGGAAGGCCATCAAGGCTGCTTGGGATGTCTCCGTGTGTGCAGTGGCAAAGCTCAACAGTGTTGGGTCTGGCAGAACCTGGCCTGCACAGGTGGCCAAAAAGGGTATCCTGTACATTTGGTGTAGTTTCAAAACAGACAGGAAAACTTCAAAATCGGACAGAAAATTTCTGCATATTCTCCACCCGCTGTCTCTGGCACAGCCAGTCACAGCCAATCACAGCACAAATATGCAAAGTAAGTGAGCTGTTCACAGCCTGTTCATAACTCAATGGCTTACTTTGCTGGGATTTTAGCATCCACTTGTGGCTCTCCAAGGCCAGGCTGTACTTGGTGGCCATGCCTTCCTAGCTCTCACCCTGTGACATCTCCTCCTCTTCCTTTTGGGATGGCACAGGTCACTTTGTGGAATCTCTCTCACTTTGCGTATATGGAATGTTTTTCTTCTTGGTGTGTGTATGTGCAGGTGTGGAGGTCACAGGTCAGCCTCGGGCATTAGCTCTTAGGTACCTCCCACCTTGGTCTTATTTATTTTATATATAAGAGTGGAGGCCAGAAAGAGGCGTCAGAGCTCCTAGAACTGAAATTACAAATGATTGCTAGCTGTCATATGGTGTTTGGAACTGAACACCAATCTTTTCCAGGAGTAGCAAGTGCTCTTAACTACTGAGCCATCTCTCCAACCTCTTCCACCTTGTGTTTTGAGGTAAGGTCTCTCAATGGGACCCAGATTAAGCAAGGCCGGCTTGGCGAGTGAGCCAAAGGGATCAGTCAGCCTGTCCATGCCTCCCCAATGCTAGGATTACGATCACATGCCACTACACATAGCTTTATTTTATGTGTATTGGTATTTTGCCTACATGTATGTCAGTGTACCACATATATGTCTGGCACGCATGGTGGCCAGAAGAGAGTGTCAGGTTTTCTAGAGCTGGAGTTATGGGTGGCTGTGAGTCACCTTGTGGGTGCTGGGAATCAAACCTGGGTCCTCTGGAAGATGAGGCATCATCTTAACCACTGAGACATCTCTTCAGCCCCTGCCACTCAGGTTTTTTTTTTTTTTTTTTTTTTTTTTTTTTTTTTTTTTGAGACAGGGTTTGTCTTGTGGTCCTGGCTGTTCTAGATTCACTTTTGTAGACCCGGCTAGCCTTGAACTCACAGAGATCCGCCTACCTCTGCCTCCCAAGTGCTGGGATTACAGGTGTGTGCCACCACACCCAGCTGCACTCAGCTTTTTAAAATGGGTTCTGGGGCTTAAACTTGGCAAGTACTTTACTGTTTGAACATTTCCCCAGTTCCGGGCTTTCTTGACAATTAGACTGAGTGTCAAAGCTTTGAGGACAGCTTCCGAGAGGCCCGCGGATGTTCACGGTGGTCTTAGAGAAGTTAACTTTGGTGGCTGACCACAGCTGGTGCCTACAGAACCCCTTCTCCACAAAGTTGCTTTTTGTCTTTGGAATTAATAAATATCTCGAGGGAGATACTTTGTGACTGTGCAAATACATTGTTCCTCCTCAAGCTCCGACTCATTAATTCCTGCCTCTTCTTCCGTGGCTGTCGCTGGCAGCGATGACTTCTGTAGCATTCTAATGGCGACATTTTATTTCCCCTCAATCCTTCTACACTCATTAATTAGGATTCTTTTCCAAGACATCCCTTCTTTCCCACTTAATGATTTGTTCACTTATTTATACAGTGTGGGCTCGCGGACGTTTATGTGGTATTTATTACTGCCTCTTGCTTTGGCCGTGGGAACCCTCCAGGTTAGCTCCTGTGCCTTTTGACATGCCAGCTGCATTGTGAGACTTTGTCGCTTCATGCTACAGCTAGAGGTTTGGCTGTGTACTGCCAGGACTTCCCTACAGAGCCATGCTTCTTCAAGAAACAGGCTTGCCTGAAGAAGGCACCTGCGCCTCCCTCCTTGGTGGCTGTGTCATGGGACAGGACTAAGGCTCAGCTGTTTAGGAAGATGGAAGAGTTAAGGGGTGGCAGGGTGGCACCTGAGTGGTCTTGGATATGGTGGAGGACATAGACAAAGATTGTCCCTTGTGGGTTACAAGAATTCTTCAGAAAGGATGTGGCGGGCCTGAACACAACAGTCCCTGGCTAGGACTGAAGGCACCAGGATCTAGGGCACAGGTCTGGGTCTCACTTGAGGCTGGGCCACGCCAGCCTGAGTGGCAAACAGAGGAGAAGGGGGAGCACAGAAGGGGGCATAGGACAGCGTTCAACGAGCTGCTGCAGCCTCAGCCCAGGAAATGAATTTGCCACTTCTTACCACCTGTGGAGCTCCCCCCTCCACCCCAGGTGCCTTAAAGAAGCAGTGAGCATCCTACTAGGGGACCATTAACAGGAGCCCCTAGCCTTGGCACCTGTTATTAGGGGTATCCACATCGTACCCAGTGCATGATTTCAGGGCTTACCAATGCAAACGCCAAGCAAGGTGAAAGGCAACCTGGGTGAGGTCCTAGAATGGGTCCTGAGGGTAGGTAGGACAGCTGTGGTGGCTCTTGCTTGACCTCAGTGACCTCTGAGATCTGTCGTTTTGCCTCTGCCCCTACCCACTGTCTATATAAGACACATAGCCCTGGACATCTCACTGAGAGACCCAGAGCCAGCAGTAGCAGTGGCTCTGGGGGATTTGCTAGAGACGCATGTTCTACTGAGTTAGGACCCAGCACCTGGCCATGCTGAGCCCCAAGATCCTCTGAGCACCATTCTGCTGCTGGGTTCCAAGGTAACTCATGGGATATATCTTCCCATGGGCTCCCTGGCAGGAAGGGCAGCAGGGCATTTACTAGAGCTTATGGAGTTGGGAGTGTGTGCCATCCGCTCAGGGGCTGGGAAATATTCCTGAGAGTGACAAATCATTCTATGTATTACTGCTTCCCCAGAGGCAGGGCCAATGGTGAAGCTGTATACCTCAGGGCCTCCTGGGAGTGCCCCCACCCCAGAGTTCCAAGGCAGGGAGGTCTGGGCTTCTGCAAAGAGCTCGTGCCCCCCTTCTGCCCCTGTGCCAACTCTCACCCGTGTGTCGCAGGATGATGGGTTTAGAGCCGAGTTCTATCTCCCCACAAAGCCTGCAGAGACAGCCCCATGCTGCCTCCTTGGTGTTGCAGGCATTTAAATTGCCATTTTATTTAAATTTATGTCCGGAGATACAGGCGGAGAAAGGGCCATTTCAAAGTCAGTTTCTGCTTTATGGCTTTGTGGGGATTGTGGCCGGCAGCTGTTGGAAATCTCTTCTGCTCCCACATGGCAGAGGGGCACGTGGGCACATGACTGGCTGTTCCAAGAAGGGGTTTGCTTCTTGGCTGGCTAGGAACTCTTGCTTAGCACCCCAAATGCTAAGCTGAGCCCTGATCCTAGTCATAGGATACGTTGTGTCTTAGCTTCAGCTTGTGCCTCGAGCGGTCCTGATCTGGGCCACTGTTGCACACAAGGACATCAAGTTCATTTGGACTTGTACAGTCTCAAAGCATCTTTGGGCAGATCTGCCCAATATGTAAAACAACAACAACAACAACAACCACCCACACCATGGCTCGGGCAGGTGGTCTTCACAGCTGGAGAAGCATCTGTCCACCTGCCCGGAGCTGAGGGGGTGGAAATAGGAGGCTTCTCCCATCATCCTCATCAGAGAGCAATAGCCTTAGCCCAGAGCACCAAAGTGTGGCTCCTGGAACCCCAAACAGCCTAGCTGTTAGCCATGACCTCATCCAAGACTCTTAATTTGGTGGTGGTATCTCTTTTAACATGGGGATGGGTTGCTTCAGCCTTGGAACATGGTTTGTAAGCTGGCTGAAACCCTGAGTGGAAAGGCGCTGTGCAAAGCATGTCACTGGGGCTCCCAAAGTGGGGAGCTGCTGTACCCTCTGAGGCAAACAGCTGCCGTCTTCATGAGGTAAGCTGTGCCTGTTTGTGAAAGGTCCCAGCTGGCCTTGCTGACTGCTGACATTCCCTCTGAGTATCCAGCTACTCTTTCCAGCCACTTGCGTGCAATTCTGCATGTGGCCTTGTAGCCTCAGAGTCTGGGGAGAGGGTACAGCATATAGGCTGGGGAAGACTAGGGGGAAAGGGCTTCCTTCTATGGGCCTATGGGGAGGTCATCATCCATGCTAGGTGGACTGTCCAGCATGTCTGTCTGAGGGGATGGGGGTACCTGTCAGTAAGCCACACCCATGTCTTGTAAGTAAGCCCAATGGATGCATTAGCTCCCCATGAGGGACTTTGTATTTGTTACAGGGATCTTAGAAGGAAAGGTAATTATCTGGGGCCAACATGGTAGGATATGGCCAAGGATCTGTGTGGTCGGTCACATGTGGGAGCTTAGCAGGTTATGGTCATTCCTGCAGAAAACGTGGAGATTTGGGGGCATCCACCTCATAGTCATTGTCTTAAACTGAACAAGCCCAGGGAAGATTTATCACTGTGCATGCGTGCGTGCGTGTGTGCATGCGAGTCGGGTGGAGGGGTATGGCAGGCTGTGTCCTCAACAGGGTGGGCACCTGTTGGGGACTTTCAGCAAGTCTGTATGGTGACAATGTATATGAAGAGGTGAGAGTGGAGGAGAAAGAAGCTGCTGGTTTGGTGGTGGGGGCTATGGTGGAGAGAGAGGTTCAGCTACCTCAGATGGGGTACCTGGAAGAGCCAGAGTAGGCCAAGCACTGGGACTAGAATTTGGATCCAGGGCTGGGAGGCTTTGTGCTTCTTGGTACAGATAGCACTGCTTGGGGCTGGAGCCAAGCGAGGGGCTGGAGGGTGACAGGACCAGCAAGCATGTTGTCTAAGCTCAGGCGGGCACTGTTTCCAGAAGGGAGTGGCCATCTTGGCTATCTTGGGCTGCAGAGGCGGGGAGTGAGATGCATAGCAAGCTGTGGTGGTCCCGGGGAGCTGCGGGTGGAAACGCTTTGGGTCTGGGCACCAGATTGGAGTGGGCTGTGGAGCTTGTGGGAGGTGAGAAATGGAGACAGTGGGAACCACTGATGCTTCCAGACTCTCTCTCTCTCTCTCTCTCTCTCTCTCTCTCTCTCTCTCTCTGTGTGTGTGTGTGTGTGTCTGTCTCTCTGTCTGTCATTCTACTGTTTTATTTACACAACCAGTACAAAGAATGTTCTAGAATGCCAGCTTAAGTCCTCAAATGGAACACAAATGTGAGAGACCAAATGTACATAAAGAGCAAACCCGTTCTTAGGTCATCACAGGCAGCTAGGTCCATGGGGCACACTGATGGCAAGGAGCTCCCAAACCTAGGGCCCCAAAACTCAGGTGACTATTTCTAGGGGATTGACCTTACTCTAGACATGACCAGGGCCATCTTCTGAGACCACTCAACAAGGGCCATGTGCTCATAAATGCACCAGCTGCTGATGGGAGCATTATGGGGGCAGGAGTTGTTCTCCCAAGGTGTTGCTTGATTATCCTAGAGAGAGAGGAGAGGGTAGAGCGGGTGTGGGTGCAGCCCATTATCTTTAGGGAAGAAATATGATAGTATTTAAATATGGCAGCGTTTAAAATCTGGTGGGATGGGTTTTGTTGAGCAGGAGGGACAAGCTGGGTGCCAGTCTCTGGAGGAGACAATGTCTGCCTCCCTCACAGGCCTAGATGCCTGTGTGGCCACTGTCCTCACACATGCTTTGGTGTCCAGCTCAGGGCAGGTTTCCTCACACAGGGCTTAACTCTGTAGTGTCCAAGTCAGCTTAGAATTGGAAACTAGATTTTCTTGGGGTTCCAAGAGCGGGATAGGACTGTAGGTGGGTGACATGTTGGTTCTGATAGGTACAAGCAGCACCCCTATCTGGAGCTGTTCAGGCATTTACACATATGTACACATATACATGTCTGTACTTAGGTACAACGTGTACCAAATGTCCGTACATGTTCATCTGTGCAGGCACAACCAGATTACACACTTGTACACCTACCACCGCATGTGTGCACGTCTACCAAACATGCCCAAATAATGCATGCAAAGATCACACCCACCTCACACACACACATGCACACCCACTGAGCACATAGGCGTATATGCAAGGAACACAAACACAGCCACCAAGGCCACTAACACACATAAATGCGTACCCATCAGGCACACAGGAACACCCATCTCACACATGCACATCCACAGCCGTGAACACTCACACGCACACCCACCATGCACATACTCAGAATCACACAGGCACACCTACCAGGCACACAGGCACTCCTATTATGTACACATATAGACACTCACCACACACATGCGCACCCACCACACCACATGCCTGCTCTCATGCACGTCTGCCATCTACCACACTAGTGTTCATCCAGGTACATACATGCATACTCACCCCGCCACACCACCGTGCGCATGGAAGCACCCCGGACATGCACACATATTAAACCCCGTCTAAAAAGCCTTGAGCCCAAGCCAGCCTTTCCTCTTTCCCAGATCCAGGCAGGGCTGCTGTGCAAAGCAGACCCCAGCTTCTGAACCCCAAGTCCCTGACTAAGCGGGCGATGTGTAACGTACCACCCCAGAGCCCTGAGCAGAGATGAGGTTTAAAACAAAAAGCAAGAGCCGGGCGTGGTGGCGCACGCCTTTCATCCCAGCACTCGGGAGGCAGAGGCAGGCGGATCGCTGTGAGTTCGAGGCCAGCCTGGTCTACAAAGTGAGTCCAGGATGGCTAAGGCTACACAGAGAAACCCTGTCTCGAAAAACAAAACAAAACAAAACAATAAATAAATAAATAAATAAAACAAAAAGCAGACACTTGATTTTCTCTGCCTAAAGAGCGCCACCTTCCCTGGCCCTGCTGGAGTCTCACGTGAAGGAGTCTGGGGGAGCAATGTAATCTCTTAACAGACTGTCTCTCACCACTTGGTACCGCTACCTTGTTACTCCAGTGCGACCTGTAGCTTCTGGCAGCTGACAGCAGAGACCACCCACCTGTCAAATCTCCCTGCTGGTACACCGAGGCACTGACAAAGCTGCATCTGTCTGTCTATCTCCATGTCCCTGAGCTCCTCATTGAGTGCTGGGTTGGAAGACCCGGAAAACCTGACAATGCTGCGGAAAGCACAGTGTTCAGTGTCACCTGGCTGCCTGTAGCCCTGCAGCCACCTGGGCAAGGAGTTGCGGAGTCAGGCCAGTCCTCTGTGGAGGTTCTTGTCCACAGTGATGGGTTTAGTGCCTTCCCCACCCTGTCTGCAGTCTTTCATCTGCACTGAGCAAACGGAAGCTTTTCCTTTTTCCACCAAGTGTCCAGGAGCTGTGTCAGGCTACAGCTGAGGCAGTAGACAGTGTGCCTTTTAATCAGTGTTGCAGCCAGGGAGAAGACTAAGGGGTGGGAAAGATCTTCATGCGTTAGAGAAAGATCTCAATCTACTCCCGACAGAAAATCTCTCTGTGATGCCGGCTTGTGGGGTGGGGGAGTCTTCCTGGAGGACCTGCCCGCTCCATTCAGTCCACACTATAGTCTCCACTGCCCACTAGGTGGCGCTGCCTCCTACTTGTGTCCCACCGGTCCCAGGTACAACTGGGGAGTTTCAGAGAGTGCCAAAGGCCCTTGTGTCCCCAGAGGGATAGGTGTGGATCCCCTCACCTCTGGGTTTGGCATGCATAACAGGGGCTGTTCATTTATTGCAGAAGGGTCCTGTGACAAGAAGTGACTTCCCTGTGGAGCCAAGGCATGTGAGCTGAGATCCAATGTCGACTACAAGGGGACACGAGGTGACAATGTCACATGCCTCTAGCAGCCATATCAGAAAGACACGGAGGCTGAATCTTGCTAAGAGTGCCCAGCTCGTTACAGGTGCTGAGTTCTGTGCCCACAGCAGAGCACTGAGGCTCCAGTTCTTGATGTCCTTTGCTTGGCTGCTGTGCGACTGCAGTAGCCCCAAGCTTCATACACGGCTTCCGCTCAAGACACAGCCAGGCATATTTTAACTGGTCTCTGATTGGGCATGGCCTCAGCAATCATCACCTGGGGGGGGAGGTCCTTGTAGTCAGATTTTTCATCATATCATTCAGAGGCTGTAGGGAGCCTGAATGGGCGGGCGTGCTTCTCGGGCCTTCATGGGATAGGATCAACAAAGCCGCAGGCCCATCCATCACTGGGCACAGACCCCTCCAGGGCCAGCCACTAGGTTCCTAAGAGGATGCCCTTGAGTGGGAAACCTATGGGTGGAGCCTGCAACATCTGGACAGTAGGTCAGTGTGGAAGCTGGCAACTTGACCCTTTGCAAAGTGGTCCTCTGGAGCAGACGTGACCTCTGATACTGGGACTCTATAGGTGCCTGGAGTCTTCCTTGTAGCGCCTTAGTCATCCTGGTGAGAACACACAGGCGATTTCTGAGAAAGGGACGGGGCTGTGCCCAGCTGTCTTTGGGCTCCTTTCTGACTTCGAGACTCTTCTGGAGTTTCCTGTGGGCCTGGCTCCTCTTTGTATGTTGCCTAGACTCACTGGCACTCCCACATCTTCCCCAAATGCAAGAAGTGAATGACACGCCACCCCCCGCCACAGCCCACGCCGGGCTTCTGAGGTAGACAAGACTCTGGCCTTGAGCTGCCCCAAGCGAAGAACATCAGACCAGTTTGTTCTAGGGTCGCTGTGGTCCTCCCCGGTGTAGCCTGAGGGTGCTCCATAGGCAGCAGCACAAGAACTCAGAGACAGATTGGCTTGGTGCTGCAGAGGGAGAAACAGGCCCCACCATCAGGATTCCTCCTCAGGCGCCACACAACTGTTCCTCATGGAGTTCAGACCCGACCAGCTTCTTCCCCGACTACTCCCTGCAGTCGCTCCCTGTTTCCTCCCCAGTCTTCTCTGTCTTTTCCAACCAGTGACTCGAAGCTAACGTGGGTAAGATGCTTCAAGGAGTTGGATTTTTAGTGTCCATTAAAGGATCAGTGCATCCAGGCACCGCCAGATCTGCAGAAGCCATCACTTCCCAGTTAAAATAAAACCAAAACCAAACCAAAACAAAACAAAAACCCCAGAACAAAACAAAAAACCTACAAGGCTGTCCTTTGTGGCTCTGTAATCCAAACACTGTAAATTTCAAAGATTAAAGGGATCTGCACCCCCAGCGAGATCCTCTTTCCCCTGGTGCTAAGAATCTGGGCCTCTAATTGCATTTCCTGTTTGCAACTGGTGAATAAAATATTTAGACAGCCTCTGTTGAAGGTTCCAGGCACAGCCCTGCAGGCAGCTGCACTGTGCCCCAAAAGGAAGGCACGCAGACAAAAAAATTAAAATTAAATAAATGCCAGCTATATGCAGATGTATCATTTTAAGAATTCATAAGCACTTTATGCAATTATTTTGGATGCAATTTATTTTGGTTAACTAGTGAAGCCATTAGCCCATCTAGCTAACTAGAGATTTTTCTAAAAATCTCATAGGATACTTTCCCAGGGAGTGTGGTGGTTCAGCAGATTCCCAGAATGGAGGTCCCCAAAGTCCTATGAAAGGCAAGCAAAGTAAGCAAGCAGCGATTTCAGTATGAGCTGGGACCAGGCGCCCCTGACCTGGATCAGGGCAGCCTCTCTGCCTATGACCAGCTGGAAAAGCCTTGAGAACACCTGGGATGCCGTGTCCCCATCTGTCCTCAGAGGCAGTCTGTAAGAAGCTCCTGCGTGACAGTGGGAGTCACACAGTGCTCATGTGTCATACACACACACACAAACACACATACACAAACACACACACAATCTCTCTCTCATATACACACACACAAGCGCACTCTCTTTCACACATACACACAGATACATTCTCTCTCTCACACACACACCACACACACACACACACACACACACACACACACACACACACACACCAGGCTCAGTGTACCCTGGGAGATTGGGCCTCCATATGGCCTGACCATCTCCAGACAGGAGGAGAAGGGGGCAGCCAGGGGACCTAGTACTGCCCTCCAAATCACATAAAGGGTGGAGGGTCAACCTCCAAACGGGCGAGATCACTCGTGTTCTCATGAGACTTCGGGCTGTCAGAGGGAGAATGTTGTTTCTCCATAGCAAATGATGGAGGCCTATCTGTGTAGGAAGCTGTTGACAGAGAAGCAGTTATGAAACCTCATTTGGCATAGAAAGGCTCCATTGCTATGGCAGACTCTTGAAATGGGATGCTGGCCTTCGGGGGGGGGATTGACAGGGGAGGAAGGAGAAGTCGGGGACCTCAAGGGGGCAATGGACACCAATCCAGGCACCACGAGGGTATCCCATGGACCCCTCTGAGAAGAGAGCAATGGGATGGACAAAGAAGCAATAGTTCGGTCCCTTGTGGCTCTCTCACTCTGCCCACGCCCATCTGACCCTCTTCCCTGCGCCCTCTGGTTGAGGCAGGGAGCTGTGGGAGTGTGAGGAGGCCCTGAATGACAGGAGCAGCATCGCTTCTCTTCTCCCTTCCACCTCAGAAAGGAAATCCCTGGGCGGCAGTGTAAGAAATAAAAGCTGACCATTCAATTTCAAAATCCTTGGGCCAGCCCAGGCCCTGCCACTAGATGCCTGGGAGTGCCTGCCAGGCTTGCTGTTCCCTGCCACCCAAACTCTTCTGAGCAACCTGGCCCTGCCTCGCCCTAAACTGTGTTGTTAGAGGAGAAAGTTACAAAGAGCCGAGTCGGCCTGCAAGGTCATACATCTGAGGAGCTTTAACATAAACAGGCTGGAAAATGTACCAACGAAAGACAGATGTGAGCCGCAGAGAGAAAGATAAGGACTTGGTGACATCAAGACGTGCCCTCCAGAGTACTCAGAAGAAGAGGAAAGGGAGGGAGGGTCATACATTGGGGTCATAAACTGCTCTCTGCGCTCAGTCGGGGCATCTGCCTGCCACTCTAGGCTACTGGCGGTTCTGGGGAGGTGGGGGCTACCTCAGTAGACAGGAGACAGCCTGGGGTGGACCCCTTTCTGTATTTCATGGGCCTGGGGGCATCGGCAGCATGACACTCTGTTCCTCAGGGGTGAGGTGGAGGAGACTCTCCACTTTGGAGAGGCCGGGAGTAGAAAGTACAGGGAGCAGGGTACCAGCCTGACACTGGCAACGCTGAAGGTCTTGGCTGCCCAGTGCTTCCAGGCAGCTCTTCTGAAGTGAGGCATTCCTTCGGTGGTCTTGAAGAACAGCCTTTACACCCATGGCCACTGTGGAATCCTGGGAAACGCATGCGTCAAGACAGAGGAAGGAAGGACTGCCTCTGACCGCCCATAACTTCAGGGAAGGGTTGGTGAGGGTCCCTCTGGACTTTTCTATTCACTTACTTTCTAAGAACTGCCCTACCCACTTCACAGCCCCACATTGCTGGGCACATCCCCCACGTGTCCAAGTCAGATGACACGCTCACTAGCAGCATGGTGCCCCTGTGTCGCAAGATGGCCCTGCCACTCACAACCTTCTCCCGCACGTACATTTAAACCAGAGGGTCACCTGTACTGATGGGTGCATTGGAACCTGCAAATCACACCAGAATCTGGGGAGGTTGGGGAGATGCCTGGAGTGGTCTGTGTGTGTGTGTGTGTGTGTGTGTGTGTGTGTGTGTAGGCAGACAGGGCTCCTCACAGCCAAGTTGACTGCAGGGCCTGGGAGGCATCTGTCCCCAGGCTTCCATGGCCAGCTGGTGAGGTTGTTCACTGTATCCCTCCAGAGGGCGCCATCTGCTGAGACATGAAGTCAAAGGTGTCCTTTGGAATTGGGCACATAGGTGACTGATGGGAGAGCTGGGAGAGAGGTGTTCCCGCTGCCAGGACTGCGAGCCTGGGAGAGGGAAAGCGCAACCACACCTCTACGTGCCAGAGTCTGGTTGCTAGGTTTTGCTTTTCCTTTCTCTGGAGGGTGCTGGTGGGTTCGAATGGAGCTGCTTTTGATGAAGTGCCCAGATACAAACCCTGCCTCAACTGAGACCTAACCTTGGAAGCCTCTTTGGCTTCTTTGTGCACAGTCTTGGATTCTTCGGTGTAGGTGTGTGTGTGTGTGTGTGCCAATGGCCAGTGGCTGAGGTGACTTTGTATTGTCCTTGGGAGCCCCCCCCTTCTGCTGGGTTCCCCCACAGACAGCTGACACTGCAGGGTGGGCTTTGGAGGGGGCAGGCTGCCAGAAGCACAGGCGTGCACCCACTGTTAATGCCTTTCCAACCTTGCCAGAATCTGACTCCCAGGGAGCGTAAAGATGAAGTGACAAGGCCCTACTGAGCCCGATGGCTTTTCCTCCCTAGGTTGTAGTCCTTCCGGAAGGTGAAGTCACCCTGAATCTGTTCCATTTCTGGGGCTGCCTCAACTGATTCAGGAAGCCAGTGATACCGCTGTAGGAAATGCCAGTGTCCCACCATTTTAAATTAAACTCAAGAACATAGGGGAATGGTGCATCCGGCTCTCTCAAACATGAATAATGAAAACCTCCCCTCCAGATGTTCCCTCAGCCGCCTCCCCCATGGGCTCCAGTTGGTTTGTTTTTCTCTAAGTTTTTTTTCTCCCCCATACACAAGCAATATTTCCTCGCTTCCTTTAGGAGACCAGCCAGTTGAGTTTAAATCAAATCCCAAATCACAACATATACCGAGGGCCAAGTGCTATATCACACGCTGGTGGGGCTGGCACGCAAAGCACCTGATTTTTGCCTTTACAGCTCTCGCAGTCACGACAATGAATCTCTCAAAGGTTCCCTCATTTCCCATGATGGCTAGGGCTGTAGATGTACTGAGTGCCAAGGTCTGTGCCCATTGTAGGGCTGGAGGAAGAAAGCCCCTCAGGGTCCTTTCAACTCATCAGAGGACAGAGCTCACAAAGGCCTGACCGGTTGGGAACAGGGAATTTCTTAAAGAAAAAACATAGGATCCCAGGAGTATGTTTTATTTCCAGTATTTATTGATGTCTCTGTTCATAGCTACGTTATCTGCGACAGGGAGGGAGGCACATGGCTTAGGAAGGAAACTCACACCTTATCATATTCACTCAGTGGCCCTCCTCCCTCCAAGAGACAGGGTTTCTCTGTGTAGCCTTGGCTATCCTGGACTCATTTTGTAGACCAGGCTGGCTTCGAACTCACAGAGATCTGCCTGCCTCTGCCTCCCTGGGTGCTGGGATTAAAGATGTGCGCCACCACGCCTGGCTACTAGCTCATATTTTTAAGTGGTCTGTCAAATTACTTCTCTTTCATTCTGCTTTTCTCATCTGTTGAGAAGAAATATTGTGTTCTGTCCCCCTCTTGCCAATTGTTATGGGAAGTTTTAGCCAATGCAAGCAGTGGTTGGTGTGGCAGTGGCTGTGGGTCCTACCTTGGCAGGTGTCCAGGATGGTGGTGGGACTGGAGAAGATGGCCGGCGACAACTTTTGGCTCTGGCTCCTGATTAGTGATCTCTGTTACACTCTTGCTCCTCAGGAGCCCCAGTCTCTTTGTCTTGAAGAAGAACCTACCTCACATTTGACAGTGACTGAGATCATTAAACTCAGGCATGGAGCCCTGGGGCAGGAGCAGCAGGTGTCGGAAGAGGACTGCCAGCCCTCTCACTGTCACCTCTGTCATTATTTACTGACAGACACTCGTGGGCTGTCTGTACTGAATGGTACTTTCCCTCCCCACCTATCAAGGGCACTCAGGACCTTAGTGGGTGTCAGAGGAATTCTTCAGGGACCTCTCAAACAGGTGACCATTTTAGAATTTGTGGCTGACAATGTCTTCTGCCGAGCTGCTGGCTGACCGTGGGTGAAGAAGACACATGCAGATGCCCTGTGTGGGTCATCCCCAGTTGACTCCAGGTGCACGCACCTCTGCGTGTCTCCCGAGTCCCCTCTGCATAACTGCAAGGTGGTCTCTAGAATGACCTTTACAAGTGTGCACTGAGGAGCTGTGAGGTTTGCTCTTGGCCTTGGGAAGTCCTCGTGAGTGGCCCGTGCCAGTCCCACAGGCGCCAAAGCCCAGTGAGCAGCATCCTGGTGACTTGGTGTCCTACTTGTGAGTTTGGGGACACTTCTTGCATTGTGCAGCCTCCTGATACTAATAATAGTTCCCTCTTGTTCTGAGAGGGAATAAAGTGTGCCCCCCTCCTCCCCCCAGGAGGCAGGGTCAAGCCTTAAACAATGCACATCTCATGCCTCCCTGGGGAGGTATTGCAATAAGAAAGTTCTGGGTCTGTCATGTGCCCAGCAGTGCAGATATTTGTCAAATAGATACTCTTAGCACCATCCTCCTCCTCCTCCTCCTCCTCCGTTCTTTGTCCACAAACCAGGCTACTGTCTCTGCTCATTCCCTATCCAGTGGGGAGGTGGCTAGGCAGCCAGTAGGAGCTTTGCCATCATGGGAGAAGCCCAAGCCTAGGCTCAACAGTAGAAGAGGCAGGGGTGATGATTTCTTTCTTTCTTTCTTTCTTTCTTTTTTTTTTTTTGGAGAGAACCAGGGAATGAGGCATCATGGGACAGGAAGAAGGGCCCCCTATGCCTGGTGCTGGAGGTATTAGGCTATGTGCCTTGTTTGTGAGCTTTTGTAGGTAAGAACCCAGCCTAGAACTCGGGGATGGAAAGCTTCCATTGGGCCACACCCATCTGGAAAGCTGACAGTGGGGACCAGGCTGAGGTGGACATGCTCCATTGGAATATCCGAGGCACAGTAGAGACTGGGTTGTCAGGTTCCTTGTGACTTCAATAGGGCCCCTATCCACCCTATTGAGTATGGCAATGTTGCTTCAGCTCTTACCAGGACAGCTAATGGAGGGACAGAGGAGGCCCTTTGGGCTTGTGGACTCGGCTGGAACCTCCATCCCTGTGTGTAGGCAGGAACATCCCCGGTGAGGCCTGGTCCTTTAGGCCACTACACAGGGGACTGGTAGTGGCCATCTCGAAGATCAAGATGAATAGTCAAATTGCGGGCGAGCAGATGACCCAGAATAGGGGACTCACTGTGCTGGAGGTGGATGAACACAGCTGGTGGCCAACGCAGGCTGAAAGAGACTGGAGGCTTGATCAGGCAGTGGCCCGACAGCCACTCAGAACGGAACACCTCTTCCTTGGCAACATATGGAGGCCTTAGGAAATGCATGTCCTTAATCAGACCTCAACCACTTCCCAAATGACCTGGGATAAACAAGCAAACCAGGCTTTTGTCCCCACTCATCTGGGGGGAACTAAGCCTGCACCCTCACCCCTAGAGGAAGGGACCTGCCCAAGGTCAAGAATGTGGCAGTGTCATTATAACCCTTGGAGTATGTGGTCAAGTGTAAGGCAGTGGGGTAAGGGGGTTCTCACAGCAAATGAGTCGGGTCTTGGTGTAAAGCGTGGGCCAGGAGTTGAGGCAGTCACTAAAAGAACCCACAGAGGCTAAAAGGGGGTCAATTCCAATGCCTTCTGGTCTACATTGCATTTCCCCCCTCAGGGTGCCTTCCGATGACTCTGGCAGGAGGTTCTACCACCTTGGAGAACATTCCAGAACAGAGCCCATAATGGAAAACTACCCTCTTCCATGTTAACATTCTGGTTGGCAGTGTTTTCAAAACGGAATCTTTTTTTCCTTTGTATTAAAAACATGAACAACCGCTTCAAAATGATAGCGGATGAAACACAGGCACCAAGGGCCTTGCTATCAGCTGGGGTGTACTGCCTCGTTATGGTAGTGCACAGTTCATCCCAGATTAGATCCGAAGAGCCGTTCATATGTTTAAACACACACACACACACACACACACACACACACACACACACACACACACACACACCAGGCCCCATGCACGGCGGTTTATATTTTCTCCTGCTTGCTCATGAATGTACAATAAATTATTCAGCCAGAGCTTGCCGGAAGGCCCTGCAGCAGGCCGGCTGGTGAGCAGGTGGTGGTGAAGGCTGGCAGAGGCTGCACCAACCAGTGGGAGCAGAGAGGCAGAGCTCGGGGGTGTGTAGAGAGCGGGGATGGTGCCAACTGGGCCTGAGGAGGTCCCCCCCACCCCCGGGCTGGACCTCAGTCAAGTTGTCCTGTGCTCAGGGCACCCTCATTAGCTGAGAACAAAGTGCCAGCGATTGGGGCCTTCTCAGGGCAGTTAGGTGAGAAACAACCCCAGAGGGATGCTTGGAAGCCACGTGTGTCTCAGAGGGCTTGGGGGCTTTTAGGGGCTCACAGCAGAAGGCCAAGGAAGATGGGGGGGGGCGGTAACACAACAGCAAGCCCATGAAATTGTTTTCAGGCCCTGTATCTTGAGTTTGAATTCTGGCCCAGCACTTAGTTGCTCTGTAGTCTTGGAGGAGTGCTTTGTCCTCTCTGGATTTCATTTTTAAAAAAATTTTATTTATTTATTGTATATGAGTACTTTATCTGCAGAAGAGTGTATCAGATCACATTATAGATGGTTGTGAGCCACCATGTTGCTGGGAATTGAACTCAGGACCTTTGGAAGAGCAGGCGGCGCTCTTAACCACTGAGCCATCTCTCCAGCCCCCTGGATTTCATTTTTTTCCATCTGCAAAGCAGGACTATGATAATGCCTACTTATTTCTTAACCTTCCTGTGACGACCAAGAAGCCTGAGAGCGCAGCTTGCTGAGTGGGCCACCTGTGCGCCACAGCCTGGGCTCTGGAGGTTGCAGGCTGCATAGCTCAGTCCTGCCGTACCTCAGCTTTTACATGGCCGCTCTTTCTCCCCAGGGCTCACCTGAACACACTCTTCAGAGCCCTGCTCAGGTGTCAGCTCTACCACATTGGGACAGACACTGTGAGGCCTCTGAGCCTGTCCTGTGTGTGGCCTGATGTTGCAGGTGCCCAGCCAGAGACTGGTGCTTTGGACACTGTCACTGGACGTCAGAGACCTGAGGTGGGCCATCTGAGAGGGCGTGTACACACACACACACACACACACACACACACACACACTCACACATACAGACAACACACACACACACACTACACACATACACATATACACACACACTCACACATACAGACATGTACACACACACACACTGCACACATACACATATACACACACACTCACACATACAGACATGTACACACACATACACACACTCACATACATACCACACCCATACACGTTCACACACACACACTCATACGCACAGACATGCCCCCCCTCACATTCTCTCTCTCTCTCTCTCTCTCTCTCTCTCTCTCACACACACACACACACACACACACACACACACACACACACACACACACCCCTCCTTCTTCCTGGCTGTTCATGGGCCAGTTAGGTGTGAGACTTGGTCCCTGACCTGAGGCAGGTTATGTCCTGGTCTCTCTGACCTAGACTCATGCTGCAGGGAGGGAGGGTTGTGCAAAGAGAGGCCCATGAGGCGGGTGTGGCAGTGTCATCCCGGTACTTGTACAGCCGAGGCAGGAAGATTGCCAAAGCCTGGGCTCCACAGTGAGTTCCAGAGCAGCCAGGGTGACACGGCCAGATGCTGTGAGAGACAGACAGATACATACATAGGAATTCTATGCCTCTTAGCTGTTGCCATCCGAGTCCCTACGAAGCCACTTACATGCTCTCTACCATGGCTTTCCTACTTCTGGGCATCTTGTACACACCAAGTGGATGATGCCCTTTGAGGTCTGGATCGTTTTGCTCAGCACAGCTGGAGAAAGCAGGAGCTTTCCTGTGTGTGTGTGTGTGTGTGTGTGTGTGTGTGTGTGTGTGTGTGCACACACACGCGCGCGTGTGTAAGTGGTGTATATCTGTGTCTATATACATGTGTGTATGAGTGTGCATGTGTGTGAATATGTGTATGTCTATAAGTGTGTATGTGTATGTGTGTGTGTGTGTGTGAATGGGTGTGTGTCTGTGTATGTCTGTGTATGAGTGTGTCTGTGTGTATGTCTGTGTCTGTATGTATATGTCTATAAATATGTATGTGTGTGAATGTGAGAGAGAGTGTGTGTGTGTGTGTGTGTGTGTTGCAAAGTACACTTTATCCTCCTGTGTATGCAGGCTGCCTTTGCTTACCTGTCCACCAGTGGGGAGACGCTGGCTGTGTTCCTTCCTGGCTGGTTACTATGAGTATTTAAAATTGTATTTGTGGTGTATGTTTGCTTGCCTGTCTGACTGTGCACTATGTACATGCAGGTGCCCACAGAGACAAAAAAGGGCATCATTTTTTGTCCTGGAATCAAGGGATAGACCTTGATTGTGAACCACCTAATGTGGGTGCTGGGAGCCAAACCTCGCCCTCTGCAGGAGGAGCAAGAGATGGCAGTCCCTTGAGTTACTATAGAGGTGGCCATACAATCACTGGGGTTGTAGTGTGCATGTCTGACATCACTTCCCTGGACCACAGGGGAATTCTGTGCTGCTTTGGAGGGACTGAGGATTGTCCGCTGAAGCTGCGGAGCCATTTTTCCTGTCCCACCAGCTTGGGAACAGGGCTCTGAATTTTCCTAACGGACTCCAGCAGACTCCACAGCTCATGTCTGAAAAAGCCCTTCCTCTAGGTGCACAGGCAGCACAGAGCCTGACCTTGGCCATTGCCACCTCCCTCCTGCCAGCGCCGTGATGCCAAATGGCCATCCTTCTTGCAGATGAGAAGTGGCCTGTGCCTTGGCTCTCAAGGTTCCTGCACGCTGTCACAGCCGGGTCCCTGTGCCCCAACCTTCCCAAACCACTTTATGCTTTAGTCCCCAGCACTGGGAGTGTGCAGAGTCCTTTACCTGAGAGGAGACAGGGTGTCTCAGGCCAGCTGCTGGGAAGGAACAAAGCCAAATCACATTCAAGCTGTCCCGACCCGGAAGCTCAGCTCTTCTCCTGCCTCAGGCAGCCCCAGAGAGAGCATTTAACTCCATCGGTGAGAAAAGGACAGGCCAGGCACTCATTTTCTCTCTCTGCCGGAATGGCTCCGTGTCTGTCACAGCTAAGCAAATTTATATTAGCAGTGAAACTGACAGAACACACATACGCGCAGAGCCCCAGCGCTTTCACAACTGCCCTCCCTGCTTTCAGGGATGCTTCTATTGTAAAAGCAGTAACTGTGCCTGGCTCCCGCCTTCCTCAGTTGCAGAAACCACCCAGGGTTGGGTGTGCAGACTGTGGTGCCCAAGGTCATTGACGTCCATCGATTTAGATCTGTGTGCATCTGTAGGGAGCGATCAGAGATGCATGCGCTCTAACAGTGGGGACTGGTTCTAGAACCAGAATTGATACCACAGCCATGATGCTGACATCTGTAGTCATCACGTGACCTCTGGTGTGTGTGTGTGTGTGTGTGTGTGTGTGTGTGTGTGTGTATTTCTCTCATTGATACCACAGCCATGATGCTGACATCTGTAGTCATCATGTGACTTCTGGTGGTGGTGGTGGGACTTCTCTGGCCACTGCTTCTGTGTCTCTCCAGTCCCAACTCTGTTCAGCTCTGTCTGGCCCTCACTTCTCACTGGCTCTCCGTGCCTCGTACTTCTGGGCTAGTATATAAAAGGAATCTTGTAGCCACGACCTTCAGGATCCTGTCCCGCTCAGTCCTGTCCCTGTGGGATCCATCCAGCATGCTCCTCTGTGGCTCCTTTCGACGCTGCACTTTTCCATAGCAGAACTGCTGTTTTCTTATTTGTTGGAGGGCACTTGCTTCCTGCTTGGGGACATGGCGTCTGAAGCTGCTGGGAGCATTTTTTTGTTTAAGTTTTGAGTGAACATGTATTCGGGTCTCCAGAATAAATGCCCAAGAGTCCAATTGCTGGGGAATGTTGCTGGGGTTTTGTTTTACAAAAAGCTGCCAGCCTGCTTTTCAGAGTGGTCACAGCCTTCACCTTCTTACCAGCAGGCTACAAGCGTGCAATTTCTCCGCACCCTCAACAGCATTTGGTTCGGTCTTTAGTTTTCATTTTATTTGCTTTGATAGGCCTGTTGTGATCGCTCGCTGTGGGTTTAATTTGTGCTTCCCCGATGGCTGGTGGCGCCGGTCATCTTTTCATGGGTCTATTTACCATCTGCCTAGCCCCTTTGGAGATATGTCTGCTCATGTCTCTTACCTGTTTTGTAATTACATTGTTTTTTAATTTGAGGTTTGAGAATTCTTTCTGTATTACAGATACTTGTCCTTTGTCAAATATGTGACTTGTCAGGCTGGGAGGAGGGCTTAGCTGGCTGGCTGAGTCAGGGTTTCCGTTGCTGTGAAGAGACTCTTATAAAGGAAAGCATCTAATTGGAGCTGTCTTCCAGTTTCAGCGGCTTAGTCCATTACCGTCATGGTGGGAAACATGGCAGCGTGCAAGCAGACACGGGGCTGGGAGAGCTGAGAGTCCTGGGTGCCACATTTGGCAGATGTTGAGCCGAGGTGAACTCAAAGCCCTCCCCCACAGTGACGTACTTCCTCCAACAAGGCCACACCTCCGAATAGTACCACTCCCTCTGGGCTAAACATTCAAACAGATGAGTCTATGGGGGCCATACCTATTCAAAGCATCACAAACGGTGGAATGTTTGCTGCGCAAGGCTGAGGACCCGAGTTCAGATCCCTATGCAAAAAGTTAGGTGGAGCGGCTCATGGTCGTGGTCCCAGTCCTGGGGAAGCAGAGGCAGAAACACACCTGCGGCTCGCTGGCAGGAGTCAGTGAGCTCCAGGTCATTTTCTCTTTTATGTACCTGTTAGCGTTCGAACAGGGGTGGCTGTCAACCACACCTCGCAGGTGTTTGGACAGGATGGATGCTAAGTCTACAGGTAAGCTGGGGGGCGGAGCATCATGTATCATAGTCTTACCCATCCACCCATGGGCTCACAGTTCCTCCGTCTGAGCTGGTCTGGGCTGGGTGGATGGGGTTCAGACATCGGGGTGAGAACAGGTCGCCTTAATCACTCTCCCAAGCTTCCCTAATGCTGTGAAGTATCTGGGGGGAATTTGCTGAAATCTCTTTCCCTTTAGTCCAGTTAGGCGGACAGATGAATTCACCACATGTCTTTTTTTTTTTTCCTTGTCCTACTGCTGTTATCTAAAACCTGGCGGAAGCAGTTTGAGGAAGGAAGGGTGTATTTTGTCTCACAGTTGGAGCATAGAGTCTGACGCAGAGGGGAAGGCACAACAGCAGGGGCGTGAGGGACCCAATCATGTTGTACCAGAAGTCAGGAAGCAGATGAATGCTGATGATCAAACATGCTTTGTCCTTCTTATTCAGTCCCCCGGGTACCACTGAGCTGCCCGTATTTACCATGGATCTTCCTCTTCCTATCTCAATTAACACGATTCAGAAAATGCTTGCATTTTCTTGCAGACATACTCAGAGAAGTGTTTCCATAGTGACTTTAAACACTGCCCTGTGGACAGTCAAGACTTAGCATCACACCAAGGCAGGTGGTCCCAGAACAAACATGGTGATGTTTGCACACCTGTGTTTTTTTTTTTTTTTTTTCTGGAAAAGTATGCGATGGGCTGGTACAACATTTTGTTTCCATTGTTGGAAGAATTTGCCAGAAAAACCCCTCAGGGCTTGGTGCCTTCTATTCCAGAAGGTTGTCACTTGTTGATTTCAGGTCTTAATAGACCCAGGCCTGTTCGGATTGTTTTTTCCTTGTGTGAATTTGCTATCTCGTGTCTCTTAAGGGGCAGGTCTGTCTCAGCTAGATTGTCAGGTGTCAGCCAATTTATAAGTTTTGTGTCGATAGAAAATACAACCACGTACACTGCTGCCCTTTTCTGTTGTATGATCAAATGCTACACTTTGCTTACGATGCAGGTTGTTGCATAGTAACAGTACAGTGACACACACAGTACACATTCATTATCTTCCTCATCTTCTCGTGGCCCCGCTATTCCTGTTGGGTAAATAGCTATAATAGAATTGCTGGATTCTGGCACATGGAGTTTTCCAGAATGTCTGTATGTTTTTGTTATTAGCTTTTCACTCCATCAGCAGACCACAAAAGCTTAGATGTGTCCAGCCTATGGCCTGTGGGCCACGTGTGTAGGTGTGTCCAGCCCATGGCCTGTGGGCCACATGTGTAGGCATGTCCAGCCCATGGCCTGTGGGCCACATGTGTAGGCATGTCCAGCCCATGGCCTGTGGGCCACATGTGTAGGAGTGTCCAGCCCATGGCCTGTGGGCCACATGTGTAGGCATGTCCAGCCCATGGCCTGTGGGCCACATGTGTAGGCATGTCCAGCCCATGGCCTGTGGGCCACATGTGTAGGAGTGTCCAGCCCATGGCCTGTGGGCCACATGTGTAGGCATGTCCAGCCCATGGCCTGTGGGCCACATGTGTAGGAGTGTCCAGCCCATGGCCTGTGGCCCACACGTGGTCACAGATAGCTATGAATGAAGCCCAATGCCACACCATTGACTTAGTACATTTTTAACATTATAAAGATTGTTTTTTTGTAACTTGATGTGTGGTTCTCAAGCGTGAATGTTACTGATGGCAATGTGGTCCAGAGAATCCCAAAAGTTAGACACTTCTACAAGTGACATCCAAACATTTGTAGCATTTACTATTGTCTGCTTAGTTTTCGTCTTTCTGTGTAGGAATACCTCCTGGGCTCGACTTTATGTTTCCTGGACTGATATGCTGCACACCTTTGTGTGTGAACTGACCACATGTATGTCTTCTGTTGAGCAGTGTCTGTCTGGTCTCCTACCCATGAAAAAAAATCGAGCTATTTACACTTTTCTTACTGACTTGTAAGATCCATTATGTGCTGTAGAGCCAGTCCCCAGGGTGTGTGTTTGGAAATATCTTTCCATCTGTCTTTTGCCCTCCGACTCTTTTGACATTGAAGGTTCTTAGTTTGACGGACGCCCTACACATTGAGCTTTAAGCTTGGGCTTACTGCTTCTTTGTGCCTGTCATAGCTTAAGCTATCTAAAGGCCGTGAAGCCACTTTATGTTTTCTTCTAGAAGTTTTCATGTTTCTAATCTCTTGTTCTATTAAGGACCCACTTGGAATAGATTCCTGTGTGTGGGCTTGAAGAAGAGGACAGTCAGCCAGTCAGCCAGCATGGTGTCATTGTACTGAAAAAGACTTTTCCTCTACTGAGTGGCAGAATGAACTTTGTTGTAAATTTGATTACTTTATGTGTGTATGAGAGAGAGAGAGAGTTTGTGTGCGTGTGCGCGCGCGCGCGCGCGTGTGTGCGTGTGTGTTGTGAAATGCCTCCACAGCCTCATATGTTTGAACACCTGGTCCCCAGAAATTGCACTATTTTGGAATGTTCTGGAACCTTGAGGAGGTGGAGTCTCATTGGAGGAAGTGGGGTCACTGTGGTGGGGAACAAGCCTTGTAGAGATATAGCCCACTTCCCATCTGCTGTTTCCTGATTGCAGATGTACCACAGATGTACTGTGGCCAACTGCTTCAATCTCTAGCCACTATGCCTTCCCAGCAGAGTGGACTGTAACCCTCACACCGTCAGCCCAAATTGACCCTTCTTACTCTGAAGTTGCTTCTTCTCAAGTATTTTGTGACAGTAACAAGGAAAGTGATAAATACAGCGAACATGTGAAAATGTGGGTGCATCTGAGTATGAGTGTGTGTGCACACACATAGGTGGGTGTGTATCTGAAAATGAATATGTATATGCGTGTGTACTCGCATGAACGTGTGTGTGTGTGTGTGTGTGTGTGTGTATCTGAGAGTACAAGTATGTGAGCATATGTGTATATGCATGTGTGTGTTCATGTGGCTTCTGGGATCCCAGGGCTGGTACCTGTTTCTGAGCCCAGGCCCATCAACTTACTCACCATGACCCCGAACACATTTCTATTTCAGGCAATAGAATCCCAACTCTGTCCACAGTTGCTGGACCCTGGTGGGTTTTTTTCTCATTCTTTGCATTTCCATATGTAATTTAAAATCTGTTAATCAAGTTTTATGAAGCATGTTGTGTCGTGAAGCAGATCAATTTGGGAAGAAAAACACATACTTTTCTTTCTTTCTTTCTTTCTTTCTTTCTTTCTTTCTTTCTTTCTTTCTTTCTTTCTTTCTTTCTTTCTTTTTTTTGGGTGGAGCTGGGGACTGAGCTAAACCCCAACTCTCAAGCAATGATATTATTGCAATATTGAGTCTTTCTATCTACCAAAGGTGACTGACCCCCACTTACTCAGGTCCTCAGTTTCCCTCAGCAACGCTCTGTGGCATTGAGTGGAATGCTTCAAGGCATTTTTGTAGTGACTTTTTTCCCTTAAGTAGTTGGCACTATTTAAATGGTATTTAAAAGGCTTCTTGAGTATTTGTTGCTGCTATATAGAAAACCAATTAGCTTTGCTTGTTGCCTTTGGCCGTTACTCAGCCAAGCAATTTAGAATTCGAGTATTTTAGAATTTTTCCCCTTCTTCTCTACACACGGTTGCATCAGCTGAACAGCGACACGTCTATGCTTCTCTTTCTCTGTTCACTGGCTAGAATGTTTGGGTGCAGAACAGACTGGGGTATCTGCTGGGTCTCTGGGAACTGCCAAGGCTCCCGAGGTGTTTCTTAGAGATTCTTGCACGATCTTTGCTCTTCTTGGCCTTTGCCAAGGTTGTGGCGCCCCAGTCACACCAAAGCCATCCAAGTGCTAGTACTGAGTCTGTGAGGAAATGCACAGGCCTTGGAGTGAGTGGGGAGGTTGGAGGCATCTGCGGATGCTGAGAATAGTCTCTCCATCTCTCCACACAGATCTAACGTCTCTCAGTGCTTTCCTCATAAGTGCGCAGAGCATATTTTGCTGAATTTCCCCTGCTCTATCCTCAGTCATATCCTTAACATTTTTATCTTCCATCTTTATTTAATTTTGGTTAGTATAAAGAAAAGCAATTGCTTTTTCTTGTTTGTTTGTTTGTTTGTTTGTTTGTTTTTGTTAGTTTTTGAGACAAGCTCTCACTATGCAGGCCTGGTTGTCTTGGAACAATGTAGACCAGGCTGACCTTGAACTCACAGATATCTGCCTGCCTCTGCTCTTCAAGTGCTGGGATTAAAAACGTGCACCACTACACTCCTCGAGCAATTGCCTTTTGTTTATGTTTTTGTTTTTTTTCTTTTTTGAGACAGAGCTTCTCTGTGTAACCTTGGCTGTCCTGGACTCCTCGAACTCACAGTGATCCACCTGTCTCTGCCTCCCAAGTGCTGGGATTAAAGGCATGTGCCACCAGGCCCAGCTTGCTTATCAGTTTTGTATGTAACAATTATGCTACAATCTCTTGTGAAATATAGTACTTTCCCTCATTGCTCTTTGCTTTTTAATTTTCTTTTTTAGATTTATGTATTTTATTTTATGTGTATCAGCATTGGCCTGCATGTATGTACGTGCATCATGTCCATGCTTGATGCCCATGGAGGCTACAAATGGTTGTCAGATCTCCTGGAACTGGAGATATGGATGGTTGTGAACCACCATGTGGGTGCTGGGAACTGAACTTTGGTCCTCTGCAGGAGCCTCCAGTGCTCCTTACCACTGAGTGATCTCTAGCTCCCCGTGGAAAACTACTGTATTTTTTGGGCGGTAAGATGCACTTTCCCCCCAAAAGGATGAGGGGGAATTAGGGTGCGCCTTATGGTCCAATTGTTGTTTTTACTGTTTTTCTTGTTTTACTGCTCCAAAAACTGGGTGTGTCTTATGGTCAGGTACATCTTATAGTCTGAAAAATACGGTAGTTAAACCATCTGCATGCACATCACAATGAGTCTACAGTGTCTTGCTGTGAAGCCTTGTCCACACTGAGTGGACGTGGTGAAGAGCTGCCACCTGAGTACATCTCTGAGCTTGAGGATGCTTTTTATGCCTCCAGGTTAATTGTGGGTGCTTTCCTTTGTAATCCTTCGAAGCCTGCCTCCCTCAAATTAATCGAATTCCTCTCTGTATTTACTTTGTAAATGGTTTTAGTTTGTGATCATACATAAAAACTGAAAAAAAAAAAAACCCACCCATCACTGGCATGTCTTTGATCTAAATGAGAAGAAATGTTCTGTTTTCTGCAGAACAACACATTTATTTTTATTTGCTTAGCCTCATGGAATGTGCCCGGTACCTGCCAAATGCTGATTAGATAAAATATTGTTCAGAGGGTAACTATTTTAATTGTGATTAAGGTGATTTTTAGCAGCTGTCCCTTTCACATGCTCTTGACATCAGCTAGGAAATTGCCCAAGGGCTAGAGGATGACCTCATACATTTTTTTTTCCACTGAATGTTTTATAATTTTATATTTCACATTTAAATCCATAATCTTTTTGGTGAGTTCATTTCTGGGGGCAAAGAGGTGAACCCAAGATCAAATGAGACCTTTAAAAAGTTACGTGAACTTAAACATCTTACGTGTATGTGTGTGTGCGCGTGCGCACAAGCCGCAGCACACCTACGGGGGGCCAGAAGTCACCCTTTGTGAGTTGGTTCTGTGGCCTGCAGGTGGTGTCCAGCGTGGCAGCCTCTTACGTGAGTAGCATCCTTCTTCTGTAGCTCGGTGGGCTCCTTAGTTGTCAGCTGGGCGCGATGGTTTTGTCGGCTCCCTTTCTTGCTCGGCAGTCTGTGTCACCCTCCAGCTCCTCACTTTATTCTTCACCATGGTTTTACCTGTGGTAGGATCCAGCCTCTGCCTCTCCATTACCCACATCCTTCTAGATGCAGCATGGAACAAAGCTGTTGGACTCACCAAAACCTGGCTGGAGTGCCAGAGAGATGGCTCAGCGGATAAGAGCACTTGCTGTTCTTCTAGAGGTCTCAGGTTTGGTTCCCAGCACCCACAGGGTGGCTCTGGCTGGCACTTGCCTGCAGATCCAGCTCTGTATTAACCCTTTGCATACTTTGCTAAGTTTATGCCTCATCATCTTACTTGTTTTGTAAGTGGAATTGTATTTGTGACTTAGATTTTCATGCATACAAATGCACTCAAGTCTTGTGGCTGATCTCATATGGCTTTTCTGGCCTAGCTTAAGTTTAGAGTCTTACAGATTCCTTTTGGTTTCCTATAAAGATGATAGTTTTCCACATCCATCTGTGTGTCTTTTAATTTTTCCTCCCCTTGATTATGGCCTTCTAGGGCTTCCTGTTTTGTGCTGAGTTCCCAGTCTTTTTTTTTTTTTTTTTTAAAGATTTATTATTTATTTTTATGTATACAGAGCTCTGTCTGCATGTACATCTGCAGACCAGAGGAGGGTATCAGATCACATTACAGATGGTTGTGAGCCACCATGTGGTTGCTGGGAATTGAACTCATGACCTCTGGAAGAACAGTCAGTGCTTTTAGCCACTGAGCCATCTCTCCAGCCCTGAGTTCCCATTCTTACCACCTTTTTAAAACTCTACTTTTTTTTTTTTTGAGACAGATCTGTCTATGCAGCCAAGCCTGGAGACAGATCTGTCTATGCAGCCAAGCCTGGTGACAGGTCTGTCTCTGCAGCCAAGCCTGGCTTAGAATTCATGATCCCACCTGGGATTCACCTAGATCGTTCTCTAGATCGTCAATTCTTTCCTTGGCTGTGTCTATTCCCCATTTGTGCTCACTCTTAAATTATTTCAGCTTCCCATACTAATAGATTGTCACCCTGCGCGCTTATGTATTCCTATTCTCAAGTTGCTCATCACTTCACCTCTCTCCTTGATTGGCCTTAATAGAATCACTTTAAGGCCACGTGGTATCGTCTGGATAGGACAGCAGGCTCAGGTGCTGAAGGTTTGGTACCCAGGGCAACAGCTGGAGGCGGGGCCTTTGATGGCATTATTGACAGGTGTTGGAAACTGGGAGGTGGGGCCTAACTGGAGGCTCCACCTACTCCTCTCTTCCTCCTTCCCAGTCCTTCCTGGCTACCTCAAAGCGAGCAGAGCAGCGTCCTCCCACCGTGCTCTGATTCCTTGTGCCAGGGCCCAGAAGCTCCGGAGCCCAGTGACCATGGACCGAAACCTCAGAAGACATGAGCAACAATAGATCTTTTCTTCCATTAAGTTGTTTATGCCAGGTTTTTTTTTTCCTTTGTCACACCAACAAAGCTCTAAAACGCTACGTCCGATGGCTTTAATATCTGGAGTTCCCCCAGGTCTCTTTCTCTTGTTCACTTCATTTCCTCCTGATCTGTCTCTCAGGTTGACAGGTAATCTTTGACTCAGTGCCAGACCTCGTGGAGGACAATGTGTCAAGGCGCTGGCTGGGGTTGTGTTCCTAAGGGAGCGCTGTTTTAAAGCCCCTTGCAGACGCGCACAGTGACAGCACCAGGATTCTATCCACTGAAGGGCTCTCAGCCTCCAAAGCTGGCGTCTGCCATCTGAAGATCTGGCTTGCCACCGCCTCCCTCCTCGGCCCTGCGTCTCCTCCTCATTCGTTTTCTGGAGCTTTCCTTAGTGTACCCCGAACTCCACTTGTGTTTACCCTCCCTGTCTCCCTTCCTGCTTCCTTCCTCTCTTCTTTCTCCTGTGTAGTATACACATGTGCACATGCTCACACGGCCAGAAGCTTGGGTGTCGTCCTTGCCTTCTCATTTTTCTGTTTCATTTATTCTTTTTAAAGACCGATTTTCATCACTTATCATTTTGTGTTGCTTGTATGTATGCACATAACACCACTTGTGTATGACAACATGCTGGAAGAAAATAACAGAAACCCCATAGACTGGTTATAGACAGTCCTGAGCCGCCAAGCGGTGCTGGGGACCCCCGGGGTCCTCTGCAAGAGTGGCAAGTGCTCTAACCACTGAGCAACCTCCCTATCCCTTTTGTTTCATTTTTGTTTTTTGAGACAGTGTTTCTGACTGAACATGGAGCTCACCAGTTCTGAGAGATGAGGTAGCCAGGGAGCTGCAAGAATCTGCTGCTTCCACCCTTCCATCGCTCGGATTCCAGACGTTCACTGCCAGGCCTTTTAAGACTGGTGTAAGCCAATGGTCAGAATATTCTCCACAGTTGAGTGAACAAGTTGAAGCAAGTTTTCTACAGTTACCTTATTTACTGAGCCATTTTCCCAACTCTCCAATTTTTATTTTCTCACATTGTTGAGTCTTTTTTTTTACCCTAATGCTGCTTAAAACAGCCTCTGACTGCTGTTTCTATCCTGGACTTTTCTTGAGTTGCGTGTGCACAGTGGCCAACTGCCTCAAGGAAGAAGGTCAGCAGCCAGCCAGCTCATGCTCCACACTTCCTTCTGGCCAGCGCCCCAGACCCTCTCACCTTGGCTTCTTTGCCAGGTCCTAGAGGAACCCCAAAGCTGTTTCTGGGCTGTGCATGTCGGCTGGGCGTGATATTGTGTGATGTCTTCCGTTTTCACGGTCATTTTTCTCCTCCTGGGATGGATGGCTGGTCACAACTAATGTTCTGGCTTTAGGCAAGAGTCTGGCTGTTGACGCCCATCAAACACTTCAACAGAGCTGTACAAAGTAGCCAGCAGATGCTCGCCTGAGTCCCTCCTCTAACTTATTAATGCTGTCAGTAACATTGGTTTCCCATGTTAAGCTGGCCTTGTGTTTCAAGAGCGAGCTTGGACATGGGATGTTGGCTCTTTCCATGTTGGTAGAGTGGATTGGCTGAGTGAGATTGGTTATGCCTGTTCTTTCTTGTTCTGCCCTTGTCAAGGTGGATGTCAGGCTATACTGTCCTTTCCAGTGAGCTCTGGAGTGTTCCTCGCAGACTGATCTCTGTTGTATTAGGCAGGGCTTCTGGTTTCATTTATGCTGCTGTGACAAGCTCCATGACCGAAAGCAACTTAGGGGAGGGAAGGATTTATTTGGCCTACAGTTCCATGTTAAAATCCGTCACTGAGGGAAGGAATTGAAGGCTGGAACCTGGCAGCTGACCTATCAGCTATTCCTTACAGCATTACATCCAACAGGAACCGCAGGAAGGACAGCAGAAACCATGGCTTGCTAACAGCATTGCACTTAGCTAGATTTCTTTTTCTTTTTTCTTTTTTTTTTTTTAAGATTTATTAATTTATTATTTATACAGTATTCTGCCCACATGTATGCTACAGGCCAGAAGAGGGCACTAGATCTCATTATAGGTGGTTACGAGCCATTGTGTGGTTGCCGCGATTTGAACTCAGGACCTTTGGGAGAACAAACAGTGCTCTTAACCTCTGAGCCATCTTTCCAACCTCCTAGACGTCTTATATAGCTCAGCACCACACCTGTCTAGGGAATGGTGCTTCCCACAGTGGGCCGGACACTCCTACAGCAATTAGCCATCTAGACAGTTCCCCACAGATAGGCCCACAGGCCAGTATGATCTACCTAGTCCTTAAATTGAGACTCTCCTTTGCAGGTGTCTCTATTATGTGTCAGGCTGACTACCAGGACAGTGAGTTTCTCTAAACAGAGCTAATAAGATGTAAATATCTATATTATATCTCTGTGTTTGTACATGTGATAAAAGGGAATTTATAAGAATGCCTCACACAATTAGGTCCAGGTAGTCCAAGAATGGCTAGCTACATTCTGGAGAGGTTGAGAATCTGGTTGCTGCTCAGTCCACAGAGGTGGATGCCTGCCTCAACTGTCCTAGTCTGGCACTGAAGACCCGGCTCTCCCTGGACAGTCACTGGCATGGAGGCTGATGTCAGCAGAGGGTGGTGGTGGTGGTGGCGGTGATGGTGGAAGAGGCAGCCATGGTGGGAACTGATGCAGTTCTCAGGGAGAAGTGAAGGCAGGAAACACCACCTTTTCCTCAGACCTCTGTATCTGGGTTGCTCTTGGCTGATGTCACCCTGCTTTGAAGGTGAGCTGTCCTTCCTCAGTTAATGTTTGAAAGAACCGTCACAAACATGCCCATCAATGTGTCTCCTAGGTGGATTTATTAAGTCCTGTCAGGTTGTATGTCTAACCGTTGCAGCCAGCCAGATGTTTCCAATTCTAACTGTTCTCTGTTGGGTGTTTTATAGAATTAATGGGTGGCTTTCTCTGCCTACTGTTTCACTGGGCAGAGGTTGTTAAATTTGGAACTACGCATATCTTCTCTTATTGCGTTGGAAGTTATTTTCCTAGGACTTTGTCAATTCACTTAGAACTTTAAATATATGAAATAAAGATTCCATGAATTTATACCATTTTCTCCATTAACCATTAATTAATGGCTGCACATGGAAGTATGTTTACTTTTTAATTTGGCAGGATTTAATTAAGTTATTTTTTAAAATTAATGCTGTGCATGTGTGTTTATGTATGTATATATGTGCACTACAGGTGTGCAGGTGCCTGAGAAGCCAGAAGAGGGGAAGTCCTGGACCCAGAGTTACAGGTGGTTGTGAGCCATCCACATTAGGTGCTGGGAACCTGAAGGAAAGATAAACCTGTTTTTTAGGATCTCAAGTGCGGGACTGGAATGGTCTTGTGAGAGAACAAGTGAGGGAAATTCACTAGAAGCACCTCTTGCAGGAGCTTGATTGTTGCCTGATCCTGTGAACAGACTCTGGGAGGAGATATATAAATGAGCCCAGAACTGGAGGTGGGGCTTTTTGAAGACTTGGGATAGTTTTGGCTGTTCATTGCTGCACTTCGAGACGTTCCTAGAGGGAACTGCTGAGGGAAGGCTTTGGGGCTCCAGCTGCTGCTGAGGTTCTGGGTTCTGGTTACTACAGGTTCCAGCAGAAGAAATCCTGCTGATTGTACCAGGAGAATCGTTCTTTGGAACTGATATCCTTACGGTTTTGTTATTGTGTCCATTAATCCTCATTTCCTATTGTTTTGGTTAGTCGGGTTATAAATGACGTATACTCGGTCACTAAGTTGTTAATAAAATATATTGGTTAAGAAAACTGAGCATACAGGAACCCAAATTGGGCCCCCTACGAGAGCAGCACAGCACCTGCCCAGCCCTTACGGGATGTGTTTTTGAGAGAAGGTCTTACCCTAGCTGATCTGGAACTCAGTATCTAGCTCAGGCTGGCCTTGAACTTGTGTCAATCCTGCCTCTGCCCCCCGCCCCCGACTTGTCGCTAACATTTTAAATTTGTTGTATGTCTCTTTTTTTATTTGGGACTAATATTTCTAAAATGTGGCAATTTAATTCCTTCCCTGTGAACACTTATCTGTGTTCTCTTGTGTGCTTTCTTCCTCATGTTCTTTATTATTTATTTTCATGGCTTTGCATCAGCCTGTTTTTCTTTTGTATATTTTTAGATAAGTTCACACATTCTCAGTTTTTCCAAAATAATTGTTTAGCACTTTAAATTTCCTTGTATACATATTATTTTAGTTTCATTTCTCAAGTTTTGACACATACTATTTTTTAAAATAATCTTTGTTCACATTTATTTATTTATTTATTTATTTATGTGTGTGTGTATCTCTCTCTCTCTCTCTCTCTCTCTGTGTGTGTGTGTGTGTGTGTGTGTGTGTGTGTGTGTGTGCACATCCCACATGTGCAGTGCCTGTGGAGTCCACAAGGAGTTATGGGATCCTCTGGAACTTGCACTTTACGGACTGTGGTGAGCCACCATGTGACTGTGGGAATTGAACCTGGGTCCTCAGGAAGATCAGCCAGTGCTCATAACCACAGTCTCCCCAGCGCCAGTGTGCAGTGTGCAGTATTCCTTACTACCTTCTAGGATAAGCAAGTTCCAATTTTGGCTGTGCAGCTTGAACCGCAGGTTGGAGTTGTTTCCCTTGATGTCCCAGCAGTGCCTTTCTAGTTTTCCCTCTGTGCTCACAGGCCCTGGCCTGGGAACTGCCAAGGCTCTCAGAGTTCTGGAGACATGTTTTAGCCCAGCATGTGATCTGTTTTAAAAACATTGTCTTTTGCACTATAAAGACTGTGTGCACTTTTTAACTGTGCTGTTCAAATTCCCCACATCCATGCCAACTTAGTAATGCCCTCAATCTGTCACCATAGTGTAGCTGTTTTGCTTGGGTGTGACATGACCAGGACACTTTTTGGAGCTGAGTAGCTGTGCTGATTTACAGAAAACCTTGGCCACAGCCATGACAATGAAATAAGCAGAGCGATAGGTTGACAGCCAGGTCTGTGGCTACAGTGTCCAGGCTTCCCCGTGGAAGGAGCAGGGGCCATTAAGCAACCTCAGCTAAGATCCTATCACACTCCGTACAGCTCCAGCTGCCCAAGGTGAGATGGGCTGGGCATGCACTGGGTGTGGACTACATGCTTTAGCAGAACAGCTTTTCCTGAGTAGCCCATGCTGGGAGTAGGACTTGCCTCTGTGGCACACATGCTCCGCAGATAATCTCAGCTAAATCACTAGTTCCCCTACTTGGGCTTGCATGGGGCTCTTTCATTGGACTGTTAGCGCCCTCTCCCTGGGATGAGCAGAGATGATGTCTCTCCAGGAAACATTCTGCTCCAGTCAAATCCAAGAGGTGTGTCTTCTCTGAGCTACATGACTTCCTCTTTCTTTCTTTCTTTCTTTCTTTCTTTCTTTCTTTCTTTCTTTCTTTTTTTCTGAGACAGGGTTCCTCTGTGTAGCCTTGGCTGTCCTGGACTCACTATATAGACCAGGCTGGCCTCTGACAGAGATCCACCTGTCTTTGCCTCCTGAGTGCTGGGATTAAAGGCATGTGCCATCACGCCCGGCTCCCTCTTTTCACTTTTTAAAGTCCTTCAGTTCTCATTCTGCGGGGACACCTAAGGCCATTGTGGTGGATTGAATGAGAACTCCCCCCAAGGTTTATGTATTTGAACAGTTGGTCCTCAGTTGTCAGTGCTGTTGGGTGAGGTCATGGGGGAAGCTCAGCCTTACTGGAGGAGTTACGTCACAGGGGGTGGGAGTCTGAGATGCCACAGGGGGTGGGAGTCTGAGATGCCATAGTCTCATCCCTCTGTCGCTTCTTCCTCGAGGGTTCATGGTGTGATCTCTCATGCTTGTCCCTTGCGGACATACCTTCGCATCACGATGGACTCTCCCTCTGAAACCGTAAACCAAAATAAACTCTTTCTTCCTTAAGATGCCTTGGGTCGTGGTGTTTTACAACAGCACCATTGCTGCAGCTCTGTGTAGAGGAGTCTGTCCTTGGTATGTCCTGGCAGTCCTGGTTCTGGTAAAGCCTTGTTCTGGAAGGTCGGTTTGATCTGATGTGACAGCTGCCACTCAGGCTCTCCTTTGACTAGAAGTCACCTGTCATCCTCTCTCCTGCCTCTTACTCCTGCCTGCCCAAATCTTTGCTTTAGGAAGTATCTCTTACACTTGCCTGGTGAGGCTGGAGAGATAGCGAAGAGCACCGCTGCTCTTGCTGAGGACCGTGTTTCTATTCCTAAAACCCATGCGGGGACTCACATTTGATGCCTGCTTCCAGCCTCCATGGGCACCAGGCAGACACATGTGGTTCACAGAGACATGCATTCAAGCAAAACCCACATGCGCATGAAATAAGTAAATACATAAACATACCACTAAAATTTATATAAATAGCGGTATCAGTTAAGTTACTCTTCTTCTTGCTGTGAACAAACGCCTGACAAAAACAGCTCAAAGGGAGAAAGGTTTCTTTGGGCTTATGACTTTAAGAGAGTGGTACAGTTGGGCGGAAGAGGCGGCTCACCAGTTAGGACCCCATGCTGCTCTTGTGGAAGACCTGAGTTCAGCTCCCAGTGTCCACATCAGGCAGCTCACAAAACTCCAGCTCCAGTGTATCCAGTCACTCTTGCTGGACTCACAGTGCCTGTGTTCCCACCACGTGCACATGCGCACACAGGCAAACACACACACACACACACACACACACACACACACACACACACACACACACACGGGCACGGTCCTTGCATGGGCGAAAGCATGGAGTTCGCGGTGGCAGGAGCATGTGGAAAGAACAAGAAGCAGACAGCACATGTTTCTGGAGCTCTGTTCTTTCTTTTCATTCGGTTCAAAAGCCCAGCCCATCAGACAGTTCTGCATTCAGTTAACCTATGTCCTTTCCTCAGTGAAGCCTCTGGAAATGCTTTCCCGGACACACCCATAGGTGAGTCTCTCTGGTGACTCCAAACCCTGTCCAGCTGCCAATGAAGACAAACCATCGTAATAACACACTGTCTTAGTTACTGTTCTGTTGCTGTGACAAAACACCGTGACAAGGCTACCTATACAAGAAAGCGTTTAATTTGGGGCTCACAGTTCTGCAGGGTTAGAGTCCATGGCCACCATGATGGAGAACATGGCAGCAGGCTGGCACTTGGGTAGTAGCTAAGAGTTCAAATCTGATCCACAAAGCACAAACCAGAGAGAAAGAGACATCAGGAATGGCATGGGCTTTTGAAATCTCAAAGCCTGCCCCCAGTGACACACCTCCCCTCACAAAGCCACACCCCCTAATCCTTCCCAAACAATTTCACCAAATGGTATCCAAGCATTCAAACAGGTGATTTGGTGGAGTCCATTCTCACTCAAATAACCACATTTTTTTTTCTCGTAGACAGGCATCAGTTTTAGTAGACCCTTTAGGTGACATGTGTAATGATTGGCACTGTGGGTTTTTTTTTTTTTCGAGACAGGGTTTCTCTGTGTAGCCTTGGCTGTCCTGGACTCACTTTGTAGACCAGGCTGGCCACTAACTCATAGAGATCTGACTGTCTCTGCCTCCCAAGTGCTGGGATTAAAGGTGTGTGCCACCACAGTTTTTGCTTTTTTTTTTTTTTTAATAATGCTTTCTTGTTCTACTTTCTCCCTGCAGGCCTTGTTTTCAGTGTCTGGGTTTCTTATGGACCTGGGTATTAACCACTTGTTGCCATAGTTTGCAAATATTCTGTCCCAATCTTCAGTTGTCTCTTCATTGATCCTATGGCTTCCTTTGCTGTGTAGAAGCATCACAGTTGGGTTTAATCCACTTTATCTATTGTGCTTCTGTTGTCTGTTTTTTTTTTAATTTAAAAATTTTACTCTAATATGACGTATTGTGCCCATATAACTCAATTGTAACACAAAGTTTACTTCCAAATACTTTGAAAGTGCCATTGCAGGCTGTTTAGAATAAATAAGTTATACAAGTTAATTATTAGTTGACCAAATCATGGTCATGTCAATTACTAGTTTATTCTTAATCACAAGAATATACATCTTAAGTGCAACAGATAGATATGATTCTATAGAAAGATAAAGGTAAAATAGTTAGATAAGGTCTTTAAAAACCTCAGAGACATACAGAACATGGCACTTAAAAATGTTTTTATTATTTTAAAGATTCATTGACAATGATACAGGTTAACTCCTGGCAATACCCAGCCTACCTCAAAGAGGATGATGAGCATCAAAGAACCTCCTTATGGAGATGGCTTCAAATGTGGCAAACAAGCCACTGGGAAAAATGTCCTCGTTTCTACCACAGACAGAATTCTACCTAAAAAAGGGGAAGCTTGGATGCAGGCAGAGTCAACAACCAAACCCTGCCAAGACAGGGTAAGCAAGTCCTCAATAGTTTTTGCTTCACAAATATGTCTACCAGATATATTGGTCCAGAAGGCCGAAGATGATGCTCCGGCATTATAGGGAGTTTTGGGTGACTGCTCAGGTAGCAATCTGTCTCTGTCATCTTCTCATTTGGGGAGCTGCTAACCTGCTCTCCCTATACTCAGGTAATCAAGTTTATTCCTTCTCATGTCTCTGATGGGATTGAAGACCAGATAGTTTAATTTTACAATTAACTTAGTTGTTTAGGGGTTAAAATGTTTTTAGGTCTAGACAGATGTTTTAAGTTGATGATGACAGATATGCTAGATATTGATTTACATTCAGAATTTTAGACACACCAAGACAGGAAAGACATTTTCTTCAAGGCTGCCAAATATAAATAGCCAAAACACTAAGAATCTAACATTTATATAGTTTCTGATTGCTTCATGGTTCTTCTTGCTGTAGGTAGTTTATTGCATATATGTGCAATAATATAAATGTATATGTAAAAATTAAAAAATATTTAATAAAAAACCAAAACAAAAATTTTACTCGTGTACTTGTGCGTGTGCGTGTACGTGTGTGTGTGTGTGTGTGTGTGTGTGAATGTCTGCCACATGTGTGTGGGTTCTGGTGGCGCCAAGGCAAGGGTGTCAGATACCCTAGAACTGGAGTGACTGTGAGCTGCACAGTGTGGGTGCTGGGAACTGAACCTGGACCCCCTAAAAGAACAACACACACACTTACCTGCTGAGCCATCTCTCTAGCTTCCTGCAGTCTTATTCAAGCAAGCAAGCAAGCAAACAAACAAACAAATAAACAAACAGACAAGCAAACAACAAACCTCCAGCTTCCTGCTCTGACTTCTTTGAATGACGAACTGTGACGTGGAACTGTAAGATGAAATAAACCTTTTATTTCCCGCCTTGCTTTTTGTCATGGAGTTTTATCACAGCAATGGAAACCCTAACAAAGACAGATACATAATTTTTAAAAACTCCTAAATAAACAGCCGCAAAGCCCTTGCCCAGACTTATGCCTGGCACCAGGGTTCTTCCTTTTCTGTTATTGCCCATCCTCTATTTCTCTTGCCTTGAGTTTTCCCAACATATTCCTACTCCCACCGAGCTTGGATATTTATGACTGGCATTCCGTTCTTTTGACATCTATTCCCCTTTAGGCATTTATTCGGTTTAGACATTTTAAACACACCTAACTCTTTGAGACCAAGCCAGCCAGGGCCTGTGGTGGCCTCTGGGATATCTCAGGCACCTCAGAGGATGGTACTATCTTGTTCTGTCCCGTAGGCTACATTCTGTCAGCACAGGCAGCAGCATCCGGTTCCAGAAGGCCACAGCTGGTTCTGTTATCTGTGGGTGTTTCAGGTCCCACCCTAGCTGCTCCCCGCACCAATGAGTGTTCCCCTTGCTCCTCAGCTCCCTCTGGGATGGGAGGAAGATGGTGGAGGGAAGTTGAAGTTGGAAGACGCCCCACGTGTTGTCTGAGGTCTCTGGGTTTCATCCTGTGACCCTCGAGCAGGAATTGAGGGCCTGCTGGTATCTACAGTCTGACTCCACACAACTTCCTCACTGAGCATGTGCCAGCAAGGCCTTGGCTGCATGAGGTATGACTCAGGAGACCTCTAGCCCTCTGGAGGCTGAGCCGAGACCTTCACGATGCCAGGAGCACCAGACTTCCCTTTCCCGAGCCTTACTGAAAAGGGCTTCTGATTGTAGCCAAGTGCCTTCTGTGGTTCTGGAGAACACCTCTCAGGGTTGTGAGAGCCCTCGCCCTGAAATATGGTCATCATAAGGGTAGGCCTCTGTCAGCCAGTCTAAGGGTGGGAGGACAGACAAGCTGCCTGTGGCATCTGGTAGAGCAAGCCTTTTTTCCTTTTCTCTTTGCCACCTTACCTGAGTCCTGTTCTCTCTTCCCTGTCACCCCCCCCCCCCACACACACTAAAACCCTGACATTTGCACACAGCACGGTGACCTGTGTCGGACTTACCCAATGTATCCGTTTACACTGCTGTAAATAGTGTCTACATGAGTTTATCTTGGGTAGACCACAGGCTCATTGGTTTTAGCCTTGGGCCAATGAGCAAATGTTCCAATGGTCTCCAGCAAGGAGGGTGCTGGGACATTACTGCACTGCCTAATCTGTCATGGAGCTCCCCTAGGCTCCATGTGCCCTCCTGTATCAGAGTAACTTCTCCAAATGCAGTCCTGCTCTCAAGGTGGGGGCAGCAGTGCTGCTGTGTGAAATGGTATGTGGAAAGCATCTCTCCGTCATCCACCCACCCACCCATCCATCCATCCATCCACCCATCCATCCATCCATCCATCCATCCATCCATCCACCCATCCATCCATCCATCCATCCACCCATCCATCCATCCATCCATCCATCCACCCATCCATCCATCCATCCACCCATCCATCCATCCATCCATCCACCCATCCATCCATCCATCCATTCACCCATCCATCATCCATCCATCCATCCATCCATCCATCCATCCATCCATCCACCCATCCAATATTCTCCCCATAATACATCCTTTCCATTCACACACTGTAGGCATACTTTAAAAAAAAAAAAAAAAGATTTATTTATTTATTTATTTATAATGTATACAGTGTACACCCGCACACCAGAAGAGGGCACCAGATCTCATTCTAGATGGTTGTGAGCCACCATGTGGTAGCTGGGAATTGAACTCAGGACCTTTGGAAGAGCAGCCAGTGCTCTTAACCTCTGAGCCATCTCTCCAGCCCCTTGTAGGCATACTTTTAAAATCTATTTTTATCTTGGGTTCTTTAAACCTCTTTCTCCCTACTCTACCCCAAATCCCTTCCAACACCCCAATACCAGGTAGGGGAGAAAGAGGGTCAGTGGGGAGAGGGGGCATAGACTTCTTTAGCTACTTCCTCCTGCTTAGGGTCGCCTGGTTCCTTGGGGCAAATCCAGTCCTTGGTTATCTCTGCCTTCTTCTTGTCAAGCTGCATCAACAGCAACCAGGAGCAGCGGGGCCGGGGGCAGGGGGAGGGGAAGCGCCAACAGGCTTCTTTCTCCTTGGAGCCCCCACTTTCTCTCTAGGTCTGGCTTTTATCCCCACTGACAAAGGCCATGTCCCCGAATGAGATAATTCCCAGCTGATAAAGATCACGTGCCCTCTCAGGAGGCAGATATCAGCTATGGACAAACTGGAGCAGCCCCATATCCCACACCTGGGATTAAAACAAAAGCGTGTTTACATATAACCCAAAACTTCCACAACACCACAGTACCCATCCCAACTTTTCATTAGTCACCATCCATCTGTCATTCATCTCTCTACTATCCACCTGCCATGTATTTACCGTCCATCCATCCATCCATCATCCATTCATCCATCATCCATCCATCCATCCATCCATCCATCCATCCATCATCCATCCATCCATCATCCACCCATCCATCATCCATCCATTCATCTATCCATCCATCCATCCATCATCCATCCATCTATCCATCCATCATCCATCCATCCATCCATCCATCATCCATCCATCCATCCATCATCCATCCATCCATCATCCATCCATCTATCCATCCATCCATCATCCATCCATCTATCATCCATCCATCCATCATCCATCCATCCATTCATCATCCATCCATCCATCATCCATCCATCCATCCATCCATCCATCCATCCATCAGCCATCCATCCATCCATCCATCCATCATCCATCCATCCATCATCCATCCATCCTTTCTTGCATCATTCCTTCCCTCCCTCCCTCCCTCCAACTTTCCATCTATTTGTATACAGTAATTCAGCACTTATCCACCATCTTCCATCATTCATCATCCATTTTAATTCACTCCTCTCCCCCTCTATCCATCTGCCTTAGGAGAGAGCCTGCCATCTTCCTGGGGCTTGAGGTGTGTGTGTGTGTCTAGAAGGCCAGAGAAGCAGGGACCACACAAAACATACAGGAAAACACTGGGAGGAGGTGGGCTTGGATGTGATGGGCAAGGCCTGTGTTGGCGAGGACTGAGTGACCCCTTCTCATGTCTCCCACCTCCCACTCCCACTCATATAGGTTATCTGTCAGCCCGGGGATTTCAATAATATACAATAGAAGAGTTACTAGATTTTTTTTTTGAAAATTGAAACATAGTTTTAAATTTTAACATTTATTTATGTGTATATGTGTTTTGCCTGCATGTATGTACGCTTACCACAAATGGCTGTGCTCCACCATGTGGGGGCTGAGAACTAAATCTGGATCCTCTGCAAGAACAACAAAATGCTCTTAACTACTGAGCACCGCTCCCCCACCCACCCTCCTACCCCCCACCCCCACACCCCCTACCCTTCCACCCCCTGCCCATCACCCCCATCTCCCCACCCCACCCCCATCCCCCCTGCCAACCCCCCACCCTGCCACCCCTGTCCCCCATCCCCCCTCCCACCCACCACCCCCACCACCCCCTGCCCATCACCCCACCCCCCACCCCCTGCCCATCACCCCCTTCCCCTCATCCCCATCCCACCCCCTCCCACCCCACCCCCCCACCCCCACCCCCAGCCCACCCCCCACCTCCACCACCCCACAGAATTGGATTTTGAATAAATTCATGTGGGAAAACAAGGGAGAACAAATCCCCTCATTTCAGATCATTTTTGCTGAAACCCAGTAACAGAGGCCATATCTGGGTGTGTGCACCCTTTGAGGGTTTAGACCAGGTTGAGGCTTTGGGTGAAGAGGTGTTGATTATCCAGGCTGTGAGTTTTTGATTCAGTGCTCTGTGTGAGGAGTAGGTCTGCTGAACTCCCCAAATCATCAAGTCGAGGGGTGGTGGGGGGGGGACTGCTTTGGCTCCCACTACAGTGATGAGCTTTGGAAGACAAAGATGTTCCCTGCTCGGTGGGCCACACATGGCCTGGAGCCCCCAATCTGCCACTGCTCTGAGGTGCCTCACCAGTGCTCACAACAGACTTACCATGGGTCTGGGGTTGGAGAGCCTACATGCTCTCCATGTAGTGGTGGATGGCTTCTGACCGGGGGGGGGGTCATCTTTGGGAGCAGTGCTGGGTAGCCTCAACTTTGGGGCTAGAGCCCATCTATGAAATGTCCCTACCTTATAGCAGGAGAGTGCTCTGTGTGTGTGCCAGAGAATAGGTGTGTATGAGTGAGTATGTGCATGGGTGAGTTATGTGTTTGTGTGTGAATGCATGTGTATACGTGCAAGTGTGTGTGTGTAGGTAGGTATGTGTATGAGTGTGTGTGCGTGCATCTGTACGTGCATGCATGTATGTGTGTGTGCCAGAGAACAGGTGCAGATGAGTGAGTATATGCATGCACATGTGTGTGTGTTTGTGTATGTGAGTGCATGTGTATATGTGCAGAGGTGTGTGTGTGTGTGTGTGTGTGTGTGTGCATCTGTGTGAATCTGTGTGTGTGTATGCATGCATGTGCATGTGCCAGAGAACAGGTGTGTGAATGAGTGAGTGTGTACATGCATATGCATGTGTGTGTGTTTGTGTGTGAGTGCATGTGTATATATGTAGGTATTCATGTGCAGGTATGTATGTGTGTGTAGCTGTGTGTGTGTGCATGCATGTGCATGTGTGTGTGCCAGAGAACAGATGTGTATCCAGGCTAGTTTTAATTCCTCTCACCCTCAAGTATCCATGCTCTGATAATTTAGCACGTATAAGTTAAAAAAACTGTAAAAGTGTATGTGCGGGTGCATGTCACATGTGGGACGGTTCCCGCGGAGGCCAGAAGAGGGTATCAGAACCCTTGCAACTGGAGTGACAGAGGGTTGTGAACTCTTTCAATGTGGGCACTGGAAACTGAACTTGAGTTCTCTGGAGGGTAAGCAAGTACTCAACCACACAAGCTGTCTCTCCACCCCGGAAGTAAAATATTATCAAAGGAAGCAGTCACTGGACTCTCCCGCTGTGTTTCACCACACCCTTCCCAGCTTTTATGTGCTTACAGCCTGCTTGTTGGTAGACACTGGGGCTGGGCATCCTTCCTGGCCAGGAGCCACGTTGCTGAGGTCTCCTTAGCTGACCAGGCCTCCACTAGGGCTGACAGTTAATGAGCTTCCTCAAACCCTTCATAGAAGAGGCTTCTAGGATTCCACCTCAGAGATGCTGATATGGACACCCCAACTTTGTCAGTCAGCGGTGAAGGTCACATGCTGTCTCAGAACCCCTGTTGCTTTTCATATCTGTGGAGGAGAGTGAGCACAGTGGTGAAGGTTCCTCAGTGGGCTCCCAGGAATGTACCTGGCAAGCCACTGAGATGCTGACCACGCAGGATGCCCTTGGCCCAGGCATCTCCCGACCCTGTGGGCTTCCTATGCTGTGCTCAGATAAGCCTGGGCTGGGCACATTTTGCATTTCTGTTCACTGAAGTGTGAGGTGGGAACCTGCATGCAGAATAGGGCTTGTTTGTTTCCACAGGTGGGAGTGTTCTGGCTGGGTTGGCTCTCTGCGCAGTAAGGACCAATCACACAGCACCAAGCCATCAGCCACCTCACGGAAGAAAACAATCAATCATTCATGAGGCTCTTACACCCGCCCTCGAATGACAAACACTTTAATTCCAAATTAAATACAGCAACACAGCTCTGATGAGGCCGTTGTTCCAAGGCGCCATCATTTTCCATCTCTTTTGGAGTCGATTAAATTAGGCCTAATTAGAGGGAGGTAAACATCTCTGGAGGACATGCCTTTGCTGCTGAGGTTGGCTTTGCCTGAGAACGGGACCTCTCTGTGCACCCTGGTCCTGAGCTCTCTGAGTCATCTGTGATGAACTGTGGCCTGAGGTCTTGGGCAGTCCTGGCAGGCAGGTGGAATGGATGGTCCCTGGACTCCTCCTTGTTCCAACTGCACAGTTCCCACGGTAAAGAGGACAGTGTAGCAAGTCAGTGGCTGGGTTGAGCCCACAATGATTCTGACCACCAGCATCTCTCTCTTTTACAGGTCACAAACAAAACAGCCGAGTAAGCAAACGCTTGTCCGAGGCCTCGGACTCATTGCCTCTCGTAGGTGTGCCATGGCCTGCTATGCAGGGAACAGCCTGGTGGGTAACGGCACCTGCAAGATGCAGCTCCCCTCTCTGAACATCCAAGCCAGGCACAGCAAGACACCTTCCCCGCTGCTTGCTGGACAGCTGTCAGACAGGCCTGATGTTAATTAATTGGATGTTGGAAGTGGGACTCACTGTTACCTAGGCGATGCCTCTGAAACAGCCGTGTGTGTGTGTGTGTGTGTGTGTGTGTGTGTGTGTGTGTGTGTGTGTGTGTGTGCACGCGCGCACCTCTCTATCTATATGCTCACTGTTCCAGTCCTGGGCCCTTCGCACGGCAAGGCTGAGTATCATCGAGGTCGTTGGACTGGAGCCCAGGTGTTCCCTCTTGACAAGGCTGAGGCATTGGCAGAGTTCAGCTTAGATGTCTTCTCTGCCGGGAAGCCTGCCTGGGATCTTCCTCCTACCTAAGAGAGGGGTCCTGCCTTCCGTGTTGCTCTAGTTCCCACTTCTGTGTTTCAGGGCTTCTTCCCCGTTGAGGCAGCTGGCTTCTCTGGCTCTCTCTTGTTCTTGACGCTGTGTTGTTTCAAGCCCCATGCTGGAAGTCAGGCATAGAGCATGGGTCTATGAGGGAGTTCTGACCTGAATGCGTATGAACAAGCCGGTGTGCATGTGTGGGCACACATACTAGGTAATCCATGTCACACGTGTGTGGATCTTCCTGGGTGGTGTTCAACCAGGGTTGCAGACTCAAGACCTGTTCCCTTCCAAGGAACCCTATGGGAATATGGGAAGTCGTGTGTGTGTGTGTGTGTGTGTGTGTGTGTGTGTGTGTGTGTGTGTGTGTAGAGGCACTTCCTTCTCCATTACAGACCCAGAGGTCTGGGAGCCAAAATCTGCACTCCCCTGCCTGAGGTCTCTTGGGGTATGGAAGTGTTCGTGCCTGGCTTTGCTGTTCTGTTTGTCCTGCTGCCAAGTGTCTGATGTTGTCTTTTGGCAATAAAACAGTCAAACCCCAGCTGAGTGAGCCGAGCATCAGGCAGCTGTAAACAAACCCTAAGTGGATGGTCTCGGTGAGATCTCTCCCCTCCCTCGCCCAGCAGCCTCACACACGGCTCATCAGGGTAAGTGAAGGAAGCACTACATTTGGGCTCCGCTATATTTTGTTATCTGTTTGCTCGCCTCTAAAACTCCAGTGAATAGACCAGATGCTGTTTCCATGGCAACTTCCAGCCCTGGATGCTCAGAAAGCGAGTGTTCAGCATAATCTTCCCAGGGTCTCCAGGCTCCCGGGTGTGTGTGTGTGGGGGGGGGGTAGCAGAATGGGAGCTGTTGTGGCAGGTGGCCCTGCCCATGGTACCTGCTGTGGTCACCTCCCTTGCAGGGCCGCAGGAGTTACACTTGGGTGAGACTACTATGCTTCCTGGGTGAGTGACAGACTTGAAAAGTAATGACAGGCGAGAGACCAGAGAATGAGCCCCAAATCAATTGGTCCTCCGTCCCTTCAAGGACCAATTAGTCATCGAAACTTTATGGTGAGGATTGTGACTAGTAACCTTTGTTTTGCAGAGGGACAAAAGGGACATGGTTCAGCGAAGGGCAAAGTCAGAACTGAACTTGGCGTACGGCTTTTAGAGCCCCCGCCTTGCCCTTTATGCAGGGCCCGGCTCATGTTGTTCCCCGTGGGTGACCCCACCAGGCTGTGTCCCCAGCTCCTTGAGGCCCAGGCAGGGCCAACCTGTGGACACTGAAGTGGGAAGCTGGAAAGCCCGAGCTGATCACAGCTCTCACAGGCCTGCTGAAGTGTCTGGGGCTTATGTCCAGCTGCCCACCAACAGTGTTTTTGGGAAGTCTTGGCACACTGCTCACCAACCTGTAATGGCACCGACGGCAGGCCGGCTGGCATGACCACCAGGTCTTCCTGGTCCTCTTTCAACCTAAATAGGTTCAGGTTCAATTCAGTTCAAAACTCAGTGTACACTGGTGACATCCAAAGACCCCTCAAGCCAAAAGGGATTGATTTATGACAACAAGGGTGGGTGATCGCGAATCTTTGCACCAACATGGGGATTTCTGCTGAAGAACAGGGCTCTGATGTGTTCGTCCAGAAGATTCTGTTGGGCAGCCCTGGCCCAGATGGACAGGGCCTGGTTCACAGACTCACTGTGAGAACAGAGTAAGAGACTGTAGTTAGAGGCAGCCATCTTCCAGGTAGAGCTGGAAGCTGTTTCCAGCGGTGTGACCCCAGCTCTGAGCCATCCTCCTCATTGGTGACCTCGCAATGACAGAGCCTACTGGGCATGCCTGTGAAGCTCTGTCGAGACCATCCATTTCCATGGCTGTCTTTCCAGGACTGTGAGATATTACTATTCTCTCTCTTCTACAGAAAAGGAAACAGTAGCCCAGAGATGCCAAGGGACCTGCTGCAGCCACCAAGGCATCACCAGCTGTTGAGACTGTCTGCACCTAAGGCTCACGTGGTCTGACCGCACTGCCAGAGCACAGGGCATGATGGTCACACAGCTCAGAGCTTCATACACCAAGCAGGAGGCTTGCCTGCTGCTACCCACTTGGTCCCTTTTGCCCCGTCTTGTGGCTGCTTCCTGTGGACAACGCCAAGGATGATACTAGACACCAGTATCCATGAGTTCCTTGGGAATCTACTGGGCTCCCAGTGCCTTTCCACAAGGAGAGTGGTGTTGGTAGCCCTTAGCCAGAGAGAAAGGTCACCAGAGAGTTGCCAGGATGCATACCCGGGACGGTAAAGAACCGGTGTTGCAGGGACAGACCTCCCTTCTCAGCAGTCTTGTGACCCTGACTCCCAAGGCGCTCATGCTGTGTGCATCTTAGGGAGGTAACGTCTAGTGGTCTGAACGCCTCTGTCTCAGAGGAAGTGGCTGGATGCCACCCTGGCTTTGTCACCTGCCACCCCATCGTGTCTGTCACTTGCATGTTCCCTGGCAGAAACACTACGGCCACCACAGTGAGTCTCACGCTGTGCTTGCCCTCTTCACTGGCTCACCTTTCTGACCCTCAGCTTCCTTATCTGTGAGGTGGGTGCTGAGCCTGAGCAACCTTGACCTGTTGTAGTTACCCATGCTCCTCCCACTAGGTCTTTGCCCTCCTCCAAACATCAGGATGCATGGTGACCAGGGGGAGGTTGGACAATGGTCTTTTGGAAGATGGCCTTTCTATGTGCTGGCTACTTGAAGACATTTTGAGTTTCCCCTAAAGGTTCTGTGTTGAAGGCCTCAATCTCCATCCGATGGTGTGACCGAGAGCTGATTAGATCACGAGGGCACTACCTCAATTGGTGGGCTGATGCTTCTGTGGGCTCAGATGTGGGTGGGCTCTTAGGAGGTGGGGCCCACTTGGAAGGAGGGCCAATGAAGCTGTAGTTTTGAAGGCTGCCTCTCTTCTCCAGCCCCATTCTGTCCCTGTCTCCTGTCTACCAAGAAGTGCTCCACCACACTCCTCACCATGGGCTCAGGAGGAATGGAGCCAACTGACCATGGACTGAGGCCTCTGAAGCCCTGAGTCAGGATGAACTTTTCCACATTTGAGCTGATTTTCTCAAGTGTTTAGGGTGATTGCTTCCCTCTTGCAGAGAGTTTCCAACCTTTGGAGGATGGCCAGAGGTTCTCAGGGTCCCATGGACAGTGTCAACTTGTGTCTGTGCAGAATCCAGCTGGCCCCACTGGGGTCATCTGTGGCTCTTCAGATGGTTTGTGCTCATGACTTCAGCAAGCAGCTTTCTCGACGCTGGCTCTAGTGCCCAGGTGTGAGTTAAAGAAACAGTCAAGAGCCGGGCAGTGGTAGCACACACCTTTAACCCCAGCACTTGGGAGGCCAGAGGCAGGTGGAACGCTGTGAGTTTGAGGACAGGCTGGACTACAAAGTGAGTCCAGGACAGCCAAGGCTACACAGAGAAATCCTGTCTTGAAAAACAAACAAACAAACAAATAAATGAAGCAGTCGAGAAAGGGAGGGCTGGTTCAAGGCTCCAGAGTGTTGCAGGGTGTGGCCCTTCTAGTGAAAAAGCCACCAGCTTCATTAGATGCCAGCTGTCCTGCTTGGGAGAGACTATTATGGGTTGGCCTATTGACAGTTGATGTTCTCTGAGAGAAGGAGGGGATTTGGGGTCACTTGACCCTCACTTAAGGTTTAATGTTTCCCTCCTGCACCTGGCAGCCATTTTGTAGGCAGTTCTGCGCTGGCAACATGGAGCCCAGGGGAGGTGTCAGGAAGTAATAGATGTGTAGGCTGAGGAGGGTTAACTGAAGGGGACTTTGACCTCTGTGGCTACAGGAAAGCTGGGTGAAGACTACCCAGTGTGGTATTTTGGGATCTCCCGTACTGACCCGTGCTTTGTAAGAAAGCCCAATAAATCATTGGTTCCCCCGGGTTGAACTTGGTGGAGACATACTTTTGTTTGTCATTGGACCTTATAAGGACAGGGCAGACATGACTCAGATCTGCCCAGGGAAGGGCTTCTCAAAGCACAGAGCCCACATTTTAAACCAACTGAGTCCAACTCGAATGAGAGAGTATAGCAAATAAGATTGAGAATATTTGAAAGCTTCAAGGAAACCCAGGGATTTCGAGTGCCCTGGCTTGGTGACTTGTGATGGCTGTGTGGCTTGCTCTGCCCTGTAGGTCATTGCCATCCCTGCCTGCCCTTGCCCCAGCTCTAGCCCCGGCAGCAGCTCTCAAGTGTGCCTTGTGCCCCCACATCCCTTGCTGTACCCTCCCTCTGCCCAGGTGTGTCCACCTTCCTAGAGGTCCTGGCGGTGAAGCCTCAGGCTCCTGGTTCTATTGTGTGTCCATCTGTGTGCTCTGTAGCTGTGGTTATACGCACACTCTGGCAGACGTTAGTGCTGATGGCAGAATTATGCAGGAAGGAAGAAGCTGTGGCAATATACCCAACCGCAGCCTGTCATGTGGTGAAAACAGTTTCTTCTTTTACCCTGGTCAAGAAACACAGTGGAATCTGAGCATTGATTTTTGATGTTTGTCATTTCTCAGTGGCTAACATGGCAAAGAGAGAGAGCCTTTCACCCCAGTAATGAGAGATACAATTTTTAGGCCAATAGCACAATTTCTAAGCCCTGCTTTGAAGTTGTCAAGAGCCACAAGAGCTTTTGTGCCCCAACAGAACGGTGTCCCATTGACGCTCAGTGGCTGAGCGCAGAATGTCTTGGCTGGCATCAGGGAAGGAGCGAGGGGAGCTGGCTCTGGTGTCGAGCTGCCTCAGAACTCGAAAGGGAAGGGAAAGCAGGTCAGATTCAGGGCCTGTGGAGCCTGGGGCTGGCCAGGCATCAGTGTCTATGGTTGTCTCCCACGTCTGGGTGTGAGCCAAGGTGACCTTCAGTGGGCGACACGGTGCAGCCCAGCATCATAGGCTGCAGGAGCTGATCATTTCCCTGTGAGACTGAGCAGACTGGAGCCTCCACACAGTCCTGCGAGATGAAGGGCCTGTGCCAACGGTTCACTGGTGGCCATTTAGGGTCAGGCTGAGTGCAGCCAGAGGCTGAAGACAGTGATGTCTGATGTGCTGGTGGCATGGTGCGGTATGGGGGTGGGCAGTTCTTACTCTGCTTTCCTGCTGGTGTTTCTTGACCCCTGGCCCCATAGCTGGGACTTTTTTTGTGTGTGTGTGGGGGGGAATGTCGCATCTGCTGGTGAGGGAGAGCAACCAGCATGGGGTCTGTTTGTCACACAGCAGATTGAGCCCTAGCTTCCAACAACCTCCTTTCCCAGCACTCTTGTGCCTCTGTTTCTCTATCTGTGAAACGGGCCCATTCTGGGGCCACTTCTTGTACTATTACTGCCACTGTGGTTGACATCATCAAGGCTGTTGTTGGGGCCACATTGAAGTCCCTACTAGCTGGTCCCCCAGCATTGTGGACTAGACCTTCAGATGTCCTTCCAGCCCCAGGCTACAGAGGGATCTTTTCAGCATCTCTTTAAAAATTTAGGCTTGTGATATAGTCCTGCTGGCGGGCATGGGGCTCAGACCACAGCACAGGCTTTCAAAGTGTAACTGTAATATTCTGTTGAGGAGAATACTGGCCCGAGAGGAAACCCAAAGCTTTTAAGGTATTAGCACGGTGAAGCGAGCTTGGCCAGGCCTTGCGCGTAGCTACCCAGGGGAGAAGGCTGTCCACTTGCTGAGCCTCCTGGCTGGGCACTCTGTGTGGTTGTGGCTGTGACATCATGAGTGACATCATGACCTCGGCCATGAACCTGTAATTTAGGGCCATGGCAACCCAGGCAGCCAAATGGACCCTCTAAGCAGGGAGAGAGAGAGGAAGAGCCAGCAAGGATGGCAGTCTGCCTGCAGTAATGTCCTGCAGGGTTCTTTTGACGTCATGGCACGGGTGTCCTGATGACACTTGGCTGACTCAGGAGCCAACTTGCGCAGTGGAACGTGGTCCACATCTCCAAGGGAAAGAACCTCTCACCAGGGAGGTTCTCATCGGGCCCTGGGCTCCTCAAGGCAAGATCCATGTGCTGAGGGAGGCTGACAGATAGCTTGGCACCTAGTCCTCACCCGGCCTGGGCTTCCACTGGTATGCCCTGGAACGGATGACATTATCAGTCTGCAACCTTGGTCTGCACTGTCAACCCTCCACTCCAGTGTGGGTCCCGGAATAGCCCAAAGCTTAAGGACAGGTGCTGGGGTGGGGCGTGGGGTTTCATTTCTGCTTCTTCCCCTAGCCTGGCACCCTGGCAGGCTGTTTGGACCCTAGGCTAGCTGTTTCCTAGGTAAAATGGAGGTTGAGGATAATAGTCTCTGGTGACACTCTCACCAGGAGCAAGGTGACCTGGGCAAAGAAACCACTTAGAAAGTAGGATGACGAATGCACGGTGACAGGCCAGTCCCCAGGAGGCAACCTACATGTCCCTGAAACTGAAGCCTTATTTCTGAGCCCCCAACCATGAAGCAGAGGATGAAAGCCATGGCGATGGTACCCACAGCCACTTCGAGCAGCTGCTGGGACAGGCCCACTCAAGTGGGGTTGTTCAAGGCAAGGCTTTGGGTCGAGGTTGACTTTTCCTTAGCAAAAACTTTCTCCCAAACGTCGCACAGTGACTCTGCTGGTGTGGTCACTGGGAGAAAGCAAAAATAGCTCAGAGTGAACCATCTTCCAGAGCACTTAGGAATGCCCGGTGGGGCTGCGCATCACTCGCTTGCTAATTTTAATTCTTTGTTAATTAAGAAACAGGACGGAGCTGAGTGGAGCCCTTCACTAGCAGCAGGTACCACAGTGTCAGACTGGCTCCCAGCCTGGGCTCTTGGCAGCCCAGAGCAGGGTTCTCCAAACACCCTTGAGTTTGAAAAACAAGCTGTAGCTGAGCCAGGGCCGGACTAGCCAGTCTTCTGCAGGGCCTTGCTGTTAGTAAGATGGTTGGTTTGGTCTATAAGCGGATTGTACAGTTAACTAATGTGCCTGTACCTTGCAATTATTCATGGCCTGTGATTGCTCTGCCTGTGTTCTCAATACATTATTCATATATTGAAGAAAGATTTTTTTCCCCCGGAGCTCAGAGCAGGGAGGAAGAGGCAAGCCCGTGGCCAAGGCTGTGTGGGAATTTCCTCAGCAGGGAGTGAGTGGGTGACTCAGTTCGCAACACAGGCTGAGCAATGAGGACAGGTGGGAGAGCTGAGAGAGCCTGGGGCGGGGAGCCTGCTGCAACTTGGAGCCCAACCTAGTCTCTTAGAAGAGGGAGATCTTCCTGACCTTGTGGACCACCTCATGGACCACCTCGTGGACCACCGCTCTCCCAGGCTGGATCCCTCTTGATGAGGAAGGCTGGCTTCTTCACAGAGGAAAACGAGGCCCAAATCAGGGGAGAGCAATTGGATACAGGAGGCGTGTACATCGCGAACCCTGCCAGGCTGTGGAGAGGCCAGCTGTGGTGATGTCTGATGCCTGGAGACTTCCCTCGCTTTGGGTTCTTCTCCCAGAGGCAAGGGCAGCCATGGAGGGGTCAGCATATGCATTCTGGGTAGTCCCATGACCTTAAGAGAGAGAACGAGGAGGAAGCTCTGAGTAAAACCTGGGCTGGACGATCGAGACGCCTCGCTTTGGAAAGCTTTCTGGAAGTGGGGGGCAAGGGGGTCTCACCCTCTATCATAAAAGCTGCCCAGTCCCCAGGTGGTCCCCTCAGGCCTGGGCTGTAAATACCCAAGCTTGTTGCTGGCATCACTCTGGTAAAACCTCAGCCCCAGAAGGACCGTGGCCGCTGCCGCCGCCGCCACTCTGTGAGGATGTGAGCGATGATATTAAGGATGAAAAGGATGCGAGGCAGCTGGGGAGGATGGTGTGTGCAGGGAGCAGAGCACACGGAATGCTAACACCTGCCTCGTGGAAGGCCAGCCAGAGCCTTGCTGAAGAGCCGCGATGTTGCATTCCATTGAGACGTCTTACTCAGGACTCAATCCACAGGTGAACGAGCTGGGTGGCGGGCAGGAGAGGAGCCTTAGGGACGAAGTGTGCACATGGCCTATGTGACTGTATGAACCCTGTGTGTAGGCATGTACTAGGTATATGACATGTCTATGTGCGTCTGCTGTATGCACATGTGGGGGGTATACGCATGAGGACATGTGTGCACAGACGTGAGTATATACTGAGCATGTGTGGGGACATGTGTGGCTTGCTTGTATGTGTGTATCGAAATGCTCTCTGATACACACAGAAACACATGAATGGGCTATGTGCCGTGTGCCAGTACATGCCTAAACACATGTGCACGGCACACATGTATGTGCTGCATGTGTGCATTTGTGTGGCACATGTGTCTATGTGCAAGCATCCATGTGAGTGTATGTGATGGATGCAGGTATCTTCATGCCTGTATGTGTGATGGGTACATGTGTGTGCATACTTTGTGTGTGTGATGGATGGGTGTGTGTGTGTGTGTGTGTGTGTGTGTGTGTGTGCATGCATGCGTGCGTGCACTCAAACACACGAGGAAGCCAGATTACACCTTTTGGTGCCATTCCTAGGGTGCCATCCATCTTGGCACCTACCAAGTAGACTAGCCTGGGTGACAGCAAGCCCCAGGGCTCTGCCTCCCCGCACTGAGATCACACATGCATCCCCACATCTGACTTTCTTATGTGGGCTCTAGGAGTTGAACTCAGGTCCTCACCCTTGCCAGGCAAGTACTTTATTGACTGAGCCATCTTCCTTGCCCATGGGGCAACATATTCGAGGCCACAGGTCATTAGGTGATGGAAAACTGGTCCAGGCCAGCCAGTGAGGCTGGGAGTAGTAGGAGGTTAGGCCCAACCCATTATTCCCCATATCCTCCGTGTTCTGAGGGTCAGTCCCTCTGAGGCACTCTTTTTAAAAAAAAATTAATTATTTAATTTATTTATTTTACATTCTTTTTCTTTTCTTTTTCTTTTTTGGTTTTTCGAGACAGGGTCTCTCTGTGTAGCCTTGGCTGTCTTTACTCGCTTTGCAGACCAGGCTGGCCGCGAACTCACAGCGACCCACCTGCCTCTGCTGGGATTAAAGGCGTGCACCACTGCTGCCCGGTTCTTTACATTCTTATCACAACCCCCCTCCCTCGTCTCCTCCCAGTTCCTCCCTTCCCCCTCTCCTGCCTCTCCCCTCTTCTTCAGAAAAGGAGAGCCCTCCCAACCCACCCCAGCTCATCAAGTCGCATCAGGACTGAGTTCATCCTCTTCCCCTGTGGCCCGGAGGGGCAGCCCCCGCCAGGCGGAAGTGATCAAAACGCTGGCAACAGAGCCCATGTCGGAGACAGTCCTCGCTCCCTTTACTAAAGGCCCCACATGAAGCCCGAGCTACCCATTGCTACATCTGTGTAGGAGGCCTAGGTGCAGTCCATGCACGGTCCTTGGTTGGTGCTTTGGTCCCTTGAGCCGCTCTTCCGTCCACTTTTCTCGCTTCTGATCTCTCCAGGTCTTCGCTGCTCTCCTCTGAGCCATCTGCTTCCAAGGGAAGAGTCAAGCCTGGGCCCCTAACTTCTCCTGAGGGTCCTAGCCACAGACAGGCACCCCATCTATTTTCTGGGTCCCCGAGGTCCCGAGAAACCCCTACATCAGCTGTACACCCCTGACCTTCACGCTGTCTTTGGTATCCCGTGGGATCTCTCCTTGCCCCCATGCCTTGGAGGAGCACAGACATGCCGTCAATGTCCTTCAGGTACAGATGGTGTGCTCCTAAAGCAGGTGGTGTGGAGAGGTGCTTAGGTCTGTTTCATAGGGAAGAGATATGGTCATTCACAGGGTTCTGTGGTCCCCACGCTGGACTTACCCAGGTGGACACTGGTGGGGATGTTAAGCAATATGAAGTGGATATCAGTGTGGTATTCCTGAGTGTGTGGGAGGATGGGGATGGGAGTGTCCTAACTCTCACCGAGGGGCCAGGTGACCCAGGCTGTGTGTCCCTGTGCCTCTGCAGTCAATATACCCATGGTCTGTCTCAGCAGGACCGGTCAGAGCTGAGCTTCCCTTGGGCGCCCTGAGAATGCATCTTGCCCCTTCAAGGCTTGGCAGGGTTGACTGTGTGGCCTTCTCAGACCATGGATGCTGAAACCCTGCTGACTGGAGCCACCTGATCGATGTGATGGGCCTGGTGTAGGCCAGGTGGTGAGGCAACTCCACGGAGAAACGCAGACCCCCCAGTCTCCACAGCTCGTTTCCGCACTAATTTCCCCTGGAGCTCGGCGAGTTGAGCAAAGATGTCGGTAGTTAATTCAATAATTAAAAACAAACATGGCTTTATTTGAGAAGATGCTGTTCTTCCTGGCTGCCAAGTTGGGATTCAGGCTGTTGGCTGGCTGTGCCTGGTGCCAGCCAGGCACTTGCTTCAAGTGAAATGTTTGCTTTAGGGAGGCAGCCACCGGGGGTCCTGTCAGAGAGGGGAGAGGGGTGGGGAGGACATACTTAGGTCCTGAGCCTGAATCATTCTTGTTACGTCTCCACTGGCAAGACCTGTCTGCTGCTAGGATCCTCAAGGCAGGTGAGGCTGTGGTTTTGATCTCCCAAGGAGGACCCTTGTTATGTCTTTGAGGCCCACCTCCCCAGATGCCCAGCTGAGCTCCAGGCATCTTCCTCAGAGCAAGCTAAATCTCACTGAGTAGTGAGTGGGTGACCTGGCCCACCCACTCATAACACAGGACACGTGCTCTCTCTGGCCACACTCACTGATGCTGGCTAAGTATGTCACAGGAGGTGGTAGGAGGAGTTTGAGCTGCATTCTGGCCACGCACAAGACAGCCCCCTGAAGGGCTCTAGTCCTCAAGGAGCTGCTAAGGTGCTACCCAAAGTCAAATCCATTTTCTTGAATTATACCTGAATTATGTCAGGTCTGCTTGCACAGTTATCGTCTGATGCCCAGGTGGGCAACCTGCCAACTGCTTAATTAACCATCATGGGCATCCCGGAGGTCAGGGCTGAGCTTCGAGGCAGGTGGCTGGGAAGGAAATGGCAGTCAGTCCTGACGTCATGGACACAGAGCCTGTAGGCTGCAGGAGGATGTGAATAATTCACATGCCTCTGTGGGCCAGCAGTGCCTCCTGTGGGAGTGGGTGAGGCTTGGGGGATCTCCAAGGGTTTGACTCCACAGCCACCTTTCTGTGCAGCTCCAGGCAGAGGCCACCTCCTTGGTTTTATAGGGGACAAAGAATGGACACAGAGCAGAGCGAGGGATCTGGGTTTTAGGTCACTCTCCACTGGGACTCGGGGGGTGGGGGGGGGGGAACCTCAGTTGCTGTGTCCTCAGACTGGGTCCTGGGTATCTTCTGATGAGGTGTGGGGCTGGGGAGAGGGAGGGGCAGGCAGCTGAGAAGAGAGGAGAGTGGAGGCCCTGTAAGGCTCTGTCAAAGGTCTCCTTTTGTTTGCCTGGCTCTACAGGATCACGGTGATGTTTGTCTTCATGCCAGGAACTATTACTGCACCATGCCTGCCCTGCAAGCTTGGATGAGACTGGGCATGCACCAGGGATCCCTTTGCCCTCCCATTGCCCTGGTCAGCAGCAGCTACTGTAGATTTTGTGAGGACTGTGTGTGTGTGTGTGTGTGTGTGTGTGTGTGTGTGTGTCCTTGTTCAGTTCTTAATGTGTCAGTGTTTATTAAATCCCTACTGCACACAGATCCTTAAGGGGGCTGGTGGGGTCAGGATGGACTGGGGGGGGGGGCGGGGGGGGGGGGGTGGAATGTGCTCTGAACGCTGAAATACTGACAGATGCCGAAACCTGAGGTCAGGCATCTCAGTTCAGGGTGGTCCGCACATGTACAGGAAGGGAGAGGGTGGAAGCCAGCTCCAGTGGGAGGGATGTCTCTACCCAGAAGAGGCTCCCAGGAGGAGGCAGGGATGAAGGCGCACCAATCAGGAAGAAGGTTCTGCAAAGCAAAACCTCTATTTCTCAGGGCGGCGGCAGTCATTCCACGGCTGTGGCCCCTGGACCTTGCCTTCAGTTGGATTGCCTGGAGGTGCTGCTTCTAGGCCAGCGAGCTCTTCCTTCTTGTTCTCGAAGGCTTGCCACCAGGCCCCTCGGTCTCCAGTACCCCAGGCACCACCCACTCAGGAGGGGCCTCCCTCATGGGGGTGATGGGAAGGAGCTGTGAGCAAGAGTTTGTACTTAGATGTATGTATGCACGCACCGACATGTGCTTTTATGAATGTGTGCCCACAAGTGTGTATACCTTCATGCTGGTGCATGTGTGCTTGCAGATCAGTGTGCTAAGTGCATATGTGCATATATGTACATGTGCATACATACATACATATATATATGCTAATGGTTGTATGTGTGCCTGTCTCAACACATGCAGCCACACATATGCAAACATGTACACATACATGCTACAGGAAAAGAGGCCAAGACACCTGTGAATGTGTCATCCGTCCTGGCTGCGGGTGAAGGCTGAAGGGACACAGCCCTGTCTCAGCCCAGAGTCATGACCTCATGGGCCCAAATGGCCGAAGAGTTACTGATATGACCTCTTGGGTCTGGCATTCTGTGCCACGTGGAGGGAAGACACTGGAGTTCCTGTTGCTGTCCTCTGGGGGCCACGCTCCTTCCATCATGGCTAAGTGGCCCCCAAAGGAGTACCTCAGCTGTGGTCTGGGCTGTTCCTCGGGTTCTGGGGGTGACTCTGTGACCACACACCTGCTCATATGCACAGGCTCCTGAATGCCCACGGGGGATGCAGCTGCCCCCAGCCTGGCCACTCTGTTGAGACAAAGAGCCCACAGACAGATGCCAGTGTCTTTCCTTGATGCTGCTCTACAGTTGGATGCTTTTGTCAGTAATTGTGACAAAATACCCACGGCTTGTGCAAGGAGGGACAGTGAGGGCCAGAGAGGAGCTGCGTGAGCCTCCAGATGTGGCTGGTGCCCACAGGACACAGTGTCGCTTTGTCCTCACTAAAGAGTCACCCTTACCTGCCGCCACACCCTCGTCCCAATAAGTTGTCCAAGCTTGAGGGGGGCCTCCTTCCATGGTACAGGTGTGAGGGCCTGGCTGAAACATGGGTGCCCTGCCTAACTGGGACTGTTGGGAGTTGGTCCGGTGCCATGTATCCTAATGTTAATTATTTTGCTCCCCAAGGCCTGCTTTTTACAAGCAGACAAACTCACATGCCTAAGAAATTATTCCTGATTGGCTGATTAAAAGGCCTACACCTGGGCAGAGCAGACTCGAGGAGCAGAAGCTGAGGTTTGAGGGCTTTGGGGACAGAAGGAGAGGGACAGGTGATGGGGGAACAGAAAGAGCAGAATTGCTATGAATTGGTCAAGAGCCATGCGGAGGAGTTGACTCTCAGTTCCGCATGGGAGGAAGAGGCCCGGATGAGGAGCGTAAGCAAGTGTTTTGGGATTACGGACAGGAAGTAGCCCAGATAGAAATAGTTAAAGCAGATGGCATGGGGTGGGGGAGCAGGAAATAATGGGAGGTAGCTTAGGAGTTCATATTTGCCCAGCCCCAGGTAAAATAAGGCATATTCTAAAATCTATTAGGTCTGTGTCTTTTATTGATTTATGATAGCCAGTTAAATGAAACTGCCGTAATAATCTAGGCATTTAATAATAAACATTATTAGTCATTTTTTATATTTTCTGCAACATGGGACCTCTGTCAACTGAAAGCAGCAAATCTTTCTTTCTTTTTTGTTTTAAAGATTTATTTATTATTTATACAGTATCCTGCCTGTCTGTGTGCCTGCCCACCACTAGAAGCATCTCTCATTACAAATGGTCATGAGCCACTATGAGGTTGCTGGAAATTGAACTCAGGACCTTTGGAAGAGCAGACGGTGCTCTTAACCTCTGAGCCATCTCTCCAGCCCCGAAGTAGCAGGTCTTACATAAAGGTGGGACGTCTCTGGCATCAGTCTGGTCTGGCACCACACAATAGTGAGACTCTGTTCTACGGTTCTGCAGTGCAGGTCTCCTGTGCCACGAGACAAAGATTTTTGACACCATCGTGACGCTCCTAGGACATGGAAGAGCCTATAGGAACGAGAGCTGGGCGGGGGAGGTTAGAGCATTGGGGACTGTCCTCTCGAAGGGGTGTCATTCCGACTGCTCTTCCTCCTTTCTGTTTGTTTCCCAGCGGCTGCCTCCGCTTTGCATTTGCTCCCATGATGCACTATGTCACCACAGGTTCAAGTGGCCGGGGACTGAAGCCCCTGAACACACAAACTGCAATAAACCTTTCATCTTTTGAAGTTGATTCTCTCAGTTATTTTGTTACAGTGGCGGAGAGCTGATGACTACACAGAAAGCAGCTAATGGGCCTGTGCCTCTGTGTTTGGAGCTATTTCCGTCTGGGCAAAGTCGCCCCAGGTCACAGAACTGAGGAGAGGAACAGGGTGGCTCTGTTGTTACTAGCTTGTGGCTCACTCTGACTCCCGGCTTTGTTGCCCTCAGAGGTCAGCTGGTCATGGGGCGGCTACCTGGGGCACTTAAGTGGTACTTAAGTGGAAGCTGATTGGGCACCTCCAAGTAAGAATTGTAAGGCTGCCAAGAGAATGTTTTGATTAACTGGGGCGGGGGGAATGGGGTGGGTTTCTATGTCTTGCCGTCCCTGACACCTTTTCTGGGACCCAGGGAACCCTCAGAACCTGTCTGGGGATAAAATCTAGACTGGGGGCTGGGCAGTGGTGCTGCACGCCTTTAATCCCAGCATTCGGGAGGCAGAGGCAGGTGGATCCCTGTGAGTTCGAGGCCAGCCTGGTCTACAATGCGAGTCAAGTACAGCCAAGGCTACGTAGAGAAAACCTGTCTCAAAACAAACAAACAAACAAACAAACAAACAAACAATCCAGAGAGGGTGACAGGCTTAGCTTGCTCATCCTACAACTGAGGGCTCCAGCCAGCATATGTGCTGGGCGAGGGGATGTAATAACAGCTTCTTATAAAAAGAAGCTAGCCATGGTGTCAGGTGGCAGCCCCACTTCTTCTGCTTTATGAAGACATGTTGCTGCGGATGCAGTAGGCTTGGGCAGGTGACGCCCTGCCCTCAGGACTCCCTAAAAAGGGTCAGGCCTTCATGCCTCTGATGGGGAACTGTCTTGACATGACTATCTGGAGGGGCCAGCGAAGAGGTTGACTGTTAAGGGGCCAGGGTACACCCCTGCTGTCATGGCTGCTCACTGCCTTTCAATGAGCTGAGGCTCTTATCCTGTAGCACACTTTCCCAGAGAGACCCTAGAACTCCTTTCCCAGACTCCTTTGCAGTTCAAGTACGCCAGTGGACTGACTGGCTCTGCTTCTGTCACGTGTCTAGAAGGCACGTGGAGCCCACCGGAGGACAAGAGACTCTGAAAATGCAGCATTGCCTAGCTCTTGCTGGGTAAAGAGGCAGCAGGTCCAGGGGAGACGGAGCTTTCTTACTGTCTACCACCAAAGCTGTGCTCCTCCCGCCACATTCATAGCCTGAGGGTAAGTAGGAAGGGGGGGGCTGTGAGGGGGGGCCTGTGAACCTTATTGGTGAGCATAGCAGGAGGATGGAGTGGATTTCTGGTTGTCTATGGTCCTGTTGCTGATGCCCCTGGGAGGCCTGGCCCGGCTGAGCGGCCGCCAGCCTGCAAAGTGCTCTTGCCTTTGATCACAGGGTCATGGGCCTCTGGGGCTCTGCTGGCTAGACCTCATTAGGACCTCACTGGCCTGCTGGACATGGATTGATTAAAGATTGATCAAATGGCTCTTCCCTTCGCCAGTGGCAGATGGTCGTTCCTGGATCAAGCAGAGCAGGGCTCTGCCCCACAGGGGCCCAGCAGCAGGAAGACAGGACTTAGGGTCCATGCAGGCCCCAGAGAATGATTCCTGGATCTGTGGGAGAGCACAGATCTTCCGAAGATTGTCTTTGGCTTCCCCGAGGCCTGAGCTAGTCACTCTTCAGGGAAGAGTGTGTTCCTGTGTGAGCACAGCTGTGTGGAAGCCCATGAGCACAAGTGCACGTGTGCATGAGTGTGAGCATAGGTGTGGGAGGCTGTGCTGGCTGTTTGTCAGCTTGCCTTCATCTGGAATTAACAGAAACCCAAATGACTGGGCACATCTGGGAGGGATTTGTTTGTTTGTTTGTTTGTTTTCTTAATGAAATAATTTGAAGTGGGAAGACTCCTTCAGAGGACGATCCACCTTTAATCTGGGCCACATCTTCTGCTTGCAGCCTATATGAAGGGCATGTTTGCCCTGGCTCTCACTAGCAAGCCCGTTCCTTCACCAGCATTAAAGCCTAATTCTTAGGGATTCTGTCATATGCTGAAGACTAATTGAGACATCCAACCTCGTGGACTGAGAGAACTATTGGATTCTTGGACCTTTGTTGCTAGGCAGCCATTGTTGGACGAGCTAGACCACAGACTATAAGCCATTCTAATAAATTCCACATACATATGAATGGATATGCGTGCATTTACATATTCATCCTATAAGTTCCATTCCTTCTAGACTACCCTGACTAATACTGAGACCATGAGAAATTGGGCATGTATGTATACAGGTATGGGAGATCATGAACGCATGTGCATGTGTGTTCACATCACAGGAATGTATGCCACGCACACAGGGAGGTGGGAAGTATTACAAAACATGTGTGAGATATTACATGTGTCTTAGTGGCTTTAACCTTTTTTTTTTTTTTTAAAGATTTATTTATTTTATGTGCATGGATGTTTTGTTTACAAGTATGCCTGTGTACCACGTGTGCCTGTGGAGGTCCAAAGAGGGTGTTGCATCTCCTGGAACTGAAATTATAGATGGTTGTGAGTCAGCATCTGATGGCTGGGAACCAAAGCCAGGTCCTCGGCATGAATGAGTGCTCTTAACTGCTGAGCCTTCCTCCTGCTCTCAACTTGACAGAATCCTGAATCACCTTGGAGAAAAGCCCCTGGGCATGCAAGTGGGGAATCGCCTTTATTGTGTTGTGCTGGGAAGACCTGCCCACTGTAGGCAGCACTGTTCCCTGGCCAGGATCCTGTGTAAGTGAGGGAAGGGAGCTGGACAGCAGCATGCATCCATCGCTCTCTGCTTCTTGATTGTAGGTTTGAGGTGACCGGCTGCCTCAAGCTCCTGCTGCTTTGACATCCTGTCCATGAATGACACTACCCTGGAATTGTGAGCCAGGATAACTTCTTCTTCCCTAAGTTGCTTTTAGAAATAGTATTTTAGCACAGTCACAGGAGAAGAAGCCAAAACAGCATGTGAGAGTACAGTATACATGGTAAGAATACAGGTCGGTCTGGTGCTTCTTGCTTCTGGACAGGAATGGATGGACCTTGAGATCAGACATCCTGTCTGTCACTCAGGGGCAGCTAGAGTGCTTTAGGGGTGAGGCTTGTGGCTTGGGCACAAAGCCAGGTTCCCAGGCTCTCGGGGTTGGGGCGGGCGGGGGGTTGAGTTCCCACACAGGGTATTAAAGTTAGCTCTTTTCAGAATGAGACTGCAGGTCTCAATAGGAAGTGGGGACTCAGGAACCCGACAAGTGTCACAGCTGTTTGTTTCATCGATCACACCCCGCATGGCAGGGGAATGTGGGCAGATGCCCAAAACCCATTGGCAGATGGAGTGAGACACAGGCTCGGCTTCCCCAGGGGTCAGCACCAAGCTCTCTGCAGTGGTTGAGCAGGCCCCAGTGGCTGCCAAGGCATTTTGTCCTTGCTGCCAGATCACTGGGCATCCAGAGGCCCATTGATCCCCATTGAATAAAAGGATTCTCAGACAGTCATGGTAGAGTTAGAAATCAAGCCCCATTTTAGGGACTTATAAACCCTGGGTAATGTGAGAGTTCATGAGGTGAATGTGCCTGATCCCCTAGGACTAAGGATGCCAGGATACCTCATCAACATACAATGGTACAGTGCCTCAATGACACCAGGCCCTTACCATGGGGCCTTATCACACACCATTATCCTATGTGTGAGGGGATGGCACCGAGGTATAATTAAGGGGCATTTGCTGGAAGCTAAGATCTCAGCACATGGTGGGGGTATTTCTGGAAATTCCCTAGGCTTGTTATCAGGAAAGGGTCAGGCCTGTATTTTCTTTTAGGACTGTGTGACTCCCTTTATGAGATCTGGGGTTACTGGATCAGGTGGAGTGAGAACCCTGCTGAGAAAAGGAGTCCCTTCGTAGACTGAGCACGAAATGGCTATCCAGAGAAGCCAGACTTCCACCTTACCCAGCAGAGTCCCTTATTAATGAAGTGCAGCACACACGTCATGAACTCATACATGAGAGCTGCATATGTGCTGGCTGTAAGTAGGAATATGTGTGTGTGTGTTTGTGTGTGTGTGTGTGTGTGTGTGCATGCGTGTGTAGATGCTTGAGGTAAGGCATGTAGACAGTGTGAACAGAAGTGTATGACCAAGTGGTAGAGACCTCACTTGGTCACCTAAGCTGGTCTGGGCACCTGTGCTGCTCTTTGACGCAGCCCGAGGATGCACCCCCGAGTGTTTGTGCAGAGCCAACTTTACACAGTACTGAGATAGGCAGCCAAAGTGTAGAGTACAGATCTTTGGTGGACAGCACTATTTTTCCATGGCTGTTTCCCTGTTTGCAGATCTAACTGGACAATATGGCTCTCTTTCCTATAGGATGCCTACTGAGTCCTTCATCACCATCTCTACCCAGCCCGAGAGCCCTGTAGAGACAAGCCTATGACCAGGAGAGGCCCTTTCACTGGCTGTAGCAGGGCCCAGTGCTTGGAAGCACCTTTGATTTGCTTTACCAAGGTCACCGAGAGGCAGGTGTTCTCTGCAGAGCGCCATTCTGACCACTGCATCAGAGGTCAAAGGTCAGAATGGGTCCAGCCCCAGTGCATTGCCCTTTCTTAGGAAAAAGAGCTCAGGCTGCCTCCTTCTTGACCAAGGAGGCTTTGCTGATGCCCTGCCCAGAGGACATGGGCTCCATCTCCCTGGGACCTCCACAGTTCGCTGTGCAGGGGCATCTATTGGCTTGTTTGAAACCAGTAATGTATAGGACGTCTGTCTGGGAAGAGCTTACAGAGTTCTGACTCAGTGCTGAGAGCCCTTCCCCCTTGGACCTGTGGCCCCACAAGGCAGAGTGAACCCTCATGCTCTGTTGGTTAACAGTGAACAGCTGTGGACTCGGTGCCCTCATCTATCTCCTGAGATCCACAGCTGGAAGAATTCCCATGCCAGCCCTCTTCTTTTTTAATTGAAGGATATTACCATTCTTTGCAGAGCCTGGAGCTGAGGCAAGCAGGTCTCCTGGGCATGGCTCCAGGTTCCATGAACTTCAGAAGACCCAAGTCTGCCCTCCTGGCCAACATGGTTTTGACTAAGTGGAACCATTTTTCACAAGGTCTGGCCTTTGGTTCTAGTCCCCAGGAGCCCAGTTTTATCAAGAACTTGCTGGGGTTAGCATTGAGAAATGACACCCCCTCTACATGTCTGGCCACACTTGAGGGATGGGGGCTCCTGTTTCTTCACCCCTAAGTGTGTGGCCACTGGATTGCTTTGGCTCAGATCCTGCTCCCCGGCTCTGTGTTTGGCCCAGTAGATTTCTGTCTGCTTGACCCTGGCAGCCTTGGTTGGTCCTTGTGTCAGGAGCGAGCCCAGTTCAACCTGAGTCTTCTCCCTGTTGAATTGGTCCCAACCACATCTGCCTCACTGATTTCAGCCCCCACAGGAAATGCTGCTATCTGCAGGGCTTCGTCCACCACAATCTGAGGCCTGGAACAAGACTTTGCCTTGCAACTGCCTTGAAGTCCCATTTCTACATGTGACGTGGCCCCCGCCAAGGCGGTCATTGGGCTTACAGGAAGAGAACATGGATATAACACAGTCACCATGGGGGGGTCTCATGACAAACCAGGGCTGGCCTTCCTAGGGACAGTAATGGAAGGGAAGGATGGCATCTGAATTCATCATCTCTTATGTCCCCACAGCCCCAGTGTGTCTTCGGTATTCTTGGTACTTCCGAGCCACTGCTTTTTTTTTTTGGAAGCCAAGCCTTCCAGTCTCTGAGGTGGTTCCCCCCAGCATCCCTTGCCCAGGTGGATACTGAGGTGGGCAACTGAGAGAAGCTGGGGGCAGTGTGTGGGACACTAACAAGTATTGACAAGGGCACCTGGCCCAAAGTGGCCTTAGGGCAGGGGCACAGTGCCAATGTGATCTTGAAGAACCACCTTTGTGGAGGACACCACGGAGTAGAAGGCAGCTGCCCAGTGAACAAGGTGCTCATAACCCCGAACCCTGGGAAGGACGGCTACTCTCTGCCTCAGTTTCTTCCTCTGCAAAGTGGGAATGCTGCCAATCAGCTCTTCCTATCGCGTTGGTGGGATGAGTGACTGCTGACTGCTTACAGGACAAGGCAGGACATGTGTTGGGTAGGGGAGGCACACTCTGCCCTCACATGCTCTTACAGTTGGCCTCCTCCTTGGCTCTTTGCACAGTGGCTCTGGGACTGGGCCCTTGGCAGTTCTCATTAGTTGGCCTCTGTACCCAAAGAGGCCTTGCAGGGGAAATGAAACCCTGGCGTAGTAAGTGGATCACTAATATGTCTGAAGTGCTAATGTGCGCAGCCCAGGCCTGCGGCCCAATTCCCAGACAGTCAGATCAGAAGCGCACAGAGCTGCTGGTTTGATTGGCTTCCCAGCTGTGTGCTCCAGGGCAGGAAAGAGGGCAGGGAGAAAAAAATAAAATAAAAGGGAAAGCAAAGCTCGATCTGTTTATGTTCTACTGTCTCCAGGTCTGGGGTGGCGGAGGGAGCTGTGCCTTCTGTTGTGGTCCTCTCACCCTTCTTCCTCTCCAGCAGGGCTACTTCCTGAATGCTCATCTGTCAGAAACCCACCCTGCCCAGCAGGGTCTGTCCATCTGGGTCCTCTGTGGTACCGGGGTGACCGCTGCCTTCAGGAGGAGCCTCTATGCTGGGCAAACACAAGGGCCTAGTGAGAGGTTCTCATGGTGGCGTGGCCCTGGGGTCTAACCTCAGAGCCCATTCTGGAGAATTCTGAGTACCAGAACCTTCTTACTTGATTTTCTGCCTCAGCAAGGGCCTGTGGTGCCAAGATGGTGCACTGACACTCTCCTCACTGCCTCTCGCAGGCCACCAGACTCTTCCCCCAGCTTCTTAAAAGGCTACTAGTGGGGCGACATGGGACTTCTGTTCTGTGAGCCTCAGTTTCTTCATCTGAGAAACAGAACTGTGCTGCTCACTGAGAGCCTGCTGTGTGCTCCCAGGAAACCACACTGCACGAAGGTTCAAGCTGGATCCTCGGTATCCCTGAAGCCCACGTCCCCTGGCATGGATCCTGGGGCTGCCCTGAGCAGACTCATGTCACTCTTGTATCCACCTGTGCAGATAAAGAGGCAGAGGTCAAGAAGCAGGCCCACCCCAGATGGCCTGTACCCTCTCTGTCTCAGCCACAGTCATAATGATCCCAGAATTCAGCTTAGTCAAAGTAAGCACAGATGGGGTGTGGATGGTGTGGGGATCTCAGTAAGAGTGGCGTCCATAGGCTCACATATTTGAATGCTAAGGTACCAGGAAGTGATGCTATTTGAGAAGGATTAGAAGGATCAGGAGGTGTGGCCTTGTTGGAGGAGGTATGGCCTTGTTGGGGGAGGTGTGGCCTTGTTGGAGGAGGTGTGGCCTTGTCGGAGGAAGTGTGTCACTGAGGGTGGGCTTGGAGGTTTCCAAAAGCTCATACCAGGCCCAAGGTTTCTCTCTCTCTCTCTGTCTCTGTCTCTCTATCTGTCTGTCTTTCTCTGTCTCTCTGTCTATCTCTCTTTGTCTCTGTCTCTCTGTCTCTCTCTTTCTCTCTGTCTCTGTCTCTGTCTCTCTCTCTGTGTGTGTCTCTCTGTCTCTGTCTCTCTGTTTCTCTCTCTGTGTCTCTCTCTGTCTCTGTCTCTCTGTCTCTGTCTCTCTGCCTCTCTCTGTGTGTCTCTCTCTGTCTCTGTCTCTCTAGTCTGTCTCTCTGTCTCTGTCTCTCTGTCTCTTTCTGTCTCTCTCCGTCTCTCTCTGTCTCTCTTTGCCTACAGATCAGGATGTAGCTCTTAGCTACTGCTCCAGTGCCTGCCTGTATGCCACCTGCCGTGCTCCCTGCCATGATGATAATGAACTAAATAAACCTCTGAAACTGTAGACAAGCTCCTGGCCAAACACTCTCTTTTGTAAGAGTTGCCTTGCTCACGTGTCCCTTCACAGCAATAGAACAGTGGCTAAAACACCCGGCAATGACTAATATTAAACAATACTTTGTCTGCACAGCTACCCTGGCTCTGCCCTCCCTGTCACTTGGAACAGGACACTGAGTCTCAGATACATGATGCACAGGTCTAGCAGAGTGCTGCTGTCACCTGAATGCTGTGCTTTCCCAAGGGTCCCAGCCGCAAATCACTGAACTCAAACCCTCAGGCCTACTCCTGCAGAGGCCTAGGCTTAGTGACCACAGGCTGTGAGTAGGGATGCAGGCAGCAGGCACCTGGTCTACCGGGTGGGGGGTGTGCCCAACCTAAAGCTAGAGGCAGACCATCTGTCACCTGCCACTCCATTCCCACAGACAGCAGAGCCAAGTGCAATGATGTGCAGAGGCCTTTGCTTACCACAAGTCCCAAAGACCTGGGCACAGCTGTGCTCACACCCAAAGCAGAGCCCAAAGCCTCTAGCCTGGGGGATGTTTTCTGAAATCTAATATCTTTTCCTGACATCAGAATAGCATTTCTCTCTCTCCTCTAGCCCACTAGAAATCCTGAGACACCAAGGCCAACTTATAACAGCTTTCTAGATCACCAATGGAAGAAGGAAAAAAAAAAAAAAAACCCCAACCCAGAAAAAGAAGCCACGCACAGCCTGCTGTGGGGGTGAATCACGATTTCTGGATTGGAGTTGGCCACCTATACGGGCAGGGACAGTCTCTGAGCCCTAGATGTGGCCCAGGCAGAGTCTGGATGGAATGCATGCCAGAGCAGCCCTATGTAGCCAAAGCCGGAGGCCCTGTGGGGGTGGGCTGGTTGGGATTCAGGTTAGAGGACCCACTGGGCAGAAAGCCAGAGATACACCAGAGAGCTAGCTGCCCTGGTGAGGGTCAGGGAAGGCCACAGACTTAGATAGGGGTGTAAGGGGGACATCTTCTCTGAGGGCCAAGACCCACAACATGGTGGGTCTTGGTATCAAGTGTAGAGCCTAGTGAAGCAAGGTCCCAGTTTTGAATGATGAAAGGAAGTGGATGGGTTTGTCTCAGGAGGCTGTGACTTTGGTCCTGACCCCTGGGATGGGAGCCATAGATCTCAGACTCCCAGGTTTTCCCAGCAAGATCTCATGGAAGTGGAAAGGGCAGTGGGGGGCCTCAAATAAGGAATGTGGGCACAAGGCATGCTATTCTGGGTTGCCCACCTGTGGCTCACTTATTAGAGTTCCCCATAATGTTCAGTTAAGAGCCTGGCTGGAGTAAGCTAACTGGAAGGTTCACTGGCTGCCATTGGGAGTAGTAAGTGCCCATCGCTAGGGGAGTTCAAGTGATGTATGCATGGGTTATGGGATGGGAGAAAGGGCAGGAACCTGAATTATCTTCAGTGTAATGCCGTGACTTTTAGACATGCTACATGTCCCCAGCTAGGTACTGCAGGGTCATTGCTGACACTGGTGCCTGCCTTGGGAGCCTAGGCTTTCTCTGGACACCCCTCCAGACCCCCACCATTTGTAAGACCCTCCCAGGGCCTGCAGTAGGCCCCTGGCCTATCTCTTGATTGAGGCTTACCTGTTGACCTGTTGACCAATTCTTTAGGTGTGCTCTGAGTTCCCTTAGAGCCCCAGGGTCATCGGTCCCGGGACTGTCTACCTGAATGTAGCCAGGCCTTGGCTCTACTGAGCCAACATTTCTATCTCTCTGGAAGAAATGGCAACTCAAACAAGTGGTCATAGCCAGGCACGGTGGCACGTGCTTGTTTAATCCCAGCACTTGGGGAGGCAGAGGCAGAGGCAGAGGCAGCCCCATCTCTGTGAGTTTGGTCTACAAAGTGAATCCAGGACAGCCAAAAGGCTACACAGAGAAACCCAGTCTCAGGAAAGAGAGAGAGAGAGAGAGAGAGAACAAGTATGGTAAACATGTCAACTGGCTTCTGACATGCTAAATGGAGGAGAATACCCAAACAGAACAGCAGATGATATCGGGGCCTGAAGTGGGGGCAAATACATATTCCAGTTGGAGCGATGACATATTAGCTCCTTGGGACTTCCCATGGGCATCTTCATATAGGGGATCCCTCTGTCCTGGAGTGTGGTCAGGGGCAAAGCAGGGCAGCTCTCCCATACCAAGGCAGACTGGGCTCTAATTGTTAGAATACCTATGCTTCCCCAGCAGGGGTCACTCCCGAAACCAGGAACCTGTATGTGGTACCAAAGCAGAGATTCATCTGTTCTGAGTCTCCAGGCTTTAAGATGAGATGGAGTGAGGGGCACCATGCAGAATTTTATGGAAAACCATCTTGACCTCCAATCTAGGAATTGAATTAGCCCCTATGTAGCAAGAAGGAGCAAAGGCCACCCAGGAAAAGATGCCCTGCCCAGCAGCTTTCAGGCCCCACCACTATTGGAACTCAGGAACAAGCCACCTCAACATCTTCAAGGTCATGAGCTATGAGGATGGATCCAATGAGTCTGGACAAAAAGGACTATGCGCAGGACCCCTAGAAACTCTGACCTGGCTATCAAGGTACCACCAATGGTGGCTCCTTTCACATACATTGCTCATGGACACGCCCTGGCTCTTCAGTCCATGCCTGTTTTGAGTCAGGCAATGCCACTGGAGGTGTCAGAAGAGCCTGGCCTCAGCGGGGCAGTAGCAGGCAACTCTTGGCAGAGGGTGGTCAAGGGGCCCTACAGAGGCTCGTGCAGAATCAAGTGCTGCCAGGTGGGGGGGGGGGCGGGAGATGGCTTGTTGGGAGGCAGCTCGCTCTACAGCCTGAAACCAGTATTATATTTAGGCAGAGTAGGTGGCTGCCTACTTGGTGTGATTTCACAGGCTCTGGGGGGCCCCTTCCAAACCCCAAAATACCTCCTCCACCTGCTTCCTGCTATAGCAGTCTCTGATAAGAACATCTTTCTATTCCCGTGTTAGGAAGCAGGCTAGCAGCCCTATATTGGAGCTGACTCCAGCTCCCAGCAGGTGTAAGGTGGATCAGAGGCCTGGTGAAAAAAGGCCTGGCATGGGCTTCCCAGGCCCTTGTGTGTCCAGGGAGCCATTGAGTATCCAGGCCTCTGATCCTTAAGTAATTGTGGAGCCAGGCTCTCTGCAAATGGTAGGGGTGCTGAAGGAATTCTCCACATGTCTTTATTGGTGACAACAGTTTCATCAAGATAGGAGATGGACAGTCTCTTGCTTTCGCTGTTATGTGCTATGACATGCAAAGAGAAGACAATGTACCCAAGGTGCGCATATATATATACATACATACACATATGAGTTAACTGACAGGATAGATCATTTCAAGCCGAGGCTTTCTAGGTAGATAGGAGCTCACTAGGTAGTAAGTGGAGATGATAGCTCCATGCAGTAAGATGGGCTTGTGGGATGACTTAAAGCAGGAGGTCAACAGTAACTATAGAGGAAAGCCATCAAGACAAGACCGAGAGCAGGTGGGAGCCAGCCTTTCATGCTCAGCATTGAGTTCTATCGGTTAGGAAGCTCTACAGCTTGCAGAAGGATCCTCCGAGTGCAGGAGGCACGGTGGAGGCTAGGGGCGCCTCTCTCTCACCTCAGCTTCCTTATCAGAAGGTGAAGCCAGGATTTCAGCCTTCCAGGAAAGGGCAAGCAACAGGCTTTGTTAGCCCTTGCTGTTGTTACAGAGCCGGTGAACGGTGAGCGGGCTCTTTCTCTCCTTAGGTACTCATGTGGAGACACCCAGCCTGGGAAAGTACGGCAGTCTTTTCACAGCTTGAGGCTTTGTATCGCATTGTTAACTCTATTTCTCTACGCTAGTGGCGTTGTGTTTTGATGGTCATGTGCCCGATCCACGGAGCCTGGAAGTCTTTGAAAGTCAGCACAGGTGGGGTGAATACCACTTACTAGGATGGTTAGTGTTGTCAAAGTGACAGAAGTTAGGAGCACCTTGGTAACAGGTCTTGGCCCACACCAGTTGGAGAGCATCTCGGTTGGGTTAATGAAGGTGAGAACTGTTCCCAGTGGATGGCACCATCCCCTGGATGGGAATCTTGGGCTGTACAAGTGGGGAAAGGGAGCTACCTAGCTGCAAACATTCTCTGATTGATTCCTGATTGTGGATACAATGCAACCAGCTGCTCCGAGCTCCAGTCACCCTGCCCCACTGACTCTGGAACTGTGAGCCAGAAAGATGCTTTAGTTAGGATATTACATCATGGAAACAGGAAAATAAACTAAGAGGCAGGCCATTGCATGAACTCTGTCTGTCTTGGCATGAGTCTATTCTTCATTGTAGGGGATGGGGGGTGTCATTTGAGTTTTCATTTTTGTAACTAATGCTGGAACAGACATCTCGAATAATCCACATTATAGACAGAATGGCCCTCCCCACACTCTGAAAGACACCTGCATCTTAATCCGAGGCTTCTGACCATGGTACACCCCATGGCCTAAGGAACTCTGCAGGTGTGACGGTTAAGCCCTTGAGGGAGGACATTGTTCTGGTTTTGGGGGTGAGCCCATCTGTCTTCAGTCTTCACTGCTGCAGAGAATGCATTAGTTTAAACCCAGAAGCCGGTGGAGACTTGTCACAGCAGCAAGGAGGCACTCATTCACATGTCTGCAAAGTGGGCGGGCGCACTCCTTGGTGTTCTTGAACCTTGTGAAGTTGCCCAATAAACAGACCTCGCTAGTTCACATTTGTAATGCGTGCGATGGCTGCAGTTGCCTCTCTGTCGGTGCCAGATACAGTCACTATTTTAAATGTCAGTTTGAAGACAAAATATTATCTCAGCACTTTAATTTGAGTCTCTCTGAATTATGCTAATTGCACCTCCCTGCTCTGAGCTGCCTGGGTTTGTCTCAGCTTGTTTTTTGCTTCTGGGTTTGTTGTACTTTCTTTCTTGATTTGAAACACTTTTCATATTGTCTAAATAATAATCCTTTGCATTTTTTGAAGGGTTGCAAATATTCCTCCCAATCTGTTCCTTGTCTTTTTCAAGTCACGTCCTTGGTCAAAGAGAAGATGAAAAATGGCTTTTCTGGTGAAAACTGTCAGCTTTTTCTTTTTACACGTTGTGGATTTTTTGGATTTTACGTCATAGAATTTTTTTTCCTAAACAGCGTAAAAACGCACTTTCTTATTTTTATCTAAACTAGTTTAGAACATTAAAACATTGAGATGCTCTTAACATCTGTTGTGTATAGGAGCTGACGTGGGGCATGGGGCTGGTCTTTATTCTTCATACAAGGGGACAGTGTCCTTTTGTTGGGAAAGTTTCATCATTGAACCTATTATGCCTTAAAACCAGTGACCATGCACATGAGCGTGCGCATGCACACACACACATGTATGAGTGTTGTTTGTTTTATTAATCTGGTGTCTTTATTTTTATATTTTATGTGTTGTGCGTCTGTGCATGTGTGTGCAGGTGCTTGAGGAAGCCAGAAGAAGGCATCAGATCCCTTAGAGCTGAGGTTATGGGACTTTGTGAGCTGCTGGATGTGGGTGCTGGGATCCAAACTCCAGGCCTCATGATAGGGCAGCAAGTGTTCTTAACACCTGAGCCTTCTCAGCCTTCCAAGTGCTGGGATTGCAGCACGTGCTACCACACTGGGCTCATAGCTCTATCCTTTCTGGACCCCTCCCTGTTCTGACCTCTGTAGTGCAGTAGGTCTCGTGGAGATGTTGCGTGGTCCCCTCTTTCCAGAGAAGCTGCTCCAGCATTTGCTTGTCTGAGTTGACTTTAGGATCTGCTTGCAAAGCCCATTGAGCTTTTCCCTGGTGATACCCTGCATCCATCCATCCATCCACTTGTGGCACCCGGATCTTCAGAAAAGGTGGCTCAAAGCCCACAATACCCAACCAGCCACACGTTACCCAAGAGAGGCCGTGGCAGGAGCCCAGCTGTCCACACTGTGACAAGTGTAGCCAGTGTAGAATGGTGGGCATAAGGGGAGGTGGCTTCAACATGGCCAGCGGCATGCTGGGTCAGGGAAAACCTCTGGGGATGGTTTTAAATGCTGCTTGCTCTATGAGCTCACCAGGCTCCCAAGACACAAGGAGGGACAAGAGAAAATGCCACGCACAATATTTTAAATCTGTCACTGTACTAAGTAAGTGGGTTCAGGAAACAAGTTGCTCTGGCTACCCCAAAGAAGTACCACATTGCTTAGAGCCAGCCTCCCCCACGCCCAGCCTCGTGTCTGGACACACCTCTCCTTGGTTTGGGAGCATCTTCTGTGAACCTGCTGACCTTTCCTCTGGAGACCACAGTGACACTGGGATGGGACCATCCTAAACACCTCATTTCAACTCAATTACTTTTTGTGCCCCCTGGCCACACCCTGGTAAGCAGGGCGATGACGTTTGACTATGAACTCCGGGTAACTAGACACGTTTCATGCTGTAGCACTCAGCACACAAAGACCAAGTGCATTTTCACAAGTCAGTCCCAAACAACTGGAAATCGAAAGTGTCGAAAACACTTCAAAGAGCTCGAGGAAACGCTTGGGAATAGATTCGACAAAACATACTCAGGCCCTATGTGCTCAAGTAAAACTTAAAATATCACTCAAGGAGACTAAATAAACGATGAACCGGAAGGCGCACCACTGGGAAGGTGCCAGTCTTGTGGAATGGCAGATCGTTCCCAAGGAAGACTCCGTGGGCTTTGTAAGCAGCCCCTGGCCATTGTCCCCAAACTACCCAGCGTGACAACTGGAGGCTGGAACGGCAGGGACATGGAAACAGTGCAGTATAACACTCTTCACAAAGAGGGTCTGGTGGTGGCTCTGAGCCCACTCTCTGTCTTCCTGGTGAAGACCTGGTTACCTCCACTTGCAAGTGAGACCAAACCGGGGCTGGAGAGCAGCAGAAACAGCTGCTGATGGAGGGTTGTTGGCCAAGATGCAATTGTCATCAGACCCCACCCCTGAGCTGACATCTTCCTCCTCTCCTGTGGTGGTTTGAATAGGCATGGCCTCCACAGACTCAAGTGTTTGAACGCTTGGCCCATGGGGAGGGGCACTGTTTGGAGGTGTGGCCTTGTTGGAGGAAGTGTGTCGTTCTGGGAGGCTTTGAGGTCTCCTCTGCGCAAGCTCCACCCAGTGTGCTATCCAGTCTCCATCCGCTGCTGCCTGTAGATCAAGATGTAGAACTCTCCTGGCTCCTCCAGCACCATGTCTGTCTGCATGCTGTCGTGCTTCCCACCGTGATGATAATGGGCTAAACCCCTGAAACTGTAAGGCAGCCTCAGTTAAATGTTTTCCTGTATAAGAGTTGCCATGGTCGTGGCGTCTCTTCACAGCAATGGAGACCCTAACTACTCCACTGCCCTTCTCCACTGCATTATGAATCTGGAAGGATCCACACTGGAGAGGGGAGGGCGTGCAGACCCTGAACCTGTAACCTGCCCCAGTGTCCACTCCACAGCCTCTGGCTTTCAGCCTCCTCAGCCCTCTGTGCACCGGGACCCTACTCTAGACATCCCGCACAGACATGTTTAGCAGATGCCTGTCCAGGTGACACAGCTGACCCTTTCCGGGTCCGGAAGGTCACCTGGAGCACCTGGAGGTCAGGCCTGGTGCTCGGCAGGGCAGAGACAGCCAGTGCAGCAGTGAGAGGGCACAGGGACAGGGAACCAGCCCCAGCAGTATCCCAGCCTCTGTTCAGCTGCTCTGCTGGGTCACCAGTCCCAGGGAAGGAATAGGACAGAGCCCTGGGGCTCACAGACAGGTGAGCCTGTCCTCCACATGACAACCTCCTGCACCTCCTTATTACCCACTCTTTGCTGCAGGGACAGAGCCCACGGCTGCAATGGTGGGGTCTGAGCTAGATGCCAGGTTTCCCACTCCAGAACTAACCACTGCACACAGATAAAGGCCCTCCTGGCCTGTTTCCTAAAAGGGGACCAGGGGAACTGCCACAGATGCCTTTCCAGGCCCAGGCTGCTAGCTACAGAGACAGAAGGGTGACTGCAATAGATTTGTCCATTTCTGCAGCCTAGTGTCTGTTGGCTCCTTCTACCCCAACCCCATTTTTGTAACTAGACTCTCTGGTGTAGAGACAATTCTGGAATTTTGGTTTCTTTAAAAAGAAGAAATATTATCCAGGCATGGTGGTGCATGCCTTTAATCCTTGCACTCAGGAGGCAGAGGCAGGAGGATCGTTGTGAGTTCAAGGTCTTTCCTTCCTCCCCTCGCACCCTTCAAATCAGACAGAGGAGGCTGTAGCACCTCAGCCTTAGTGGGGTTGGTTCATTCCTGGCCAAAGTGAGAAGTTCACAAAGGCCTGGGCTCCCAGCACTCTGAGAGGCATTGTGCGTGCCTCCCAAGCCTGCCCACCTCTTCCTGTTGCTCCCCACAGCCTGCAGCCCCCCATCATTCTTCTCCCTTACAGAATGCTCCACCTCCCCCCATGTACCTCAGTTGCACAGCAGTTGTTCAGGCTGACGTATGGCTTCCCAGCATCTCATGGTTTGCTCTCACTGTGCTTTCTGCTTAACTGTGCCTCCCAGAAACCCCCTCCGTGGTGTTCCCACCTCACCCACTGCCCCCACCCTGGGGTCTCCATCGCCTTCCCTGCTAACTCTCCTTCTCAGATCCTGTCCCATATCTACAGAGAGAGAGAGTTCCCTGCCCGTGGAGACTTCTGTTTCTGCCAAGTCTTTGGCAAGATTGTGACAGGACAAGACCGTGCACAGGTTCCTCCATCTTGTGTTCTTGATGAAGCCATTTTGTGTTTGATTAGAATTCGATCCTCTTGATGGAGAATCCCATGGGAAACTACCCAGCTCTATTCTAGGACCTGAAGGTCAAGATGCCCCAGCTAGCTTGTCTTAGGTTCTGTACGATCGCCTGCTTGCCAGAATCCCTGACAGCTGACCGCTTATCTTACCTTCTGTCACACCGCTTGCTTCTGTGAAACTCCCTGCAGCTGCAGGCAGAGAAGCCAGGATGTGGGTTTTTGCCTCAAAATCCCACGTTTGGACACTTGGATACTTAGGACCCAAATATCTGCGTGTAGTCCCAGCCAGCTGGAATAAAGCCGTTCAACTGGCTGTAACTGTGTGTGAGAGTGGTGGTCTTGGATGGGCTCCTTATAACATGTAACAGTGCCTGGCACGAAGTCAGTGAGCCGGAAGGGCTTGGGAGGACTTCCTGGAGGAGGAGCAGAGCCTCCTTTTATCTGTCACCTTGGATGGAATTCTTTCGGCATCTGAAGGCAGAGGTGGCACGCTCCAAGGAACCAGTTGCCTGGTTGGAAATCACTGGTCCGGTTCCTCTCTGCTGACTCAGGGAAAGCAACCACACTCACCACGGAGGCAGTGTGTGCCCAGCTGCTGTCTTCCTGTGAGGAGGCTGATTCCTTCTCCAGAGGCTCTGCAGGCTCTCACTTCCCAGGGACCAAGGCCTGAAGCCTTTGACCTTACAGTCCATCATTGGTGCTATAGAGATGAACGGCAGGAAAATTGGAGTGTGTGTGTGTGTGTGTGTGTGTGTGTGCCCTCGCGCGCGCGCGCGCGCGTGCGCGTGTGCGCACATGAGCGCGCACATGCACTTGTGTATGCACCTATGTTTGCTTCCCTGCTTTTCTTCTCAACCAGTCTTTCCTCCCTCCCCCTCCCTCCCTCCCTCCCTCCTTCATTCCCTCCATCCCTGTCTTCCTTCTCTGTCTGTCTGTCTGTCTGTCTTTCTTTCTCTCTTCCTCTCTTTCAAATTCTACTGGAGCAGACTGAGCCCCATATATCATGGCTGGGTCAGAGCTTGTGGTCCGGATGCTAGAAGCCTGGGGGAGCCCACGCTGATCGGCTTAGAGGCGGTGCAGGAAGGCCTGGATAGCTTAATAGGAGCCTACCAAGCACCTCGCATCCTCCCAGCACCCAGCCAGCATCCGCCATGTCCCCGTGCTCACCCCCCTCCAGCCTGCTCCTGTGAATTGCTTGTTCCCTCGCCTGGCTGGGCTCTTAAGTGCCTAGGATCCTGAACGCAGGGGAGCCTGGAGGCCCATTATGCCGAGCTTATGCGGGAATAATGAGGGGGAGACTCTGTAATGCGAGGCTGTGTCTAATAAAGGGAAATTTATTCAGTGCGTTCCAGAGCAGCAAGCACCGGCTGGCCTTAAAACAAAATTGCCACGTGCCAGTGCAGTCGGCTTCCCAACAAAGGCTGGGTGCAGCCACTCTTATCCTGAGCTCAGCACTGTGGGCCTACGATGGGCTGAGGTGGGCTGAGTTGAGGAGTCAGGCTCCGGGAGACAGCTGGAGTGATCTCCTACTTCTCATTTAAGATACGGGGTGGGGATGGGGTGGGAGGGGCTCCATCTTTATGCAACCTTTAGTTCTGGATGGGGGTTCCTGGGTGCACCTAGCATCCCCTGCACCCCATCCCAGACCCTTTTAAGTCTACCTGCAGCTGTGGGCTCTGTCCCTGCAGCAAAGAAGGGGTAACAGGGAGGTGCAGGAGGTTGTCATGTGGAGGACAGGCTCACCTGTCTGTGAGCCCCAGGGTCCTGTCCTGTTTCTTCCCTGTGGCTGGTGACCCAGCAGAGCAGCTGAACAGAGGCTGGGGCACTGCTGGAGCTGGTCTCCTGTCCCTGTGCCCTCTCACTGCTGCACTGGCTGCCTCTGCTCTGCTGAGCACCAGACCTGACCTCCAGGTGCTCCAGGTGACTTTCCGGATCCGGAAAGGGCCAGCTGTGTTACCAAGACAGGCACCTCCTGAACATGTCTGTGTGGGATGTCTAGAGTAGGGTCCCGGTGTACAGAGGGCTGAGGAGGCTGAGGAGGCTGGAGGCAAGGAATCTACAAGACTCCTCAGGTAGAGTGGGGGCCAGTGCTGGGGTACACTGCAGGGTTCAGGATGCAGTATTGATCCTTTTGGGACTGCCCCTTCCATCCCCCCGGCCACCTCCACACCCAGATGCTTCCACACAACCTTCTTACCCAGGCACAGTGTGAAGGGCACTACCCAAAGGCCTTTCACGCCCCCCACAAGGCCTTCAGAGAATAACTGGTCCTTGCCTCACTTGTACCCCATTCAGTGCGCTCCACACGGTATTGCAGGAATGACCTTTCCATAGGCACGCCCCTGCTCTGATAACTCTCCTTGGCTCCCTATTGTTTGCAAAGCAGAATCTAACATGGCAGCCCACCTGCTCCTGACAGACTGCCCTCCCTTGGGTCTTTGACAGAGCTCCTCCACCCAGGCCACGGTCAGGTATCTCTCTCAGCAATTCCTTCCTTCCTAGTCTCCTCAGCTCTGGTGGGGTCTGGGTGCCTCACACCCAAGCCTGCACTGGCTTGAGGGTCTCTGCTGTGGTCTGGACTTTAATAGGCAGCGGTGATGGCTGCTCTCCCAGTGGGTTCACCTTGCTGTGCTCATGAAGCTGGGCTCTGGCAGCAGCTTGCTGAATGGACAGGAATGTGACTCAAGCATGCAGCTCCCCTGGTGGGGCGTGGACAGGGGGAGGGGGAGAGGAGCGGGAGAGACACGACACTGAAGCCTCAGTGGGCAGGGAGCTCAGTTTGTCTCCTGTAAACTAGAATCTATGATGTCTGTCCAAGGCAGCCACAAGTTGGGCCTGGCTCTGAGGATCTGCTGCTACCATTACTGTCTTCATTGACGAAACGGACAAAAGTCCACAGCAGGTGTGGCCTTGGGGCCCCACCCTTGCCTCCCACCAGCCACTCAGCTCTGTTTCAGGACAGAGCTAGCAGAATCTAGTGTGATTTAGTGACTGGGAATGTGTCCAGGAGGCTCAGCAGGTCACATGAGGTCACAACACTGGGCTCCAGGTGGAGGGAGGGGCCTCCCTCTTCCTACCAGCTGTTATCCAGCAGGAATTGCAGTTGAGCTTGTGTGTGTGTGTGTGTGTGTGTGTGTGTGTGTGTGTGTGTGTGTGTGTGTGTGCGCGCACACACACACACACACACACACACACACACACACGCCCCTGTGTGTCAGGTCGGCATGTCTGCAACACTGTAATCTATTTCTAAAGCACGACCTCATGATCTCATAGGGAAAAATCAATGAATATTTACTACCCTTGCTTTTTTTTCCCCCCTTAAAAATTGCAATTTTGCTGTCTGGTTATTAAATCTATTTTTATTGTTACAAAAATGTCTTCTATCCATTAGGATGAGGGCAGCCTGGGGCTAGAGAGGAGCGTGCGTCACTCACTGCTGTAGGAATAGGGGGCCTCAGTGACAGACAGGTTTATGTGGCAGTGAGCAGCTATACCAGGCCAGGGGTGGGGCTCAAACTCATAGCATGCAAACCTTTTGGAAGGATGGGTCTCTGGCTGGTGTCTTCTGGGCTCAGTGCTGGCTAAGGATGCCCTCATTACTCTTTCGTGGGAGGCCTGGCCTTATAGCAGCCATCTTTCCAGATGTACCTACCATGAGAACCTACATGAACTCTGACCTGTGAGGTCACAGGTTCCCATGACCCATGTTGAAGGGCTAAGTGCTTTTATACAACGCAAGCACTTCAGCTTCTAACAGTGTCCTATTATGCTGTGGGAGGACTGGGGCAGGATGGGAAGGATCTGTGGGTCACCCTGTGAATCTAACACACACAGAGACACACACACACACCACACACACACACACACCACACACACACACACACACACCACACCACACACACACATCCACACCACACCACACACACACACATACACACATACATACACACACCACACCACACACACACACACACACACCAACACACACACACACACACACCAACACACACACACACACACACACCACACATTGGCCAATGGCATTCTACAAGCGGCAGGCTCCCTGTTATGGCTATTAGCTGCCTCTAAAGCCTAGCAAAGCTCTCTTCAGACTTAGACATAGGAACTCTCAAGGACCAGGGGCCGGGTCTTTCTCATTGGACCGGGTCTTTCTCACTGAATGACCTGTACCGTGTGCGTGTGAAGTTCAGGCCCAGGAAAGGACAGCCCAGCATAGGACACTGGACATATAGGCTGATAGCTCTCTCTTCCCAGTTGAGGGGCTACCTCCAGGCACTGGCATGCCACCTGCAGGTATTTCTGTCAAAGGACATGGGTGCAGGAGGTATCTCCTATGAGCACCTTGCATTCCCTATGTGGCAGAGACCTACAGAACTCCTGACTGACTGACCTATCTCCCCACTGCAAATGGCGGTGGCTCTCAAACCCTCTGACGGCCTCAGTCAGGCAAGACGTCCATCCACTCCTTGTTCTTTGGCTCCTGAGAGCCGGCCCCCTACACTCTGGTACCCCACTGCTGTTCGTACGGATAGTAATGCTACATACACACCAGCTTGTGGAGAGCGCGGCCAGGTTTGTTCTCTGAGGTCTAGGGTGGCCATGATTTGGTCCCGGGTGTCTGGCCTGAGAAGGGGAACACTGGGGCACGGCCAGGTTGGTGGGAGAACAAGGTACACACCACGGGCATCTCAGCACACTTTAACAGCCTTTAGTGAAAACCTTGAATGCCTGGACCCTTCTGAAACACTCCCAGCTTCTGAATTCCTGCCTCTGGGCCTTGGCTTCTGCATGCTTGAGGCCATTGTTTTTTCTTATTGTGAATGTCTAGGGCTTGTCAGTAGTGAGTCAAAGTGTCCCTAGGCCAGCACTGTTCCTAGTAGCTCCAGAGCCAGGTGGGAAGGGTAATGGATTCTAGGTTGTAGGAAGCTGGCCTTACCATGTCATTTAATGACCGCATGGGTCGGGTATTGCCGCTGCAGAGGGTAGACATGAGACCCAAGCCAGCACTCTCTCTTCTGGCCTGGGAGGTTTTTCAACTACCGCTGCTCCCATGAGGATGTTCCAGAGGCCCAGGCTAGGTAGCGCCAGCCTTGGGAGCCTATGGTTGGAACGTAAGTGTCTTCCAGAAGCACACGGGTAAAGGTCTGGGTCTCCAGCCTGGGGCTGTTTTGGGCTATGGAAACTTTAACAGGTGAGGTCTAGTGCGAGGTCATTGTGCCAATAGGTGTGCTTTTGAAGGGATAATGGGCCACCAGTCTCTTTCTCTCTTGCCCTGGCTGTGTTCTTCCATTTCCCTCTGCCACGGAGCTGGCCAACTACTGAAGAAATCATTTGAAACTATGATCTGAAGTGAACCCTCCCCACCAGCAGGAAGGGTATCACAGGGATCTGTCACAGTGACGGCGAGCTGAGTCTCGTCTTTGGGGGAAACCCCAGCTCGACCCTGAACAGCATCCTGCGGGTCCCAGCCAAGCGATGAAGGAAGCTGGGTAGACAACATGCTGTGGTTTTAGGCTAAATTTTGTTTTGAACAGAGAAGATCCAGACAGGGCTGTCTGGCTTTCTGTATCCTACCGCACAGTGATAAAAACAGGCAGCTGGGGAAACGGGTCCAGGGCAGCGACTGCAGTGTGGATGGACTGCCTGCAGCATCTGCTACAGTCTTGTCTCGTGCCTTGTCCCACCCATGTGCACAGCTTGGCTGCCTGTCAGCAGTCCCACAGGCCTACGCTGGAAGCCAAAAGCAGGGCAAACTTCTCTCTGCAGCTTTGGGAGAGGGTGCAGCTGCATTGGGAACCCCACCCTGATCCCTGCAGCATCCGCTCAGCATCTCCAGGCGAGCTACCCTCCTTCACTCTGGCGATGGGTTGGGCCTCCATTGTAACCTTAGATCTCCCTCAGTCCCTTGAGCTTCTGAAGACCTGTGTAGCTCACCCGGCCCCAGGACAAGGACCAGAGCCCAGCACCCGATGGAAACCATGTTGTTCATCTCCTACCACCTGGTTTGAGGCCCCTCCTGGGTCTTGGGACAAAGCCTGGAAGTGCAGGCTGAGGACCAGAGTGTGCTTGATGGATGGGTGATGACAGCTGGCATTCAAGGGCAGGTGAGGACTTCCTGTTAGCCACCTGGGGTAACTTGTGGTAGAAACCTTCTTCTTCCCCTTTCTTTGTCCCCATTCCTCCCTTCTGCTTCTTCCTCTCCATCCTCTTCCTGAGCCTCTAAAACTGTGAGCCAAGATAAATCTTTTCTCTCTTAATTCACCTGTCAGGCATTTGGTCACAACGACAAAGCAACTGACACATGGCTGAGTCACCCCAAGACCCAGGAAACTAGCTCTCTCATGAGACACCCGAAGTGAAGTATGTCCCCACCTGGCATGTGAGGTTTATGGGATGGATGTTAGGAGAACCAGGTGTCTGTCTGACTCTGGTAGACTCACCTTGTTGGAGCCTCAGTTTCCTGCCCATGAGAAAAGACAGGTTGGATCAAGCTCCACTTTCTGGCTCTGTAGTTGTCTGATACTGAGAACTCAGGGCAAGGCTGCCCTGTTGATCTCATGTGTAATTATTTTTTCTCAGAATTATACGTTCTTGAATAAAAATGAAATAAGACCTTCAGAATAACGGATGGAATACTTTTTGACCTAACATTAATATGCCACGAGGTAGGCAGGGAAATGAATCAGTAAGATTAAAGACCTGCAGGGCCCAGGAGAATAGCCACTGGGGGGCGTGGCGGGGGAGGGGCAGCTCCAAGGATATTTATTTGCTCTGACATTAGGGCATTAAGCTGGTGCATATGTAACAACGCATAAAAATGACAGCAGCGGCACATTCCTCAGCTGGCACCACTGTCCTTGTCAGGAGTCCTCCTAATTATCATCAGAGGAGCTGCCTCCTGCTCCATCCCGGAAGCTTGAGCCCAGGCACCTGATGAAAGCCCATCTGTCTCGGGAGACTTAATTGGGGAGGTGGAGGCATGGTATCCAGGGAAGATGTACAGGAGAGAGAGAGAGGTGGGGACTGGAAGGTGGGAGGACTGGGCATGCCAGTTCTTGACAGCCCTATGAGCACTGAGCAGTGGCTCTCACTGCCGACCCATGCGGCACATGTCATTTACATCCAAGTGGCAGACCCCCAAGGGGCATACATGGGATGTGGGGCCAAGGTCCTGTCTCACAGGCTGAACCTGACCCGTGCAGTGGATCTTGGGGACACAGGGCACACCACAGCCATACTGATGAAAAGGACTTGGGAGAGAGGGTCCCCCTAGTTCTTACTACAGATCATGGGGTCAGATGCATAAGGGTAAGCCGGTCCCACAGACAGCTGAGGAGCTCTGTTCTAGTGAACCTCCTATCTGGGCGCGCGCGCGCGCGCGCACACACGCACACACACACACACACACACACACACACACACACACACACACACACACACACGCTAAGGCCCAGTCCTGGGAGAACCAGTCCGAAGAGGTCAGGGCTAGAACAGAGATCAGAGACCCTGCCTGCCCAGCATCTGCCCCCAGAACCAGATTGATGCTTCCGAACTTCACCGTCCTGTTATTGTCTTGCATAGTTGGACCATAAAGAACCATAAAGGTCGCAGTAAGGCTGGCTGTGGTAACATCCGTTCTGTCTGATGTGCGTTGTCTGCATGCCCTACAAATAGCTTTCTCTAATGCCCGTGGTTGCCTTTTGACAGCCAGCAACTAGGTGTGGGTAGGAGGCTATGCTCAGAGCAGGGAGAGCTGGGACTCCGGGTGGACTCTGGGAGGCCACAGCAGCTTGACAGAGGACTTGGGTCTGGGAGTGGTCTGTCATTGGAATGAGTAATGAGCTGGCCTGGCATTTGGTTGATACTCAAAGTCATTTGGATTTAGGACCAGGGAAAGTTTCTTGTCAACATGAAAAGACATCTAATCTCTTGCTTTCTTTCTCTCTCTGCTTTCTCCTTGGCTGCCAGGGAGCTTGGGGTTCACTTTAGCACAGAGCTTTAGAAGCTCTTTCTGGTCTTGGTTCTTGCATGGTTATTCTAGAAGCATCTGTGTTTTCTGACTCTGTTCATACTTTTCCTTCCATGGGCAGCAAAGACATTGGCATTTTCTGAAAGCATGCCCCCTTATCATAAAAAGGGAGGCCGATGGGCCACTAGCACTAGGCCAGGCATTGTACGACTGTAGTGTCACAGGAGGAGAGTGCTATTCATTCTGTAAGATCCTCCAGCCTTTGAGAAGCAGTGACTAACACCCAAGTAGATGGTCGAAGCCACACCCTGACCTGCAGTTTCCAGAAGCAGCAGCTGCCCGGAGAGCTGGTGGCCACCCTGTCTGCCCAGAGTGTTTCTGCATCCATCTTAGCCTCGTTCTGCCAGCCCTCCCTCAGATCACCTGGGGAAGCCAGGTCGGGAGGGAACCTTATGTCTTTTGACCACTTTGCTTGTTAGTAGCTTGTCTTGTTGCTGTGATGCACTTGACAAAAGCAATGTTTGGAAGAAAGGATTGATTTTAGCTCACTGAGGGTACGGCTATCACAATGGGGAGGCATCGAGGCAGGAGTGTGAGGCAGCTGTCAGGGGACAGAGGGAGATGAGTGCCAGTGCTCAGTCATTTTTTTTTTCCTTTTTCTTCAGTCCACCCTGTGGAGTGGCGCCATCCACACTCAGGGAGAGCTTCCTGTCTCACCCAATCTAGATCTCCCACAGACTTGCGCCAAGATTTGTTTCCATAGTGACTCTAAATCCTTTCAAATTGTGATGCGATTTACCATCACACCTGGTGGATAGGATGAGCTTTGATAAGGGCCCAGACAACAGTCTTCCTTCTGGTAATTTCTGCCCTGCTCCTGTCCACTACAACCACTCTCGCTTCTGTCCTCCCAGTGTGCCCTTTCTGTATTGTTCTAGGACGCTGTGAACCACCTCTATCCTGCCAGCGTGGCCCTGTCATCTGCCTTGGAAGCTGAGAAGCTTGAAAAAGTTGGTACTACTGTCTGTGTCTTGCTAACACACAGCTGGACAAGAGGCTTTGCTGTCCTGGCTGTCCTGGGCAAGGAGGAGTGGAGGAGCAACTAGTGCTGTCTGTCCTAAGTGGCACATATGTTGACATTCTGGGAACCATCTTTGCCACTGAGGCCTTTCTTGGAAGTCAGGCAGGTACTAGACTTTGCCATTCTGCCTTTTAAAATTTTTTTTAAAAAATAATGTATTTATTTACTACATATACAAAGTTCTGCCTGCATGTGTGCCTGCCTAGATGGTTATGAGCCACCATGTGGTTGCTGGGAATTCAACTCAGGACCTCTGGAAGAGCAGTCAGTGCTCTTAATCTCTGAGCCATCTCTCCAGCCTGCCATCCTGCCTTTTAAGATGGCATTTTCAAAGCCTTGTCTTGAAGAATCCACTGGAAGCTCTTACTGGCATCTAACCTGTGGGCATACTGGAAAACTCTTCAGCATCTGCCTTCTTGTTCCTGCCAGTAGAGCAAGACAGTCCCCCAGCCCTGCCATGCCATTCTAGGAGTCTGGTTTCTTCTCCCTTCTCCACTGGGCGAAATCCACGGCTCCAGGGAGCTACTAACACACTTCTCTGAGCCGCCCCTGCAGCTGTGGCCCAGGCATCTCCTGCTTTCCTGCCAATGGCTCAGCCAGTACCGGCTCTGGCAGAGAGTGGAATGGCCACTCCCAGCTGCAGCCAGCTCATCCCTTGGGATGACTGATGTGTTTCTGTCTGGTGCTGGTGCTGCTGGCCACATGTAGAAGCCAAGTCACACGTAAGGCCTTTCAGGGCACGGATTTACACAATATTACAGACTACAGGACCTCATATTTCATTGGCAATGTAAGGGCTGATGCAAGTCCCCCTGCCCCACGTCATTAATCTTGGGTGAGGGAGGCTGGCAGATCGCTTCTACTCTCCCCTGATGTGCCCTGAGGCTGGGCTCAAGAGCCTCTTGCCTGGCTTTTTCCATTTTCTTCTAACAGCTTCAATATTTTAACAAATCCAAGTGCTGTCCAGACTGGTGGCGGCTTCTGCAAGCCAGCTGCACTCTCCCTGCTCTGCCAGGACCATTAATTTAGTGGCCTGTGAGTTATGGACTGCAGTGCCTCCAGCCACTCCTGCTCCCATGGGTGGAGTCAGCTCTGGCTGCCTTCTACCACTACCACTATGGGATGCCTTCTTTGTGGCATAGGACACAGGACGCTTAGATCACGGTCTCCAGGTCCCAGTGCAGGCCCTTGGCAGGGATCCCATCACAGAGCCACCTGTTTCTCAAGTCAGAGGGACACAGCATCTTTAAGACATTATGTCACCCACTAAGAAAGTGTTTGGAGCTATCTAGGGCCTGGGTTGACACCCCAAAGCTCAGGGAAGGAAGGCAGGAGAGAGCATAGTCAGGCACTTAAAACTGAGAGCGATGGCTTCAGGCTTGGCCCCAGTGAACCTTTGAATTGTATAGCCTCCCCTGCCCTTCAATTCAAGATGACCATGAACCATTGAATTGCAGAAGCTCGCTAATGTGGAATAACCTTGACTTTTGGGCCAGGTTCGGTAGGCTCACCCAAGGCATATGTTGACCTTTGACCTGGGCTGCTACAAACCCACCCTGAAGAAGGCTGACCTTGATCTTTGGTTTGGGTCACACTCATAGTTTCTCTCAGCATTGTTCATTGGCCTTTGCAGACCTGTGGAGATTCAACATTGCCAGACCTCTCCGAGAGCCAGCCCACGCCATGCCCTTCTTGCAGGCAGCTTCCTTCTGTCAGAAGCACTCATAATTCTAACCCAACAAGGAGTTCTTTGAGCCACTGGGATCAAGCTACAAACACATACATTTTATGAACCTTAGAGGCCTCCTAAGAGACTGGATTCTGGGGCTGCCTGGGTGCCATCCTATCCAGCCCCAAATCTATGGGGATTTTGTTTGTTCTTAACCAAGACCATTTTGTTGTGGTTGGTAGAACAAAAGCCTGGGGGTGGCAGGGGCGTGGTCTAGGCCAGCTTGTGGGACATAGCCCTGTTTGCTGTGGGCACTGAGATACTGAGTATGAGGAAGCCACAGGCTGAGGACCACACTGTAGTGATGCTAGGAGAGTAAAGAGGGGCCTGGGAGCAGAATGGAAGGAAGACTTGTTGAGGCCAGGCCGTGCCCTACCCCAAAGACTATTCTACTATTGACGCCCATTGGGAGCACAAATGCAGAGGCAGGCTGACGCTGCACCTCAGAGAAAGCTTAGACAGTGCCCCCTGTTCTATACCTCCTGCCAGTCACGGCCTGATAAATAACTTATTCCTGAAAGTGGGCAAGGTGCCATCCCATAAACTTATCAAAGTCATTTGGAACCATATGAGGACAGGTAGACATTGAAATCATAAGAAAACTGGGCCCAAGAACTTGTAAAACACACTAGGTAGAGAAAAGGCTGCAAATTCCTGGCCTGAACCGGTGAAGAGGAGGACACCCAACATTGTGGTGACCACTGGTGTGTGCATTGTCAAGGGTCAGACAGACAGAGCCCCGCCCCCTCCCAGGGGCTTCAGCTCAGTTGTCTCCCTTCTAAGGTCCACTCTGACTCCCCCAGCTAGCGCAGCTGTTCATCTTGCTCCTGAGGAGAGAGGGGGCACCTGGAACACTGTTTGTTTTTATTTCATGTTAGTCATTAATCTAAAATTTGTTCCTAGAGAACATATAAGCAAGACTCGGCATCCACAATTTTTTTTTTTTTTTTTTTTTTTTTTTTTGGTGTTTTTGCATCTTTTGGGTGATGTTGGGCTGAACCAAAACAGTGACTCAGCATCCCAAATGTCACAGTTGGCTGGGGCAGCATCTTCCCCATGTGGACAAACATAGGAATCCAGGGTGCAGGGAGGGAGGAAGCCATAACTGCTGAGAAACAGACGCAGCAGTGGAGTGTGGTGGCACTGTGCTTCCCAGAAGCACTGGCTTGCTCCTCGGTTCCTGGACTTGGGCTTCGACACGCTGCGCTGGGCTGCTGGCCTTCGTGCTGCCCTCCATCCTCATGCCCCGAGTGGTCCAGGCTGAGAGGTGACCTCACTCTGGCTGGGATGAGAACATTAGACAGTTGACATCCTGGCCATCCACATACCCTGCTGCTGGAAGTGAGAGAAGGGGTCAAATTGATTATGTGGTCAGGTGCCTGGGAGAGAAGACCAGGGGGACCATAATCCATCTATAGATGAGACAGGAGCCAGCACCAGTCCAATGGCTCTACAAAGAAGGCAGCACCATTTGCCACTTTTGTGGTGGCAGAAAAGGCTGGCTGAGTTGGGAAGCAGGCGTGGGGGCGGACATGTGTAGCTATGTTTCTGGCAACCCAGCGTTAGCTGCTGTAGATGCGGGGGTGCCTCTGGTTGTCCTGATGCAGCCATCAAGTGAGCCTCCACATCTGTCCTAAGATGGGAGGCAAAGGGCCGAAGTCCAGTGGGGAGGTCCCTAGCCCCAGGGGTCTATCAGTCCCTGCCTGTGCCCTCCTCACTGTAGCAGCTGCCACGCTCAGCCGGGAGGGCTCAGCCACACAGTGCTGGAGCAAGGTCTTGGAGGTGAGGCCGCCTGCCACTTGCTTCGGGGAGAGGCTGTCAAGACTCAGAGCCTTTAAGGAGGGATTGGACAGCAGGGCAGAGGCCCAGGGGCTCAGGGCAGTGTGTGTCCATGCCTTTCTCAAATGTTGATATAGCTCAGAAAGCAGCTTGGCCTCTGCTGGGCAGTGTAGGCCTCTCACTGTGGAGGCATTGGCTGTCTCCTGCCTACAGTCTGGCTGGGTTCTCAGAGCTGGTGAGCATGAAAAATGTTCTGCATTTTCCTCAATAACCAGCGAGTAGCTTACTCGCTATACCTGGGTTGGGGACAAGATTATCACCAGGGCAGGTTACATCCAGACCCTCTATCTAAACGGAACTGACATGCTAAAAGAGGGAGAGGCAGAAGCAACAACAAAAACAAACAAACAAAAACAGTGGCGTGAGTGCTCAGGCGCAGAGGCTGAGCACAGGTACAAAGGACTGTCAATGGGAGGCAGGGCAGGGCCCCAGAGGGATGTGGGGAGTGGTCTTGCAGATACCTCATGCAGAATGAGCAAAGGTTCTGAGGCAGGAGTGAGCCTGCTGTGTTTAGAGCAGCAGGGAAGGATGCCGATAGAAGCAGGCAAACACAGACAAAAGTGCCCAAGGAGTCCAGGGGGCCTTGAGGGCTGGAACTTTAGTTAGGCTGAGTGAGATGGGGCTGCGGGTGGGCTCCCAGTTCAGTTGTGAGGTGATCTGTCTAGGGTCCCTGCGTCTCCCTATGGCTTTGTGTGGGGACCACCCTGGAGCACAGTGGCTGAAAGATGGACCTATCACGGAGGAGGTGGTAGACTGTGGTGTGCAAGGCCCTTATGTAACCCTGGAACCCTCTCTCCGAGCCTTAGTTTCCTCTTTTGTGAGGGGGAGCATTGCTGCTGTTGGGGTGAACGGAGCTGCCAGTGAGAAGAGCTTGAAGTGAACCAGGTGGCTTCAGCTGTCTGGACTTGCCCAGCAAGGCGTCGGTTGAGTACAGGGACCAGAGGCTGGACAAAGTCAACCCTAACATAATTTCACAGCCTCCTGAAAGCCATGCACATTGGGCCAGGAGCCTGAGGGCTTACAGTCTGGTGGCCAATTTCAGCGTGGTGCTACTATCACCAATGTGCTGGCTGGAGAGAGCTATGGCCAAGGGAAACAGTAAGGACTCTAGTCACTGCATGCCACAGGTCTGCTCTGTGTCCGTTCATTCCTGATTCCTATTTTTTCATACATACACACACGCGCGCGCGCGCGCGCGCGCGCGCACGCACACACACACACACACACACACACACGCATGCCAAGGGGGTGCCAGTCCTTGCTTTCTCCTTTGAAACAAGGTCTTTGTTTGCTGCTGTGCGTTTCAGGCTACCTGCCATGTGAGCCTCTGGAGCTTCTCCTGTCTTGGCCTTCCATCTTGTCATAGGTGTGCAGGGATTACAGATGCGTGCTGAGCCCAGGTTTATGTAGGTTCTGGGGGGTCTGAGCTCTCTTCCTTATGCTTGCACAGCAAGTGCGTCACCCACTGAGCCATCGTTGTCTCAGCCTCAGCCCCTTTGCTTTACTTCCTGGGCACATGACACAGACATTCCCAGTTTCCTTTCCTTCAGGAGGGGCTGTGTGTCCCTTTACTAACCAATGGGACAAAGGGAGACAGTTCCCCAAACCTTGAGGATGGCCTGTCATCAGCACCCTTGTCCAGCGTGGCTCAGCCCAGACCTCTAGGACCAAAGCAAGAAGTCTGAGTCCCATGTGAGTGAGAGCGAGCTCTGTTCTGGGCTTTGGAGATGTGGGGATGCTTCTCAGAGCAGCGGTTGAGCTGACTGATACACATGCCGTGGAAGACACAGAGGGAGAGAAGTGGGCAGGAGTCTGCCAACCGACCCAGGGAGGGTACAGTAGCGCAGCAGCTGGGAGAAAGGTTTTGGAGGGGCCCATGTTGTCACTTGAGCTCACTCCCATTGTGAGGAGATCACTTTGCTTTGTTTAGCTCCTCTTCTGTGGGGTAACAGGATATTTACATAGGAGAGGACAGATGGGGGCCTAGTAGGTGAATCCAGGCCTGAGCTTCTGTTTCCTTTTGTTCTTCTCTGGTGTGTGTGTGTGTGTGTGTAGGAATGTGTGAGTGTGTATATGTGTTTATATGTGTGTACGTGTGCACGTGTGTGTGGTATGTGTTTGTGTGCATCTGTGTGTATATGTATGTGTGTGTGTGTGTGCGCGCGCACATGAGTTTATGCATGCATCCAGAGGTTAAGCTTGGTGTTAGGAATCTTTCTTGCTCTCCCGTCTACCTTTGACACAGGAGCTTTCCATCAAATCCAGAGCTTACTCATAGGGCTACTTTCATTAGTTAACCCGCTCTGGGGAATCTCCTGTCTCCATGTTCAAGGCTGATGTTACAGATGGGCTGCCATACCTACCTGGCATTCTGTGAGCTCTGAGGATCGAACACTGAGGTCCTCTTGGCTGTTGAGCGAGCCCTCTAACCACTAAGCAACCCCCTACCTTACTCTGCAGTTCTTAAAGTCCCAGGCCCATTCCCTTTGGTGAAGACCTGGGGTCTCTGCTGTGGATCTTAGCCCCACCCTTGCTGTGGCTGGCCCTGGGTGAGAAGTAACTAGAAGCCTCATTGTTCCTGCTGGAGGCCCAGGCTCTTGGAGGCGACAACTGCAGCTGTCCCCCGACACATGGCCTCCTCAGCTGTTTTCCTACTGCCTCATGCCACCCTTGGGTACTCAAGGTCATGTGATATGGAGATGAGTATTGCTTTTGATGAGAAGGAAAACTGAGGTTCACAGGTCATTGGTGACTCTCAAGATCCCAGTGAAACGCTATCACATGGCTAGAGCGCCCTGAATGACCCAGGAGGGTGTAGCCATCCCACCTCTGCTGTGCTATAGTCTCACTTGGAAGATGGCCTACCCATCAGCCCCCAGTGACCTACCTTCTCTAGGTCCCCTGAACTCATGCCAGCTCTGACTTCCATTGTGGTAATATCACTGTTGAGTTAGCGTCTGTTAATATAAGGCTCTCTCTACTATACTTTCCATCCTGGGCACGTGTGTCTTAGTTACTTTTCCTGTTGCTGATGAAACACCTTGACAAAACAACGTCAAGGAGAACGGTTTTTATTGGTTCACGGTTTTGGGGGAACAGTCGGTCTCGGCACAGAAGTCAAGTCACACAGCAGGAGCTGGTCATATTGTGTAGTCAAAAGAGTGCGTGGCACCATGGTGGCTCAGTGTGAAAGGCACGTGTCGTCAAGACAGATGGCTTGACTTTGATCCCTGGGACACAGAGAATGGAAGGAGAGATATGACTTCTACAAGTTGTCCCCTCATCTTCACACTCATGTTCTGGCACCCATCCATGCCTGTGCATGCACACACATGTACAGATGCACACATGTGTACATGCATACATGCACACACACACACAAATGTGATTAAACAAGAAACAGAGAACGATGCATCATTCTGGTACTCAGTTTGCTGCCTCATTTTTTTTTTTTAAATGTGGGGAACTGTGATGGCCAATCAAAATATCCCTTATGGGTGTGGCCAGAGGCTAACCCACTCCTGTTTCTAACAGGTGTGCCACGAGGCTTGGCTCCTAGGAGACACCAGATCTTGTAAAGTCAAGTCAATAAACAACATATAAGTCCGTATCCCGCCTATCTCCCTCACTCTCTCCCCTAGTTCACAAAGGAGCCATTGCACCTTCCTATTGCAGCGAGAAAACACTGCTGGGAGCAAAGGGCTTATTTCACCTGGAAGGTTACGAGGGATGCGTCTGTCATCAAGGGATACCGAAGAAGGAGTTTAGGGCAGGAATCCGGAGCAGAGACGGAAGCAGAGCCCATGAAGGGATGCTGCGTACTGCTTACTGGCTCGCTCAGCCACCTAGGCACCTGCATGTGGGTAGTACTGCTCACAGTGGGCTGGGCCCTTCCCCAGCAGTCATTAATCAGGAAAATTCTCCTACAGACTTGCCTACTGGGCAATCTGATGGAGGCCATTCCTCAGGTGAGATTCTATCATTCCAGGCATGTCTTGGTTTGTGTCAAGTTGCCAAAAACTAACCAGCACACACACGCGCCCCACAGATAAGGCTGTGTGCTGAAAGGGCTCCTGCTGATGGCCATAGGAGTGAGCTGGGAGAGGGACTCTCCAGTCACACCCAAGGTAGCCTCAACGAGATCCTGAACCAGCAGCACCCATCACTCTACCACTGAGGGTCTGGCAGCAACTGGTTTGTAGTGTCCCACAGCCGAGTCACCAGGGCATAGCTCTCCATTGCTGTCCATAATTTGAGTGCTTTGCACAGCAGTCTCCATGAGGCTCTCCTGGCACACTGACACAGGCGCAGCTCAGCCGGAGTCCGGGACTCTCCTGAGGACCGTTCATCACAGCTCTGGAAACGCGGTCTCATTCCATTTCGCTTCTGTCTCCTTCCACAGTGGAGCTTGGAACTCTGACTGCATATGAGAGCGGGCCTAAGGTTTTACAAGCAGCCATAACCTGGATGCTGGCGTTAGGATGGAGCTGGAGAATTTACAAGCAGTCACCGGGCTAGGCAGCCAGCTAGAGAGTAGCTTTCATCTCTTCTGCTTTGACGGAGGCCCCGGGGCTCTCGAGCCGGCACACTTCAGAGTGGGGAAGATGTGGAAATTGAATTAGTCTGCACATTTGGGCCACTGATGGCTTTCCTCAGAGCCATTTCGCTTGCTCCTCTTTAATCTCATCCTTCTATTTATAAGCAGCTGGCAGCTAAGTGGAGCTCAAGAGTACATTCTGGGCCTCGGCCGCCTGTCATAACCCTTTAAGGCTTCCCCTCCCATCTGAGAAGGAGAGCAGTGGCCCCACAGGGAGCTGAGCAGAGCCCATAGTGAACACGATATGGTGAGGTCACCCCAAAGCATGTGATGGGGACCTGAGAACAAGGTTGCATATGTGCAGATGTCGGTGACCAGGTGTGCAGGCTTCTATTTCAAAGGCTTTGTGACTTCCCTTAGCTCCCAGTTCCTGCCCGGACTAGGTCTAGGTCCTGAGGGAAGCCCTCATTGAACATATACCGGCTTCCCACCCCTGGACAGGCTCTGCCTCTCAGCCTCCAAAACCAAACCCCTGGGACTACCCCAGTTTACAGCATCAGAGTGCTTCATTTGAAAAACGAAATATGAAAACTGGGGGCAATGGTACATGCCTGTAATCACAGCACACAGGGAGATAGAGGCAGGCATATCTCTGTGAGTTTGAGGCCAGCCTGGACTACAAAGCAAGTCCAGGATAGCCAAGGCTACACAGAGAAACCCTGTCTTGAAAAACCAAAAAATAAATGCGGGGAAGGGGGGCAGCGGGCACACTGGCATTGTGGATGGGTGGGTGTGGGGTCTGAGGGCCTGAGGTGTGGAAGGGAAAGATGGAGGGATGGGACAGACAGGACCCCACATTTGGCTTTTGAACAGCTGTTCTTTAGCACAGGCTATAATAAGCTATATGGGGAGAAGTATCTGAAAGAAGCTCTGAGAGGCACAGGCCTGTGGGAGGTGCCAAAGCCTCCCAAAGGAGATGAGGGTAGACTGTGCAGGGAAGCAAGAAGAAGGGAGGAAGTGGGGTGGAGTAAGAGATGCACAAAGCTAGCCAGGCGGACAATGGAGCCTGTGTAGTGGGCAATGTTGAGGCATGACGGGATGTGAGAGTGAAGCCGGGATACAGCATTGCAGAGCGTGCCAGGGGGCTGGCAGGATGTGAAATTAGTCATGTCGTGAAAGGGCATGGTGTTCAGAGACAGCCTTTGCCCTTGCCTCTGAGAGAGAAGAAGAACCTCGGTTTGCATAGAGAGGGCAGAGCTCTATGCCCCTGATTTGGGGAGTGGCAGATCCTGTGCTCCTAGCACCAAAACCCAAGACCCCGAAAAAATTGAGAATTTCTGAGCTTAATGACAGGTGATACAAAAATAGCTTGAGCCTCTGGTTAGCAAACACTGACCACCTTCCCCACTGCCTTCAGGAGCTGTTGTTTGGAGGGGGTGTGTGGCCAACTGAGCAAATGCTAGGGTAGGGAGTCACTGTGTCCAGGGGTGGGTAGAAAGGGCTGCAGGGAGCTCAGAGGAATTCAGCTTGGAGGGAACCCAGAATTCCAGAGAGGAGGAGGGACTGTGGATGGTCTTTGAGAACTAGTGGGGGTGGCTTGGGGTGGGGAGGTGTTGGGGAGTGTTGCAGGAGGGAGCAGAGACCTGGGAGAACAAATGGCTTTGCAGAGAAATCTCCCAGATGGGTCAGCCAGAGGTGATAAGCGACACAGTGGAAGAGGTGTGTGTGCAGGGTGCAAACTGTGCACAACTGGTCTTGTTGACCACTGCCTCTCGTTTTGTTTTTTTGTTTTTTTGTTTTGTTTTTCCTGGCAGCTCTCAGGGCTGTTTGCTCTCCTCCCATCAATGCTCCTGCAGTTCCCATCTCCACCTTCAGGATGCTGTGGACATGGGTGTCAGAGATGGTGGGGTCTCCGTGAAGAAATCTGACTGTAGATAGGCTGATTGGGGGAGTCCAAGCATGTGGCCTTTCTGTGGGAGTCACGTGCCTCTCATGACAGTGATAGCTGGCAGCTCATGAAGCCTGCTCCACTGGGAGGCCGCAGTCCCCACTCTAAAATCTAAGACAATACTATGGAAGATGCCCACTGGTGCCCCGCTGGCTTGACGCAGAGGTCTGAGGGCAGCCCACTGCACCCACAGATGCATCAGGGTATGGGAGGATTACCAGAGTTGGCTAGGGCTGGCTTTCCCAGAGAGGGGAGAGGTCAGAGACAAAGGGACCACATCTGCCCCCAGCCCTCTCTGCATTTCTCATCAGGTTTTCACCTTTTAATAGATGGGGCTATTTTTAACCACCTTGACAACACCCCTGTAATCCTTCCTCCTTCACACTGGGAAGTGGAAGATGTTGTACCAAAGGAGGTGCTGGAGCTCTTGAGCACCCTAGAAGTGTTGGGGCTGCGCAGAGGACGTGAGGCTTTGTGCTTACACACGCACAAGGGAAGCCAGACAGCACTCAGGGTTTTCTCTTTGAAGAAATAACCTAGGCAGGAAATGGACGTAGTTAATAGCCTGGTGTCCTGTGCTATCTGAAGGGCCAGGCCACACCTGACTCCCACAGACTTTTCTGTTTATCTCAGTCACTCTCCCTAGACCCTCATCTTGAGCATTGTTTCTCAGTTGGTAGAGCCTATCTTTTATTTATTTATTTATTTATTTATTTATTTATTTATTTATTTATTTATTTAGGTTGTGAGCCTAGCCTTTAACAGCTGAACCATCTCTTCTGCCCAGATGGAACCCACCTTTATGGAAGAGGTCCTATGTACTTGGCAGAGACTCTCCATGTAATTGTGTCTTAAGCTTTATTGTACACATGAGACCAGGTTAATTATCATCAAAAAACGTTTTTTTTTTCTTCCAAAATTATGCTGTGCTTAACATAAACTGCCTGACACCAATTTGAAGCAACGCCAGCTACTGAGTTGTGTTGAACTAGATTTTTCTTCTTGCCTCAGATGGATCGACACTCTGCTGGCCCTGGTGTTTTCAGAGACCACCCTCCATCTCCCTGACACATATAGGGTTGGCAGCTCATGTGGAGCGAAGAGGACCATTTCAGAGGTGAGCCCCAAGGATTGGTTTTGGGAGCCCTGACCAACCAGGAACTGGCTGAATGGGACTCTGTTATACAACACGGATGTTCTGAGAGGATCAGGGGTCCCCATGCCCCTGCCTGGAGCTGTCCTTAATATTTGAGGAACTACTGAGGGGTGCTGCTGGACTCTGAAGGAGGGATGATGGGGGTATTTTTCTTCATGACTAGAGGCCATGAGTTGCCCCTGGTTCTGTGGTTGATATACAAGGGAGCGTCTACAGAGACATGTGTCTTCCTTCTCGTCTCGTCTCCCTGACTGGAATCCCAAGCTGAGTCCCAGACGCTGGTTCTACTGCTGCCAAAGAGATACCTCCAGCCATGGCCACCCACCAAAGATATGCATGCAGCCATGGCCACCTGCCAAAGAGATGCATGCAGCCATGGCCACCTGCCATAGAGATGCATGCAGCCATGGCCTCCTGCCAAAGAGATGCATGCAGCCATGGCCACTCACCAAAGAGATGCAGGCCCTCTTGGCCACCCACCAAAGAAGTGCATGCAGCCATGGTCACCTGCCAAAGAGATACAGGCAGCCACAGTCACCCATAAAAGAGATGCATACAGCCATGGTCACCCATAAAAGAGATGCATACAACCATGGTCACCCTCTAACCTCTGACAGTCTTGACAGTGGTGCTCTTGTCAAACTCAGTACTGAACACTCCAGGTGGGCCACCATGGCTAGGCTCCTCAAGGCACAGGTAGGAAGAAGAGGCTGGTGGGCCAGTGTGAGGGAACAGGAAGGGCCCAGGCCAGTGTCCCCAAGTCCTTCATATAGACACAGCCTTTGCAGGCACAAAAAGATGAAAGTTAGTGGCATGAGGCAGAACTGGGCCAAGAAATAAGAGCTCTTGTTCGGGTGTGCAGGGTCTGCCTGCTCTTCGGAGTCTTCTGTGGACTCACAGAGTGCCTGGACCATGCATGCAGCAGGCTGCTCACAATGCTTGTTGAGAGTCTCCTGGAGTTTACAAACCCCAGTTAGTGTCTTCTCTGATCTGCGCCATCCCCAACCAGCCTGTGCCACTAACTCCAGGTGATGAGCCAGGTGGCAGGTGATGACCCTGGGCTTGCTCAATTCTATCTTTGGGAGACTATGGGCACAGACAAATGGCCAGATGGGTTAGCCAGCACAGGAGTTCAGATAAGCCCTGTGTCTTGGTCACTGGATGGACAAAGTGCTTGCACAGTTATGTCATTCGGAGCCTGACTCCATGGCCAAACAGGTTCGAGGCTGGGCCCTGCCCCAGAGGAGGGTCTTTCTTGCTTTTAGAATCTGATCCCTCATTTCTATCCACACTGAGAGCTTTACAGCATTTCATTTGTTCTATGCTTCAGCCAGGCAAGCAGAAGGGCCCCTGGGCAGTGTCTACATGGGCATGGTGACGTTATTCATTGCACATCTGCAGACTATTATGGGACTAGGCTCCTCTCAACAGTGGCCATACCTACCAAGCATTCTGCTCTGCCATCCAGCAACGGCCTCCTGTGTCACCGTAGAGAGCAGGGAAGAGGCAGTGTCGCACCTAGCATGCCTCTACCTGGTAGGGACTTCCTGTGTCTCACTGGCCAGAGCTAGTCACATGATCATTTTCTCCTTCACCTCAAGGATGAGGCTGAACCATGTGACCCCTCAGGACCCACTTGGCTGATCTAAGGTTAGGGAGAGCCTCTTCCTCCACCTCTGGGGGAAGGTGAGCAGTGGTAGGGAATCAAAGCCATTATTTAACTTGATTTATTTATATTATTATGTATATGAGATTTGTTTGTTTGTTTCTTTCTTCCTTTTGCTTTGTTTTGGGCCAGCATCTAGACATGTGCCTCACATGTGTGCATGCCTGCAGAAGCCAGGAGAGGGCAGGGGTTTACTTGGAACTGGAGTTACAGACGGTTGTGAGCTGCCATGTGGGGGCTGGGAACTGAACCTGGGTCTTCTTAAGAGCCAGTGCTCTTAAGTGCTGAGCTGACTCTCCAGCCCCAAAGTCATCGTTTGGATGAAGGTTGATTCCAAGTGGGCTTTGCCCTGCCATTATGGCCTGGAAGGCTTATTGCCTTCAATTAAACCCCCGTTTAAGGGTGTCGCGCGCACCTTTCGCCGATAAAGGAGACGCGGCAACTCAGGATTCTTCTGGCAGCGATTTTTATTGTTACAGCTCTTCTTGATAGCAGATGGGGAAGGACCCTCTCCCCGTAAAATCCACGGCTTATATAGGAACTATGGAGGCGTGGAGGGACGTGTCTTCTCGTGATTGGTGCTCTAGAGAATACCTAATTAGCATACCGCCCGCGTAAGCGGGTTATGTAAGGGTGACGTGTTTGTGCATGCGCACTGGCCATAAGGGCCTCCGTGAAGAACCAGGAAACGGGAAGTCAGCGCCATCTTGTAATGGCGGACCGGCTCCCGACATCTCCCCCTTAAATTTCAAATTAAAATGCCAAACGAATGCCATGAAATTACCGATCCAGCCCTCCACTTCCTCAGCAGAGAGCGATCAAGGAAGGCACATGGTCGGAGACCCTGTACACCTGAAGCCCCGTGCAATGGGAACTCGAGCCCTGGGAGGTGTACAGGTCTATCCTGTAGCATCCTGGTGCAATGGGAACCTGTGCCCGTCAGGAATGCTAGAACCAAGATAGTGTCTCAGTGTTTGAGCATATTAAGCCAAATCTGGGGAGATGCCCCTTGTTTTACAGCAAGCATAGCCTGCGCAAGCACAACTCTGTCACGTTGTTGTTGTTTTCTAAATTTGCAGAGCAACCAAAGACAGAAAACTAGTCCCGCCGCCAACATAAGGCCAAATGACCCCATCCCCACCAGGGTGGGTTCCTGTGTGGCCAGCCAGGCTCTGCGGGAGCCCATATCAACCAGCACTGCCTCCAGCTGGAAGTGCGTGCCCAGCACCGCACAAATGTGGAACAGCTGGTGGCTATGGCCAATATAGTCGAAGCGCCCAGGTGCCAGGCGCTCTCGTCCTTCTTCACTATCCTGGTCAGCCGCACCGGCACCCAAATTGGATTTTCTTGGTCCTGTGGAAAAACACAAACAGCTCCCCCGGATCTTATTAATATTGGATCCGGGCCTTTCCATTTGTTATCAATTACATCTTTCCATTGGAATCAAGGAGCTAGCTGTCTTAGGTCTCGTTGTCATCCTTTTATTTTCTACCAACATCACCTTCTCCTCTAGAGGAGGTGCTGATGGTCTACACCTAGGGGCGAATGGCGGATCAACCCCATATCTCTCTGACTCATATTTAGCAGCCTCCTCGTCCAGTTCTATTTGCTCCTCAGGATCTAACTCGTCCTCCTCTGAGGCAGATCCCAAGTCCCCGTCCTCTGAAGACGTCTCCTCAGAGGCGGAAGATTCTACTTTAAGATTTTTAAATTCATCTAAGACGGGATACAGCCCACTGGCTTTCTCTTTCTCTCCCTCCTTCAGTTTCCCTTTTAATTCGGATCTTTTTGATTGAGGTTTCTTCCTTTTCTTTAAACCTCTTTCCTTTTCTGCTTCTGATAGACTATCTTGATGGTCGGCCAAAGCCTTTTGCCCCTCACTAACTGTCTCTCTGCATCTTTCATCTTCTATAAGACAAAGGCAACACAGCAAGAGCGGACCGTACCACACAAAAGAAATCATACCTTGCAGAAAAGTGCCTAGGCTTCTCACGCCCTCAGTTCTGAATCCTCTTCCGACGAGCAGTCGGGGGTCCTTCAAGTCGTTCCTTCACCCAGGGGTCGGCAGGTCCCGGGTTTCGGCACCACTTGTCGCGCGCACCTTTCGCCGATAAAGGAGACGCGGCAACTCAGGATTCTTCTGGCAGCGATTTTTATTGTTACAGCTCTTCTTGATAGCAGATGGGGAAGGACCCTCTCCCCGTAAAATCCACGGCTTATATAGGAACTATGGAGGCGTGGAGGGACGTGTCTTCTCGTGATTGGTGCTCTAGAGAATACCTAATTAGCATACCGCCCGCGTAAGCGGGTTATGTAAGGGTGACGTGTTTGTGCATGCGCACTGGCCATAAGGGCCTCCGTGAAGAACCAGGAAACGGGAAGTCAGCGCCATCTTGTAATGGCGGACCGGCTCCCGACATAAGGGTATTTCTGAGTGGGAGAGTAGGCACTGGGCTCAGGATGTCTGGTTGCGGTGGCTCCCTGGAGAGAGCCGGAAGCCTGTGATGCTCTGACCCTGCTGGTGATGGATTGCTCTGAGAGCGTCCTGCTGACCCCCGGCCGAGGGGGGAAGGAATGAGGCTCTGATGATGGATGACTAGGGAGAGCTGTTTAATTTCCCAAGACCACCTGCCACTCTGTGGCCGTCATTTTCTGTGCTCTGTCCATCCATCAAGTAAGTACACGTGAGGCCAGAGGTGCTCCTAGTTTCATGGGGCAGGGTTGGGGATAGATGCCCCTCTTGGGAGCAGAGATGAGAACACAGGCAAACAGAGAGAAAATAATCCAGCCCCAGGGGCCATCCAGGTTGGTTCATGCAACATGAAAGATCAGGGGTTCATTTGCAGGGGACTGGAGGCAACTATGCTCAGTTCTTCCCTAGCTGCAGCAGCGGCGGCAGCAGCAGCAGCAGCAGCAGCGCGGTGTGCCTGTGCATTGGGGGAGGGGCACAGCTTCTTGAGAACACAGGAACTGCCTGTCTGTGCTCACCTGGGCAGACAACATGGACTGTGATCACACACACCTGCTTTGTCAAAGTGGGGCAAGGGCTTGCTTGTCTCTCCGCCTACTCTTACCCCCGCCCGCACCTCCTTGACCATGGTGTTGCACGTGTGCATGTTTTCCCTTTTGGCAGAGAGCAGCCAAGGAAAGTGGTGGATGGTCCATACAGTTAAGGACAGAGCTGTTGGGGATGGTACAGTGTCCCTCCCTCCCCGTCCTCATCCTGGGCGCCTTCTTTAACTCCTGTCCCTGCATCTCTGTTTGAACAGCAGGTCATTGGTGAGTCCAGCCCAGGTTAGTCTCCAGCCCATCCTGTCATTCTGATCCCTCAGTCCCATGCCACTAAATTTAGTGTTCTAGATGATTCAGCCACAGCAGCTGCCTGCAGCCTCCCCTTCAACGATGTGTCAGTTGTCAGCTTTAAAAATAGCTTAATTGTTTTTCCTGATTATAAAACTAATCCATAAAACTAATCCATACTTCTTGCCAAAAAAATTTTAAAAAGTTCAGGAAACAGAGTTTTCTGGAGACCAACCCCACCCCCACGAGCCCCAGTTTCTGTGAGGGAAGGGAAGATCATGATGGGTACTATGTGGACAATGCACTCCCACTCTGTCACAAGTGAGGACAGCCAGCCACCTCCACACAGCAAGAAGGGCGGCATGCAGGGCCTCTCTTGAACCAATTTATTTGTTTAAGTATAGTATTTTTTTAAACCTAGTCTTTGAGGATTTCGTGTGTGGACACAATGTATTTTAGCCATATTCTGACTACACTCTACCCTCCAACTCTTCTCTGGGATGCCCCCTTCTTGCTCCCAAATTCAATTATCTATTTTTATTAATTTTAATCATGTGTAGGTAGGTGTGTGGGGGAATATGCACACATGAATGCAAGTGCCTACCAAGGCCAGAGGCATTGGATCCCCTGGAGCTGGAGTTATAGAGGGCTGTGAGCCACTTGATGTGAGTGCTGGGAACTGAACAGCTCTTCCTCCCCTCCCCTCCCTTCCCCTCCCCTCCCCTCCCCTTCTCTTTCTTTTCTTTCCCCTTTCCTTTCCTTTCCTCTTCTCTTTGTTTCTCTCTTTGTTCCTTCCTTCCTTCCTTCCTTTCTTTCTTCTTGTTTTTTTTTTTTCCCCCGAGACAGGGTTTCTCTGTGTAACAGCTCTGGCTGTCCTGGAACTCGCTCCATAGACCTGGCTGGCCTCGAACTGCCTCCCGAGTGCTGGGATTAAAGGCGTGCGCCACCACACCCGCCTCTTTCTCTTTCTTATGTGCTGAGTCTAAGCAGTGCTGCCCCCAATGTGCACAGGAGACCATTCACTGGACATAAGAAACTACTGTGGACCATACATACTGGCAGAAAAATGACTCTGCTTCTTCCAAAAGCCTTCAGCTCCTTAGCTGGGGGTGGACCCTCGAGCGCCCCTCCCCCATCTGTGCTGGGGTGTTGACTGGCTTGATCTTGCTCAGGTCTTATGCAGGCCATGATAGCTGCTGGGAGTTCATGAGTGTAACTGCCATGTCATGTCCAAAAGAGACTGTCTCATAGCCCTGTCCCCAACTTCTGCCTCTTTCAATTGGCCCATCTCATCTTCTGCAATGTCCCCTAAGCCTCATGAAGAGGAAGGGTGATGTAGAGATGTCAATCAATTTTTCAAATGTCACCAGTTGTGACTTTGGTCAAGGCAGAGAACTTTGAGCTTCTTTTCTCCTTAGGAAACAGGCCCTCGTGATCGTCTTGCCCACCAGGCTTCGGTAACACTCTCTGTCACACATAGGATTTGCCTCACACCTAGCCTACAGTGATGTTTTTTTGTGGTCCCCGCCTCTATGGCATCCTTGCAAAGATGCTGTGAGCAAAGGAACCCTCACACCACTGACTCTGGGGGCACTTGCCAGACCTTCTCCATTTTCCTCCCCCAAAGAGCAGCACTGAGCAGTTTGCTGTCCTGTTTCCCATCACCTGCGTGATTTCTCTAAGTCACTTCCTGGAAGAAGAAGGCTAAGGGGTCCCTGGGTCCCTGCTGGTGAGACTGGGAGGATGTTTTAAAAAGAGATCTGATGATGTCAGCTTGACTCTTAGAAAGCCTGTCACAGCAGGAAGGGTGGCAGTGAGTAGAGGGACCAGATTGAAAGCATAGTTTCCACACCTCTCTGGGACCACGCCCATTGTCACCTGCTGCGTGGGGGGGGGGGCGCTTAGTCATATTCCAGTATATCAGGCAAGCCTTGCCTCACTCAGCTCCTGAAGTTTCTAAAAACTGGAATCTAAATCAACCCACTTTCCAGGTTCTAGGAGAACAGGTGCACAGAGAAAGAGGCCAAGGACAGACAGGCAGGTGTGCTGGGCCCAGGCCAGCTTTCAGAACTTCCTCTCCCTGGCTGGTCACTGGCTGGCCTGTCCCCTCTCTCCAGGCTGAGCAGGAAGATGGAGTGGCCTGCTTTTGGAAACAGTGGCTGCTGCCAGCCCCTTGTTGCTCCCAGGGGACCTCACACTTGCTGTGCTTATTGGACCAGCGAGCTAATTAAGATGAAAGGGAAACTCTTGGATGAGCCGTGAGAAATAGCATCGAGGATCGACTTCAGAGTCTGCTCTGCTCTGAGACTCCTTTGCTAACCTCTTAGGACTTCCTGAGGGGTGGGCCTCACTCAGCATGGTCCTGAAGCCGGATAGAAAGAGGAGAAGCATCGAGAGAATACGGGAAGAGAAAGAGCCCCTCATGCCAGTGCCTGAGAGCCAAGAAATGTCAGTACAACAGATAAAGCCAAGATTTGTGCACAGTCTCAACCTACCATTTTCCAAGGGGTGCATCCGACAGGGATGCTAAAGACAGCAAACAAGGCATGCCCACTCGGGGCTGGAATGTTTGCAATCTTTCATTTTACTGTATTGGCCTTCCTCCCTCATCCCTAAATCTAAACAGTGAGCCTCATGAAATAACCTTGCAATTTCATTTCCAAAAGAGAGCACTTTACGATAAGAAAAATAACTGAACCAGTTCATGTATTTTTTTTTTTAACTTGGCTTTTATACCTTACTTAAATCTTAAGCTTTGTTTAATCCTTAAATGGTGCTGTAAATTGCATCCTTTGAGAAATGTGATTTAGAAAGCTACGGGGTCATCCAGGGGTGTCCTGCTTTTGTGTTGTGTGGTGTTCGTGGCTATACTGGGGGTACCTGCAGCCTATGGGTTTCAGGGTTGGGCACCCTTAATTGTTGTAAAGATGACAGAGTGCGAGTCTCTTTGGAGAAGGCCACATTGTGTCTTGGTGTGGTGTGATTTGAATGCAAATGGCCCCATAGGCTCATATATTTGAATGCTTAGTCACCAGGGGGATAAAAAACTGTTTGACAAAGATTCGGAAGTGTCCTTGATGGAGTAGGTGTGGCCTCCTTGGAGGAGGTGTCACTGGTGGCAGGCTTTGGGATCTCAAAAGCTCAGTCTCTCTCTCTCTCTCTCTCTCTCTCTCTCTCTCTCTCTCTCTCTCTCTCTCCTGCCTATGGGACAAGTTGTAAAGCTTTTAGCTCCTACTGGAGCCAGCCTGCCCTGCCATAAAGATCACAGATTAGCCCCTCTGACACTGTAAGCAATCCCCCAGTTAAATGCTTTCTGTTATAAGAGTTGCTTTGGTCATGATAGCTCTTCTCAGCAATAGAACAGAAGCTGAGACAGCTGATATTGCATAAAGCCCTTCTCCTACATGGCTTTCTGTCAAAATCCTTAACTTACTACCTACCTCTGCTTCGGACTGACTCGAACCTAAGTCCTTTTCTGGGCCATAGTCAAAGATCTGACTTTGCTTGAGTGGAGGGCCCTAAGGGGAAAGGACTCCTAGGCTGCCCGTGCTGTGTTGGGCTGTGATGCCCTGCCACCACTGACAAGTACATCAAAGTCTGAAGCTACTTGGCCGCTCCTGCCCTGGACTTCCGTGCCACATCTGGAGAAAGGTCTTGCTAGTTCTGGGTGGCCTCATGCCTCAGGTGTGGAGACATGTTTACCTCGATGGCCTTTCGGGCCTGGCATAGGTTGAATAGAATTAACAGATGACCAGCAACTGGCCACAGTGTCCAGCTATTTGCACATCAGTATCCCAGCATGCTTTGTGGTAGTGGTGGCTGTGTCTGCTTGGTCCAGCACGTGCCAGGATAATCGCTGGAGCTGGGCAGCTGCGTGGCCATAAGCCCTTGGGGAGCCAGGGAGATGGCTTGTCACTGGTCACTGAACACTACAGCCCACACCTCAGTAGGACAGGCTCATGCAGCAGTGGCCACCTGGCTGCCTCTGTGCACACAGACTCTAAGCTCTGACACTCCTGCCCCTGCCGCCACCCTCAGGCTTCTAGTCCCCAGGTCTTTCTGTCCCATGCTTCATTGTCCCCCACCTGACACCTCCCAGCATCCTCAAGGACTTTCTTACAGAGACCCATGTTGCCCTTTTAGTTCATGGAAACTGCCCCTCCCCCACTCCAAGAATTAGCTTTGGGGCTGGTGTACTTGAGGGTCCAGGGGAGGCCTGTGTGGGCCCTGGTGCGACCACACCACGCCACTGAGACCCCTGCTGAATCCTTGCCACTTGCTCCTGTCCCCACCAGCTACTGACAGCAGATGTTTTTCATAGGCTTGTTAGAGCAAGTGCTCACTACACCCCCACTCCTTCATCTGGAGAAGATGCCTTCAGGGTGGTTATCACTCACCCTGCCTTGGAGATGTCACTCACCGAGCCCTCCCATTCCACCTGACATCCTGCTGCCAGGAAGGGCTGAGCAGGAGGCTAGCCTGGGTAGAGGCTTGTTTGTTTCCTGAAGGAGGGACCTGGCAGGTGACTTTCCATCTTGTCTATGTATGACCTTCTGTGTGTGTGTGTGTGTGCGCGCGTGCGCGCATGCGTGTGCGCACGTGTGTGTTCATATGTGCGCATGCATGTATGTATGTGAATGAGTGTATGTGTGTGTGTATGTGCATGCATGTATATGAGTGAGTGTGTGTTCAGGCTCAGAAACTAATAGGGCCTTTGGGATGGAGTCCAAGTAAGGCTTTTGGGGCCACAGAGTGGTCAGCATCAGGCCTTGGAGGAAGAGTACATGTGCTTCCTGGGTACCCATCCCCTTGCTCCCCCATGCCCTCTGCTCACTGCAGAAGAGGGGAAAGTGTTTCTATGAATGTGCTTTACACCTTGTCCACAGCTTCTTCCAGCCTTCTTCCCACACAGGAGCTTCCAGGGATGGACCGTGTACCCCACCCCACCCCCCCCCACCCTCACCTCGTGCCCTCTGCTCATTGCACCCCACCCTCACCCCATGCCCTCTTCTCACTGCACCCCACCCCATGCTGTCTGCTTACTGCACCCCACTCCACCCTCACCTCATGCCATCTGCTCACTGCACCCCACCCCACCTCACCCCATGCCCTCTGCTCACTGCACCCCACCCCACCCCATGCTGTCTGCTTACTGCACCCCATTCCACCCTCACCCCATGCCCTCTGCTCACTGCACCCCATCCCACCCTCACCCTATGCCCTCTGCTCACTGTACCCCATCCCACCCTCACCCCATGCCCTCTGCTTACTGCACCCCACCCCACCCTCACCCCAAGCCCTCTGCTCACTGCACCCCACCCCACCCTCACCCACCCTTGCCCCCATGCCCTCTGCTCACTGCACTCCACCCCACCCTCACCCACCCTCACCCACCCTCACCCCCATACCCTTTGCTCACTGCACCCCACCCTACCCTCGCCCCCATACCCTCTGCTCACTGAACGCCACCCCACCCTCATCCCCATGCCCTCTGCTCACTGCACCCACCCCACCCTCACCCCACCCTCACCCCCATACCCTCTGCTCACTGCACCCCACCCCACCCTCACCCCAAGCCCTCTGCTCACTGCACCCCACCCCCCCCTCACCCCATACCCTCTGCTCACTGCACCTCACCCCACCCTCACCCCACCCTCACCCCACGCCCTCTGCTCACTGCACCCCACCCCACCCTCACCCCATGCCCTCTGCTCACTGCACCCCACCCACCCTCACCCCATGCTCTTTGCTCACTGCACCCCACCCCACCCTCACCCCCATGCCCATTGCTCACTGTACTGGGCTTGGCATGGCTTCACCTTCAGCCTCTCTCCATGTAGGAGTCTCGGAGCCTGGCAGGCTTTCTTCACAGACCAGAAGGCTTTTCAAAAATACGTTCTTTGGGGACTTGTAGATGGGCCTGACCCAGATAATATAGCTCTAGTTCCCCTCTAGAATCTTCTCTTCCGGAATAATTTAACACGAGTACTCCCCAGACAGGATCTCACTGTAGATTCCGAGTTCCCAGTCAATTCTGAACCTCAGGACCACCACTCTCCAGCCCTTGTACCCCTCTCTATGGCCACAAGAGCTGGGAGGATCAGACGGGGGCTTTGGAAGAGTAAGTGAGGCCACTCCACACCTCTGTAAAGCCTCAGTATCCTCGGCTCGGCCTCTGCCACCCTCAGCAGGCTCTGGATTACAGGTGACAAGGACAGCAGGGGCCAGGGACTTCCTGAGGATCCCAGGAAACTGCCACCTGGTAGAGGACACCATCCTTTCTCTGACTTTCTCACCTCCGCACATGGCATATGGGATATTTGGTGGGAAGCAGTGAGTGTGTCAACCCTATGCCTTCTTGGAACATGTAGTGTTAGTTATGGTCACCAATGAGGGAGGCCACTTAGTGTCATGTGTTGGCTTTTTTCTTTTTTAGAGTTAAAAAAGTTATTCTGTGAAAGTTTCACGCATGTACGTGTACCATACCTATTGATAATATCCAGCCTCTAACTTCTGCTTCCTGGTTGCGACCCACCAGAATATCCAAACACATGCCCTCCCACCTTTGGGACCCTATTTTCATTCTTTTACATAACTCACTGAGTCCAATCAGTGCTTCCCCACATGAGCATGAGTGTGGGCCACTATCAGAGGGACCATGGGCAACTTACCATGGGCCATGTCCTTGAAGAAAAACCATTTCCTCTTTCCCGGTAGCCATCAACTAGCCATAGCTCCACCTAAGCCCCTCCCCCAGCTATACTAGAGTGTGCCCTGGCCCGGTCTTGCGCAGGCCTTATGCAGACAGCCACAGTTGCTGTGTGTCCATGAGTGCAGTAGCCACACCATGTCTAGAAGGCAGCATTTGAGAGCACTCCTCCTCATCCTGTGGCGTTTTCATTTTTCTCTCCTCCTCTTCTGAGATCTTCCTTGATGGAGAGGGAGCCATAGAGGATGTCTCATTTAGGGCTGAACATTCAATAGTCACATGTCCTATAACTCTTCGACCAGTCTCTGCACCGATTGCTGCCAAACCGCAAAAGAATAAACAGAAATATTTAGAAAGCAATCAGGATGATTTTTCCCGAAGCAAGGCAAGCGATAATCACCCTACAGGTATTTTGACACATCCGTTTAGCAAAAACAATCGTAGAAGGGCTCTTCACTAGGAAATATGGCCTCCATAACCCTGAGATTTCGGTCAGGTTTACATGACCAGACATGAAGTCTCTCTTGTGGAGCAAGCCTTAAGTTCAAGTGAACGCGGCTCGTTACTGCCATACACAGCCATACCGTTATTGCGTCAGTGGGCGCGGCTCTCTTGGCAAGGTCAGCCGTATAGCATGCAGAGTTGACTGCTTGCCAAGAACTTGGATGATATTTCTCCCTCACCTTCTGGCCCTATGAAAGTTAGCCAGGGAGGAAGTTTTAAGGTCAATTCCAGCTTGGTTTCTGTATGTTTTGCAACCAGAGTATGTTATTTCTTCCGCAATAGGGTCTTACCATCTAGTTATGGTGGCCATGGGCCTCCAAGGGGTCTCTTGGGACATGTTGGCTCTTTTTCCCTTTTTTTTTTTTTTTTTAATAAACCTGTCTCTGTTTTATTTTATTTTATTTATTTATTTAGTATATATGAGCATTCTATCCACAAGTACACCTGCACGCCAGAAGAGGGCATCAGATCACATTATAGATGGCTGTGAACCATCATGTGGTTGCTGGGAATTGAACTCAGGACCTCTGGAAGAGCAGACAGTGCTCTTAACTGCTGAGCCATTTCTCCAGCCTGCTATGTTGATTCTTAACATCACCTTTGTTCTGCATGGGTGGAGAGGTGGTGAATGGCTTGTGATAAGAGCAGGCCAGCTAAGAGTCTGGTTCTTAGTGCTAGAACTAGGAGCCAACTCTGCACCTCAAAGCAGAGGAGCTTTGTGCCTTTGCAGTGGGGCTATGGAAGGTCTAGACATAATACTGCTTAACTTGGCCTGATACTGAGTCCTCTGCGGTTCTTAAACCCTTCTATGAATTGTCCCACAGGGCCAAGATGGGAGTAGCAGCTGCTGCCTGTGGCTGGATTTGAGTCCATACACAGAGTCAGTATGTGGACAAGTGGACAAGTCACAGCTTTCATTGGTGACCTCTGTGCCACCTCCTTGCTGTAGGGTACTGGCCAAAGGTGGGCTGTGAGGGAAAATGGCCAGCCAGTCCTTGGTCCATGTGTGACTTTGAGGACTCCCTCTGTGGCCAGGCCCAGAGAGGCCACGTGGCTAGGCTCAGACCCGGACTGCCAGAAGCCACCACCTTGCCTTCGGGACCTGGCCACTCAGTCTCCAGAACTCTAGGAACTAAGAACAGAGGAAGAAGAGTTTGAAGGAGGCAGATGGCAAGCGCTGCCTCAGGGAGCTTCTGGCCCACCCTGACATGCCAAGTACAGGTGAGCTTGTGAGCTCAGCACTGGGGATGTGTCAGGGACAGCTTGTGCAGGTCTCCAGAGCAGCGCCATGCTGGCTCAGCACGGGATCAGATGGAGTCTTGGGGACAGAAGCTGCCTTAGTCAGACCTTGGCGGATGGGGAGTCTGCAGAAGGCTCTTTTGATCCTCCCCACATGGTGCAGGGTCTGCTTCCTGGCCTGAGTTATCCAGAGCTCTGGTCAGCAAAGAGAACAGCTGGGAGAGAGGGAGGGAGCAGGGCACAGGGAGCAAGGGACAGGGGAGCGGAACTGAGGGAAAAAAGTGAGATGATGTAAAGACAGACTGCGAACAGCTGCCCTATAATTAACTTCTGTGGACATTTTTTTTTTATTCTGTAATTTTATTGCTGCAGAAAAAGGCCAAGAAAAATATAAAATTATCTCTGTCTCTGTTTCTCTCTCTCTCTCTCTGTCTCTGTCTCTCTCTTTCTAAACACACACACACACACACACACACACATACACACACACACACACCAACATGGTGGGGGTGAGGCGAGAGAGATTTTTCTGAGCCATTTGAGTATAGATCGGAACTCTCAGCCCTTAAACACTCCAGTGCATAGTTCCTGAGGATAAGGGCAAATTTCCCACATAATTGTCATGCAAGTATCAGAAATCAGCTGATAATAGTTTTCATTAATATATGGCATATTCAAGTTTGTTGACTTTTTTCCAAGTCTAGGCGCTAACCCAGCATCACCGATGCCTCTAAGATGTGTTTGTCTCTATCTCCTTTAGTCTAAATCATTTATCAGCCTCCCCTCTGGGGTTCTTCTCCTGAATGGTTTGAGGAGCAGTGAACTAGTTATTTTAGGTGGTGTTCTATTTGAGTTCATCCCACTCCTCCTCAAGATGACATCTGGGACACTCTTCAGGCAGGTCTGGCCTGGGAGTGAGGTCTCTTCCTCAGTGTGTCACCCCGGAAGGTAGATGATGCCTTTTCAAGAAAGGAGAGGCGAATCCCTTTCTGTTTTCCTGTGTACTCACACCACCCGGCACTCTTCACTTCCTCCTGCAGATGGGAAATTCCATCTGCAAATATATATATATATTTTTTCATTCTGACAAACTTTCTAACATTTCTTATACTGCAGGTGATGAATTTCCTCAATTTGCATGTATCTGAAAATATCTTTTCTCACTTTCATTCTGAAAAATATTTTCACTGTATATAGAATTCCAGATCAACAGGTTTTTTTTTTTTAATGCTATATTTTCTGTCTCCTGTCATGTCTAATAAGAAACTAGACATCATCAGTGCCGTTATTTTTGCACGTGCAGCGAGTCTGATTTGAAGGACTGACATCAGCTTGTAATCGTTGGTTCTCGGTAGTTTGGTTAGGACCCACTGTTCTAGTTAGCGTTTCTGTTGCTGTGGTAAAATACTGACCAAAACAACCTGGGCGAGGAAAGAGTTTATTTCAGCTCAGACTTCCACATCACAGTCCATCACTGGGGGATGCCAGGGCAGGCAGGAACTAAGCGGAGGCCATGGAGTAGTGCTGTTCACTGCTTTGCTTCCTCTGTCCCCATGACTCCTGAGGATGCAGCTGGGGGCTTAAGCTATGTGCAGCCCACTGTCTCAGCCATGAGCTTGCTCTGCTGGCATCCTCCCACCTCCCCAGTGGCTCTGGGGTTCTGAGTAGCTGAGGAAATGCCGGGCAGAAGTGTGAGTGCTTACGGAAGGTGAGAGCTGACAAAAAGGTGCCAGTGGCGAGGGCAGCTGTTGCTAAACAGAAGTGAGTAACAAAGTGCTGTGGGTAACATGATGCTGGCCGATAAGGGAGGTAGAAGCCAGCCATCTCGGCACCCACCTTTTAATGGAGAGTCGGAGAACCCTTCCCTCCTGGCAGAGGAAGGACACATGGCTACAGGCGCTACCAGCTACACCAACACTGTGTGGGAGCTGTTCCCCAGGGCCACAGGGCTTCTGGGCTGAGCCTCATCCACAGGGCAGGCTCCTGATCAGCACAGATGCTGGTGGGCATTTCAGCCTCTGAGGCCCTGAGGTATGAGTTGCTACAGATTGGTAGCTATCAGGACGGCTGGGATGCAGGGGCTACAGTCTCCCAGGAAAGCCTAGAAGTCTGTGTTAGCGCTTAGATTGAGATCTGTGTCTGGACAGAGTAAAGTGATATGGGACCCATCCTTTGTGTGTCAGTTTGAGTCTCTACTGCATTAGGACAACTATGGCAAGGGTCCCATCCCTCCCTCTCCCTCCTCCCCTACCCCATCCCCACCACCCCGCAGGCATCCAGCAGCTTGGGGGCTGGGTCCAGCATGGAAAAAGCTATAAACTGACTGAGGCTGGCTGACCAATGGCTGAGACATTAGCCTCTCATGTGCCCTCTCTGGCCCCGTGTTTCCAGGACAAAGCACCCCCAGCCCAGGTCTCTTTGCCAGGTGCTATCTGTTCTCACTTCTCATTTACAACCGTGTCCCATGCAGAAGGCTCTCAGCTCCTGCACCATGCAGGCAGCAAGACCTAGGCTCAATGAGGAAGCGCGCACAAGGCCATGGAACTCTGTGGGGCTGGAGGCTGGATTTGAACCCATATCCCTTTGGCTCCTCGAATTCGGTGGTAAGGCTGCTAACTGCCCTGGACTCTGCCCCTGGGGATCATCATGTGTGGCCTTTGTCCTGGTCTTGCTGGCCAGCACTGGTATCTTCGCTAGCTTGTCTTCCCCAGCCTCCTTCAGGGCCCTGACTTCCTTTGGCCACCATGTAGGTGTCAGGGCTGGACAAGAACCTGCAATTCCAGATGGCTGCCAGCAATGGTGCTGATGGAGTGTAGTGAGGGAGCACCTCCCAGGCCTGTGGGGCTGCAGCCCCTCCCTGACCTGCATGCATACGCAAAGCATGCATACACAAGCATGCATACGCACCTTTGTTTCCAAAACATGCATACACACGTCACACATGCATGCACATGATTGCACATACATGCACACACTTTAAGCACATACACCCATCTACACGCAGGTGCAGATGTAGACACTGTACACTCACAAGGCATGGGGTATACACATATACCCACATAAGCCTAAACACATTTGCGTGCACATGCACACAGGCAGAGTCTGTTAGCGGGTCTCTGTCCCATGCTGTCTTTCTGTCCTCTCCGATGAGCAGAAACAGCTTCCTGTGGGTTTGCATGTCTCTGCCAGCCTCTGTGGGAAGAAAGCCCAGTCCAATCCTTTGACCATCCTTGGTTGACATCCTAGCCTGATCACCATTGTCCAGTGTCACTTCCTTGTCTTCATCTTCTTTCTTCCTCTACACTGAGCTCCAGAGTCCTGCTCACCCCTCACGGGGCATCTCCCTCATGGCTACTAGCATGGCCTCTATCCCTGGGCCCTGTTCCCTAGAGGACATGGCCCTCCCCCACTTCTCCCACACCTCCCCACCATACCCCACACTCAAGGACACTTCTCTGTCCCTCAGGGACAACAACAGCAACACCTCATTTCAGCCTTGGTGCTTTATGTGCCCTGTGTGCCTGTTGGCCCTGTGTGAAGTACCCTTCCCAGGCCTGTGTGCCCTGGCTCGCTCTCTTTCTTGCCAGGGATTTTGAATCCTAACAACCACACATGCACCACACATCATGCACACTTGGACACACACATAAGCACATGTACCCGTATACAGGCACATGTAGTCTCTGCCTCAGATGGCCTCACCCGATGGATCCTGTCTTGTCCACAGCTTTTACACTGGGCCCTCGGGAGTCCTTGCTTCTGTCTGTCCCTTTCTACTTACGCTCTGTCAGATCACCTCAGACTGAGGGGCTAGCAGCTCATACGTGGCCCCAGCTGGGAGGGAAGCTGAGACGGTGGAGTGTGAGGCCTACTATCTACTGCCTGGCCTGGCGAGGTCCACCACTTGCTTCATAGCTTGTCACTGAGGCCTCACATAGAGGAAGGCGTTGGAGCTCTCTGGGGACACCACATCACTTCCCAGAGCTTCAACTGGCTAAGGCCAGTTCACTGAAGACAAATCTTCCACATGCAGACTTGGGGCTTCTGGCCTCCAGCAGCTGGAACACACGTTGAGAACCTCACGGGGGACCCGGGAAGTGAAGCACCGTTCAAGTGGTACCTATTAATGCAGTGCATGCACCCATCTCTGAGGTAACAGGGACAGACAAGGTTCCTGGTGAGCCTCCAAGTGAGGCAGCAGGGGGCCAGGGGAACACACCCAGCCACAGAAGCAAAGGGCAGCCGGGAGGCCCAGGATCCTGATGGAACTGCAAAAGCCTGGAGATATTTCATTTTCTGACAGCTGTTCTCTCCCCGAGTTTTGAAACTCGGCTGGATGCAGAAGGCCAGCCCCTTCCCTGGGCTGAGAATGTCAGATCCCATTGATCTGGGTTAAAAAAATGCCAGGAGGAGAAGCCCCTGATTGAGAAGTCGGCCTGACCAGCATCTCAATGCTTCTACACATTGATTTTGGATACCAGGGTCCCTGATAAAGTGGAAATTTACAGTCTCACTGCCGAAATCCCTTCCCGACTCCATCATCCGCTCAACAGATGGCGTGTCTTCAGGGTAGCTTTAATAACCCCCCAAAATTAAATCAGTGAGAAGTGGAGAATGCTTGTAATATTAAAAGTCATCCATGGCTTCAGGAAGCAGGTAAATTTTTATCCACAGAGGCGACCGACCGTGAAAAGAAGTTGGAGATCAGGGGATTGCAGCAAAATGAAGATGCTTGTCTGTCCCTGCCACTCCTGGCGCCAGCCTCTGCCATTTCCTGCTTGTCCTCATGTGAGCACCCCTGTCCCACACAGGAAGCCATCTAGTAGGACTCTGAGCAGTGAGTTGAAGTGGGAAGTGTTGTTTCCCATGACGGAACTCTTCCTGGTGACCCTCAGAGTCCCTGGTGCATAGACCAGGGCACCCCCCCCCCCCGGTCTGGAGGAAAGAAAGGGGTGCGAACACCTTTGTGTAGACATACTTGGCAAGGGGACAGGGTAGAGAGACTCGGGTGCCATCCTTACGAGATTTAGTTAGCACCACAAACTGGGAAGGGTACACTTGACCCAGACGCATGTCTCTTGGAAAGTCCAAATCTGGCTTGCTTAACTACCCACTTGGGGCCACGAGTTGAGTCCGAGCCAGGCCAGAACCACACGGACATGCGCTCCCAATGCACAGGGAGCTGGGACTTTTGAGGGCGGCTCACGTGTTTTCTGTGTGCTAGGTTTGAAAGCTGCATGCCTCCTCTGTGGAGGATGGTTTCTGTTATTGCAGACCCCCTCCATCCTTTGTTCATCCAGCTAGCTTGGGACTTCTGGCTGGGGAGATGGCTCAGTCAGTACAACACTTGCAGTCACAGGGGAGGGGAGTAAGGGTAAAATGGGAGGGAGGGAGGGAGGAATGGGAGGATACAAGGAATGGGATAACAATTGAGATGTAATATGAATAAATTAATAAAATATATTAAAAAACAAAACAAAAAAGACACTTGCTCTGCAAGCACGAGGACCCGAGTTCGATCCCCCTACCCCACCCCAAACCCATGGAAAAAGCTAAGTCTGACGGCAATGAAGGACTGGGAATAGGGTCCCACGTCTTGTCGCTAAGCTGGATACGGCAAGCTGCCCAGATTCCATCCACAAGGATTGATCTGCCCTGGATTTTTCTCCATGCATGAGGGAGGGGTGCCCGCTCTGTCTGCAGAAGCTTTTGCCTTAACAAGGAGATGAAAATCAGAGGACCAGGGCGAAGGGAGAAGGTGGCTATGGCCTCCCACCTGCTACCCTTCCAGAAGGCATTTCCACCCCCCTGTGCTTCTGGGAACCTTAGAAGGGCCTCAGAAGGGAGCTGGGTACAGATTGGTGGAAGTCCTTTGGTCTCTCCTTAGCTGTCTAAACACTGCCTGCTTCTTCCAAGATCCACTCAGCTGTGACCTAGACACTGTCCCCATAGCCCAGGCCAACATGGAAATCAGCTCTGTCCCCCACATGGAAACTCTCCACGCATTCTGTGCAGATAATGAAGACAGGCAGCTTTTAGCTGAGGCAGGCTGCTTATTACCTCCTTGTCTGTGAAACTCACTCCCTACCACACACACCAATGATCCCTGACAGCAGCTGTGCACTATGCTCTCAGGGGGACAAACAGTGTTTAGCCAGCATTGCCAGATTGGGGTCCACATAGTCTCCTTCCTCTGTGGCCTTTCCTAGAAGTTCAGAAAGCCCTTTAGCTTCCTTCATCTGCCTCCCTCTCTAAGAGTGACTTGGTGCTCACACACAAGAGTGCCTGGATGAGGAAGAGAGGGCCTGTATGCAGATGTGGCTCTGCCATGGCCCCTCTGCACACACGGCTATAGTCTGGTTGTGAGGTCTGTTAGAGCAGCCAGAGGCTTTGGGACAAAGGCCGAGGTGGCGTGGACCTCTGGCCAGGAGCCTATGCTTGTAAAAAAAAAAAAAGCCCATGAAGTAGCCTGCACAAAACACTGGACAAAGCTAACATCTAGTTCCAGATTCCAAAGTGACCACTGGACCTAAGACTCACCTACAGAGCTGTAAAGCCACCTAATAAGGCTATACTTCAATACCATACCAAGGACGTCACCACCCACCTCCCCTCCCCTCCAAACTCCCTAACCCAGTGACCTCACTGATCTCCTCCTATGAGATCTGTGAACTGTCCCAAGAGCTGTCCCCAATAAACTTGCTTTCATACTTTAATTCGGCTCGATCGGCTTTATTGAGTCGGCGGAGAAGCCATTCATAGGCATGGTACCCAGCCTCACTTGCAAAAGCCGGAGCAAAAGAGCAGCTGACTTCTACTTATAGCAAGATGGATGCATCAGGCAGGCATGGCAGACCCTGGGATGCCCACTTGAGCCAGCGGAGGGGACCCCAAACCAAGGAGGCTCAGTGTGCATGAAACGCACAACTGAACCAAACACGCTAAAACAGAAAGGCCTGTTTCTTCTCCCAGGGGCACCAGAGGCCACCCAGGCATGATGTGACCTCGTGTGGGCCTGCCTTCACTGAGATTTTTCTTGGCTCTGCCTTTGTCACTGGGCTGGCTGTCTTTAGTGTTACAACACAGCCGCTGGGAAACACCTTTTGGACCTCATGTCCCCTCCTTCTCGAAACCAGCTCAAAACACCCTAAGGCCAAATTCTTAGGGCAAGCTAAATGTATTTGCCTCAGAGGGCACAGGGCAAGGAATAAGAGACAAAGATAAGAGATAGAGGACACGGGGAAACGGGGAAAGGAAGAAGGGGAGGCAGGGGTGGGGGGGGGGGTGGGGGTGGGACGGAGGGTGGGGGAGACAGACATGGCACACACCAAACGGCAGCTTACAAAGGTACAAGAGGGGAACTCTGGGTTCAGATGTAGTGTTTAGTTTTAATTGGGCATGCTAATTAGGTGAGCCAAAGGGGGCTTTTGATTGCTCGACTTCAGTATTTTGATAGCTGGATCTTGGTAGTCAGCCTCAGGAGGAGGAAGTGGCCAAAGAAGGGAACAGACCTTGGCTATTACAGCCATTCTATAGCTTTAGGTATGCTATGATTTTTAGCAAGGGAGAGGAACAGGGGTAAAAGGTCAAAACTCGTCTGCAGTGTGTGCCACGCTCGAGCCTGTTAGAGTCTCTTCACACTGGCCCAGGGAAAACAAGTACAGCACCGTATTACTTCCTACCCCAGACAACGTTAGCTTTAAGGTCCACTCTGATGCCCCAGCTGTGTCGAGGAGGGTGGGTGATGCTGGCCTTTCTCTGTATCCTGGCTGTGCTGTGGCAAAGGGAACAGATCCAGAGGCCTCTGCTTATGAAGTCCTTGACTTCCTCTTAACGTCTCCTGCTGTATTTCTTTATGAGGATGCAAGGTGTAGGGTGTTTTCCTCTATGGTAACAGACAAGCAAGCAAGCAAACAAATAACTATTGTGTTTCCAAGGGCCAGGGCCATCATTCTTGATTTTTTTCTTTGTCTACTACAGTCACCAAGATGCTTGGACTAGGGTGGCCTTGCGCTTTGCCCCCAGCCCATGTTCGCTCATTGTTTTCTGTGGGAGGGGCCACGCTTTGCTGAGATGGACCCTGTACGTCTTTCAGCCTGGTGCTGATGCATAAATCCACCGGACCTGTTAGCAAGTGGCATGGAGACACAGGGCATCCTGGTCCCTTGCCATGGTCTGTTCTGTCTGTGGTGGCTGGAGGTTTGGGCATCCTTGGGCGTTGTCTGTTGAGCTCCAGGCAACTTTGGAGAATGGCAGAGGGAGGCCACTGGTTGGTCCAAGTCTGTATTCCAAGAACCACATTCTTCCACTTGCACTGGGACCTCTCTAGAGCCAGAAAAACATCTCCATTGGCTGTGGGGGATGGGGAGGGACATGGGCTTGCCAGGATTTGTCATGACTGCCAGTGTGTCTTCTGTGATATGACTTAGCTCGAGAAGCCCTGCGCTACTGTTCCTCTTCCTAATGAAGGGGCTCGGCCACCATCCACCCCAGGAGTAAGAGAACGCTGCATTGATGCCCTGAGCCAGGGCCCTGGCTCTGTCCACTGGCCACACAGCCGTAGACTGTGTGATGTCTTTGAAGGATCCCTACTCCCTGTAATAAGCACTGTAGCCCCATCTGTTCTTAAAGCATCCTGTGCTAACCACTTTCTTCAGCTTGCACGGCTGGCATCCTAGGTTAGGTGAGCCCATGTTCCTTGCTGGTGATCTTCCTTCCTCCTGGGGTATCCCTCAACAGGCAGTTCAGATTCCGGCAGTGGGAGGAGGGATGGCAGAAGGAGCCCATTTTTCACTTCGTGCGGAGCCCAGCAGAACCCTGTCCTCACAACCACAGCTGCCTGGTGACAGAGATACCATTATGCTTCTCCCCTCCCCAGGCCCTGGTCCTCTCACCTGACCTCCTTCTCCAAGGCAGCCAGGGACAGTGGCTTTATTTGGATGATTATTTCTTGGAGTCCCCAGAGGGTTCCAAGTGCAAGTTGCTAGCTGCTCTCCTGCTGGGTTGCTTGGCTGTAACCAAAGTGGTGGGATATTTGCCCTAGGTCCCAGGAGATGCTCTGGAGCCTCTAAGCAAAGCTGTGGCAGGTCCAGCCCTGTACAGCAAACATGGAGTTCCAGACGTGCGGAGTTAGCCTCCTCCCTCCTTCTCCTAGCATCACCAGCAACAGACTTTATATTGTGACACTGCTAACACCCCTCAGACAGCCACATGAAAACACTCATTAGCATGTTAGAGAGGTTTCATCTTGTCATGCTGTGAATCTGCTCTCTGCATCCCTACCCAGGCAAGTGCGGACTGGTTTAGGGGTGTGTGGCAGGTTATCCAGGGACCAGTACTCAGGGGTCACCTCCATACCCTTGTTCACATGGTAGGGGCCAGAGCTTGGCAAGTCTGTCTGTCTAGAGCCATGAGCATGCTAAGGGGCCTTTTTGGAGATGCCTTACCTATCCAGGCATTATTGGAAGGCACAGATCACAGTATCAGCAGACAGCCTGGTGGCTGAAACACAGGCCTGCCCCAGCTCCTGCCTGCATACTGTCCCAGAGACATGTGAGATGGGACATCTGCTTGTCACAGGCCATGAGCTGAGAAACAAAGGCTCAGAGCCAACCTGCTCGAATGCCTGGGACATGGGGACAGGGACACAAATATACTGCAGAAATGAGCAGGTTCACGTGGCTCCTGGCTGGAGCAGGGTCCAATGGACTTTGGAGGTGCTGGATGCTCCTGGACCACTGTGTAGACCCATCTAGTCTAACTGTAAAAACAGTCTCCAAGGAAAGGGATGAAGGGCCAACCCCAGAGGAACATCAAAAGTCCCCCAGGCTCAACTTTCTTACCCCATGGAGTTGAAAACCGAGACGATCCTTCTGCCAATATTTTCATCTGATTTGGCCGTGTCGACCAAACGGCATGCCACATCCAGCCATCAGCAATGGCCCAGCTGTCAGTCAGGGGGGGCTTAGGTCTTACTGCAGAAGTGGGAGGAACAGGGCTATTTTTGCTATGAGATAGGTCACCCCCTGAAGGATGGATGGACACACGAGAGGCCCAGGTTCTGTGTGTGCCCTCAGCCAAGCTCATCTAAGCAAAGGGAAAATGGAGGGAAGTCTGAGGAGGGAAGGGATGCCTCTTGGGCAAAGTCCCAAGACCTCTGCTGGCTAGGGGTTATTGATTACTTAATTCTAGTTGCGCATCTAGGCAGGGGCCAAGGCTCTACACCCACACCCAGGGTCCTTATCACAGGCTCATTGCTGGCCAGTCCTAATGCCCTCACCCTCCCTTCCTCATAATCCTCTGTAGGTGCCAAGCCAGCCAGCAGCCAGCAATGAAACAGGGAAGAGGAGGCCCCATGTCTGCCCCACTCCCCTCACCCAGACAAATGGGCTGCCTCCTGGCAGGAACAACAGATCTGTCTCCTGCTGAGCGCCACACACAAACCCATTTTCATCCAGGTACTGAGATCCATCTCCTCTATCTCCTAAATTTATAGACGGCTGCTCCGCTCGGCATGCCCTCCAGAGAAGATGCGTTAGAGACGATAAAGACGGCACCAGCTCCCGACAAACGATGGCTTGTGATTTAAAGCAAAAATGTAGGCAGGTAGGCAGATATGCCAGGAAGGTGGCAGACCTCCCCCGCCCCTCATCCCCCACCCTCATGAAAGATGCTTTAGCCTATTAGGCCCTCAGGGCTCCCAAGTTCACTGCCTGGTTTCTTGGATCCAGACTGTGGCCTCTTGTTACAGGTAGTTAAAGACCCAAAGGGAAACTTGTGAAAGACAGAGCTGTGAAGCCAGGCTGTCTGTGGAGGCTCTAGGCCCTTGGATTCTTTATCCATCGTACAGGGGCCTCTGGCTCTCAGCTTCCCTGGGTAGTTGCCCATGACTAAGGATGAAAAATAGCCCGGTCCAGCTGCCCAAGGCTTGCCTGACACGGCCCTTCTTGGGCCTAGTAACTGAGTAACTACCGCATTTCTGAACTATCCTCCCTAGAACGCAAGCACCCATCTCCCTTTTTAAAAAATTTTTTTTATTAATTTATTCTTGTTACATCTCAATGGTTATCCCATCCCTTGTATCCTCCCATTCTTCCCTCCCTCCCATTTTCCCCTTACTCCCCTCCCCTATGACTGTTCCTGAGGGGGACCTCCTTCCCCTGTATATGCTCATAGGGTATCAAGTCTCTTCTTGGTAACCTGCTGTCCTTCCTCTGAGTGCCACCAGGTCTCCCCATCTCCTTAAGATGTTTCCAATAGAATTTGGGACTTAGCCTCTCTCCCTCCTATCCAGGCCACTCAGAACTCAAAGCAGAGCCTGTGGGGGTGTCCGCCCTCTGCTTACTTCCCTCCCTCCGCGAAGCTTCTGATGTTAAGGTACTCCATAGCCCACTTTGGCCATGCTGCCCTGGCTCTCCAGGGGAGGTCCCCCATAGAGAACAGACGCAGCACCTCCTCCTGGCATGCTGAGCGAGCGGAGACAGTAGGGCAATTCCTCCTCTGCCCTGGAACACCTCACCTCGCCTGCAACCCCGGCTTCTCAGTCCTTTCCCAGAGATGACTGCTCTTGAGTGTTTAACAGAGTTATGAAAAAGTTGCCCTGGGGGCTGGGGAGGGGTCAGCTGAATCCAGGAGAATGCAGTGTCACAGCATTTGAGGACAAGGGTCTCCCAATCACCTTGGGACATAAGGAGTTGTTCTGTACAGCACAGAGGGGCACGCCTATATTCCATCTCCCCCAGAGGACTGAAGTGGCTCCCTCGTTGGAACAAGCTCGTCACTGGCCAGCTTAAAATCCTCCCCAGGATGGCAATGGGCCTAGTCAGAGAGATTCCATATCACAAAGGCCAGAAAAATGACATCCAGTGTCTTTCCCAACCACCCTCCACCCTATTTTTGCAACAGGTTCTCTCAATGAACCTGGATCTTTTTTTTTTTTTTTTTTTTTTTTTTTTGAACCTAGATCTTACTGAATTGGTGAGACTGCCTGATCAATAAATTCCCAGGATGCTCCCATCTCCCCGTTCCCACCCAAGAACATGGGTTACAGACACAACACAGCTATTGGATGGAACAGGATGTGCTCTGGGAGGAAGGTTGCTCCAGAGATCAAGAGAGGAGTCCTAAAGTCAAAACTCCCCACTTAAAAACCATCTGGGCTGGAGGTGTGGCTCAGCTGGTCGTTTGCGTAGCATCCAGGAAGCCCGGTTCCATCCCAGCTCCCTCTGCTTTCCATGGCTCACAGGCAGAAGTCCAAGGACAACCCAAGGGTGGTCATGTGTGCTGGGAACTGAACTCAGGGCCTGCCAAGCTTGGCAGCAAGTACCTCAAACCTGCTGAGCCATCTCCCAGCTGCTGTCACGGAGGTAGTGTAAAGTACTTTCACCTTACCGTAACACAGTCATCTTAAGCAACACTGTCTACATGCTCCTTGGCTTATGAGCACAGTTAATAAGCAGGCTTACGGCATGGTCTGGCCACGCCCACTGCACTCTGTAGTCTTTGTGGATTCCCTGACCACAGGGCTGCTGAGGAGCTACTGCTGCCCAGCGTTGCAAGTGAGGGTCACACTGCAAGTCACTGACCATGGGAAGGCTCAAACTGCAAACTTGGAAGTCTATTTTCCGAGGGCATATGGCTTTTACGCCATTCTAAAGCTGGATAATTGTGCTGTCGAGCCCAAGTGACATGGATGAGGTCAGTGCAGCTCCACAGGCAGGGTCAGACTCTCACTGCCCTACGTCCCATACCTCCCCTCCTGTCCCCACCTTGGCACATTCCTGTCTCCCATACGTTGTAAACCCCACGAGACACTGTTGAGAACTTTGCTACGAACAGACAGTTGTATTCGAAAGAGATCAAAGATGTAGCTGGAAGTGTTAAGTAGCTTTGTATTCACAGCTTTTAGTCAGGAACTTTTAGCTCAGACCTGCTCTCCTTTGTCCCCTTCTCCTTCCACCTACAGGATTTTCCTCAGCACACCTGCAATCACTCTTCCAATTACCAGTGTCTGCAGGGTACCTTGTGCTCCATTTTTCACAGAGACCACTTCCTCTGCCAGGCCTCTCAGCTGCCAGCAGGGGCTTTCTCGCGCAGTGTTGGGGTAGCTGTCCTTCCATGTTCTTCCAGCCCCCCTCCCCCTTTCCGGCTTGAAGTCCAAGTCCAACATCCCTCCCTGCGCTCCAGCAGAGCTTGCCGCTTTTACCACGAGCTGGTGGCAGTCTGCGCAAGCTGTGCTTTGGTGCCTTTTTCTCAGCTAATCCATCTAAGTCCTTGGTGAGATTTAAAAATTTGTGGGATTATAGTTTCATCTGATATAGAGACCTTTCGGCCATTTCTTCAAATAGGGTTTTCTCCATTCCCTGAGGGGCGGATGTTAGATGTTGGTCACAGAGCTTACTGTGTGCTCTGCTGCATCCTTCTCTCTGTGCTGTGTTTTCAACAATGGGTCTCAGTATGTCTGAATGCTCACGGACGCTAGGCTCTGCCACTGAGCTGCACACCCGGCCTTTCTCCACCTTGTGCATCTCCCGGTTTTGGTTTTGTTTTGTTTGTTGGTTGGTTGGTTTTTCGAGACAGGGTTTCTCTGCATAGCCCTGGCTATCCTGGACTCACTTTGGAGACCAGGCTGGCCTCGATCTCACAGCGATCCGCCTGCCTCTGCCTCCCGAGGGCTGGGATTAAAGGTGTGCGCCACCACTGCCCAGCTACGTCTCCTGTTCTTGTTCTGCTTTGTAACACATAGTTACCTGGTGTAAACAGTCATGTCTTCCGCGTCTCAGTCAAGTTATATGAGATCACTTTGGACTTTATTAATTTTGTTTGCATTTACCTATCTATTCTGTTATGCATTGTGTGTGTGTGTGTGTGTGTGTGTGTGTGTGTGTGTGCGCGCGCGCGCGCGCGCGCGCGTGTGCCACAGTGTACATGTGGGGTGGTCAGATGACACCTTTTAGGAGTCAGTTCTCCTCTTCTACATTTGGGTCCCAGGGATAGAGCTAGAATGGCAGGCTTGGCAGCAAGCACCTTTATCCAAAGAGACATTACACCAGTTTGAAGTCTTCCTTGAAGTGTTTTAAAGTGGGTGTGGGGTAAATGGCGCCCTTCACCCTAGGACTGGGGTGCCTGAACCATGGACACTTCTATTGTTCTCTCCTATAGGAGCTGGGCACCATGTGGCCCCTGCTTTCTGGAGGGTCTACCCTGTCTTCACGCTGTTTGTACCACATATGCCGACAGGTGGCCATCCAAGGACCCGGGTACCTCCCAGTCTGACCAGCACTTTGGAAAGCATTCTAAGTGTTCTCTATGTTCACTCATTGCCTCTGGGCACACTCACCCCAGCGCTGACTGGGGTGCAGCTGATGGTGTCCTGTCCTGTTACAGCCAGGACGTGAGCCACACACACCAGATGTCCTCTCATCCAACCCTCACTCTAGATACACAGTGACGCTGAAGCCCAGCAAGGAAAGGATGGCCCTGAGGCCCCATCATGAGTCTGCAGCTGACTGGGACCTGGTGCAGACCCACACCTTTCCTCTCGGGAGCACTCACCTTCCCAGGTAGACTATGACCTGGCCTGTCTTGCCGGCTCTGCAGAATCCCCGAGGTCGGGCTGCTTGTGAAGAGCAGAGACTGGTCCTCTGCCAGTTCTGAAGACTGGAAGACCCCGTGCAAAGCAGCAGCAGGCCTTATGTCTCGGAGGCGCTGCTCTCTGCTTTCCCGGATGGGCCTCAGGCCCCGTCTTCCATGTGAATGTTGCATCCTCGCAGGGCAGAAATTGGAAAGGCGGGAAGGGATAAACCTAGCAAGTCGTTCAAGTGGCTCACCCTGTCACAAGGACAGAGACCTTGGGACACCTTCTAGACATACTTCCAAGTCAAGTGCTCCGTGATCTCAGGGGTATTTCTGCTAGGCAGGGGAACTGGCATAGACTGCCTGCTGCCCAGGGCTATAGCCCTTATCTCTGTGCGACTTGGGGCCAGCTGTGGGCAGGGGCCTCAGGCCCGCCCCTTTACCAGAGTTGGTACTCATGTCTCATTGGATCCATGGGTATCAGCTAGGCTCTGTAGGAGACCAGTTCTTGGAGTTGGAACAAGCTCTCTTGGAAATCTTTTTTGTTTGTTTGTTTTTTCAAGACAGGGTTTCCCTGTGTAGCCTTGGCAGTCCTGGACTCACTTTGTAGACCAGGCCAGCCTTCAACTCACAGCAATCCGCCTGCCTCTGCCTCCCGAGTGCTGGGATTAAAGGCGTGTGCCACCACCGCCCGGCTCTCTTGGAAATCTTAATGTCCCGGATGTTGACCCTATTGAATGTTCCCCGGAGTACTTCCTCACCAGAGGAGGCCGGTGGCCTGGGATGCTGCTCCAGTCCTCATAGAGTCCACTTCACAGCTCTTATAGGGGTCAGGTATTGGTCTCTGTTCAGACATAGTCAGGCTTGGGGACCAAGGACTACCTCAAGGGCTGGTGTCCCAAGTTGAATGAATGAACGGGCACAAATGTCTGGGACCCTGAGAGGGTACAACGTGTAGTTGTACCCTCTATGCACTACCTGTAGCCTGCCACTGCTGGAAAGGGTCAGGAAAGCCCCCCGGTTGCAGTGATGTGCCCGTGACTCATTGGTCCTTTCTGTTACAATTCCTCTCCCAGGTGTGTAACCCATGGTTACCACTTGATGCATTCTTCTCTCTTCCACCCCTTTCCTTTTCCCATTTCAACCTCCTAACACTACATATGGAGAGAGAGAGAGAAAAAAAAAAAAGGAGAGAGAGAGAGAGAGAGAGAGAGAGAGAGAGAGAGAGAGAGAGAGAAAGGATAGAGAGGAAAGGATCCCTGAATAAAGCCAGGGACCGGAAAGGGGGCGACATTATCGTTAGACTGCTTCCAGTTGATGAGGAGCACCAAGCTCCCTGGGGCAAATTTGATCTTCACCATCAGAGTATCTAATAATTTCTGTTTGCTGCTGTTTCTTCTTCGCACATGACTACTTAACAAACTGCAGCCAATAATAACCAACAAACCAACCAACAACCTCCACTGCCTCTTGGGGGGGCCCTAGCATTTATATGCCCTCTGAAAAGTCCCCAGAATTCCAAAAGCCACACATCTGCCGAAACTATCTGCAGCTGACAAAATCCCGCTCCTGCCAGAGCACGAGGCAAATCATAGTCAGCTGCTGAGAGGCAGCCCTAACTCCCCACACCTGGGATTAAAATGAAAACATATGCTTATAATATTTCTGTGTTTTGTTTAAAGCAACCCAAATTCCAAAATTCTCATTACAGCCGGGCTCTGTTTCCCCGGAGCACTGAGGACCAGGTACCCTGTACACGTCCGATTCGGTTCTGGGCCACAAGGCAGATTGGCCAGGCTGCTTATACACTCACTGGACACCAGTGCCCCAAGGTGCTGGCCTCTGGTCCCCAGTAACCTCCTCTTCATCCCTAGACCCCCCAGCAAGCTAATGCCTGCAAAAACCTCTTTCCTAATTAAATTCTCTTTTCTACAGACTCGAGTTGATTTCTTTTTGCTTCAGCTGCTTATTTTTTCACTGCTCACATTTTTTTTTCCCAAGGACTACTTGTTGAAAATGAGAACACAGGCTCCAACTGGGAGCACCCGGTGGGGATGCTGCCCTGCACGCTCACTCCGGTGGTCCCTCCAATCCTCAAGTCTCCACGTCCCTATGTATGCAGTGGGGAAGGGGCGGCAGTGGCTCTCAGGGTACCTAAGTTTGGGGAGACACTGGACACAAGATCCTCTGTGAGGATGCACCTGGGCTGGAGAGATGGCGAAGCGTCTGGTTGCCATGGCAACAGTGCCAGCATGCCCATCTTCTGCAGAAATGGGTCACAGTCTTGCCTCCTCCACAGTTTTGAACTTCTGTAAAATAATGATGATGACATCCAAGTGCACGCTGGCCTGCTGCTGTGAACTCTTCCTCTTGGCCACTTTCGGAGCAGTGTGTCGCTGTAATGAGCCACCGGTCAGAGGAGGGGGGGTGCGGAGGGGGGGTGGTGAAAGGGCTGAGGAAGGACGGTTTGTCACCTCAGGGTGCCAATTTATCTCTGCATTCCAAAGTCAGCCGCGGTCTGTGATGAGAGATGAAACAGCTGCACACACAGTCATGGAAGTCCCTCCTGTAAGTCCTCCTGTAAGCCTGACTTTCTGTGTCATTGTGACACATGATGAGTAAGGTCTATGGGCCTTGCCATAGTGAGGGCCAGGCGGTCCATCAAGGTCTCCGTGTATGCCTAAGGCACACAATAGCAAGGACCCTGCTATTCATCATACCCTGAGATGGAACAAATGTATTTTGAAGCATTTCTGAGGCCTGAGATGCACAGACGTAGCCCAACCTCCATACAAGAGGAGGGTGGGCCACGTTCCCATCACTTTGGGGAGCCCAGAAAACTGGAAGGAGGGACACTACAGTTTACTGGAATTTGGGATGGGGTGGAGCTAGGGATACGCAGAGAACTTTTCTTGGCCTTCCATGCAGGGGAGCCCACAAGGTTAAAGGTAAAACACCTGAGGAGCGAAGGACAGAGGCAGCCATCCATCCCTCCTCATCTTCCTCAGGCACAGAACCCCTGAGTTCTGGTGGATTGGCCACTAGCATACAGATGCCATTTCTAAGTGTCCCTTGCACTAATGGGTAGGCAGGTATCTGTATTAACTAGGAGATAACTATGGGCATCATATTTGCCCTTGGGAACCACACCCTAACCCCAGCCAGTCAGTAGCTTGTACCCATTCTCCACTTTTGACCTCAGCTGTGTCCTGATGCTTAGAACTGGCATGTGGTGGCTGGAGCACCAGCTGCTTTCCTGGCCACAGAACGGCATACACAGGGTGGCAGAATGGGTGCTGCAAGCTCCAAGCTTGGGAGCTGAGATGCCAGACCATGCTCTTGGGCAGCACACAGAGTACTCTTTCATGGAGAGAGTCTCTGTGAATGTAGCGTGGCATCTGAGAGCTGGCTGTCTGGAAAGGAGGCCTGAGCAAAGGCCTGGCACTTAGGGCTGGCTGTGGCTGGAATGGGGGACGGGAGGGGCATCTGGGAGAGAGGGAAGCAGGGTGGTGGGCAGATGGGGACGGGCCTGTCACCTGTGTTCTCTCTGACACCCCTCTCTTCCTTGAACAACCATCCTCACGCTAGGCTTTGCTTCAGAGTGCTATGTTCACACAAGTCCAAGAACGATTCCACCCAGAAGGGAATGTGAAACAGCCTGTCACACCTGTAACCTAGCACACAGGAGGCCCAGCATTCCAGTCTAGCCTGTCCCTGTCCCTGAAATGACAGTCAGCAGAAGCATCACGAGAAGGGGCCATCTTACTGCCAGACCCCAGGTGCTGCTCAGACCCTCACATCCTCACATTAAAAGTTAGGGTGCTCCTGCAGGCCTTCTGAGGCAACGGCAGGAACCCTCAGCGAGGACCGGTTCCTATGAGGCTGGCTGTGGTGGGGCAGCATCCAGGCACAGAGAGTCCATGGTACCTCAGGCCCTCCTCTCATTTTCTAGGAGAGCCACAGAAGACGGGGAGGCATGAGGGAAGTGTACAGGAGTCAAGCCCCCTATACACTTGTGCCAAGAAAGGGTCTGGAAGGATTCGTCACCCTCTGAGCCTCCAGGGGCCCTGTGCTGGCAAGAGGACAGAGGAAACTGCCTGGTATGCAAGCTGAGATAAGCCTGCCGTGCTGCCTCCAACTGTGTTTCTTGTGGGAGTGTGACTCATATGCACCGGGTCTGGGCTCCTTGAGGGCTGAGATGGGCCTGATCCACCCTTCTGCCCACCCTGAAGAGCTTGGTCCTGGAAGAGGCAGGGTGTTCAAATCCAAATGCTATAGCCTGCTCAGAAGGGGCTCGGACCTGGGCTTCCCTTGCCTGCCTGCCCTGCAGCCTTAAACCCACTTCTTTCAAGATTAGAGTCTGGGAAAGTGATCAGAGTCCTGGAGGGGAGAAGCTACCAAACTGGTGGGGCAACAGATGGTGGAGCAACTACCTCTTGCCATTTCTTCTGTGGCTGCAGGGACCCTACTGGTCCCTTGGACTGTGAGGGGGTGCCCTGTGGTCCCTAGGCTCCCCAAGATAGCTCTGAGGATCAGGTTCTGTCCACAGGCTCCTCTGACTCATGATCTCTGTGAGCTCTGGGAGTGTTTTTCCACTGCTGCCTCCTGCAGAGGCCTCCTCTTCTTGGTAACTTAATTAGCTCTCTGTTTCCCAAACAGGGGAAGCGTGACTCAGCACTATTGCACCATCTATATTTGTCGCTTGCCCCCACCCCAGGTGTCTCGTAGCTCAGTCCTTGGGGAAATTAGATCATGAGGTTAGGAAAGGATTTGAAGGTAGCCAGAGCCTTGCCATGGTCACATGCAGGATGCTCTACTTGGCTCCCATGGGGCCTGTCATAGATGGCCTGAGACCCCTCCCTCACCTGTCCCTCTTCCTACTTCCAGCAGGAACCAACAAAAAACAAAAACACAAGGTCACCATTTTCCTATGGATTCCCCTTGGGCAAGAAAGGCCCTGTGGAGCTGTTCTCAGCTGAGTGTCAAAGGCAACTGTCTGTCTTTCCACTCAGGAGCTTCAGCAAAGAGCAGCTGAGGCCTTATGGTCACCCCACATCTCAGATGGCCTTGACTCCCACATATTTCTCTCATCTCTTCCCTTCCTTTGTGGCTTTTTCACCACTTCCTTGCCTTTGCCAGGCCTGGGCTGCCCCACGCCTTGAGGATGTGGCAGGCACAATGAGTGCTGCCCAGAAGGGCCCTAAGGAACCCTGCTTGCACCCCCCAACTGTGCTTTGCTGAGCTCCAGAATTCAGCAGAGAAGCAAAGTGCACCACAACAGCAGGTGGTGTCTAACATGACCAGGCATCAGGTTGTTGAAGGGCCAGACCGTTCTCTCGGAAGCCCTTGGCAGCAAGTGCACACACTTTCCCTTCACCCGGAGGAGAAATGGCTCTGTGGAGACCAAGTTGCTCTTTGAGAAGAGCCCACTGCAGATGTCTGAGTGTGCTTGTGTGTGCGTGTGTGTGTGCGTGTGTGTGTGTGTGTGTGTGTGTGTGTGTGTGTGTGCGCGCGCCTTGTTCTCTCAGGCTGGGGTAGGGTTGGGGTACAGGTGCTGGGACCTCAGCTCTGCTGCAGTTGACAGGCTCCCCATAGCCCCATGAGGGCCGCCTCATCCTGAAGGCCAAGGTGGAACAGCAGATTCACTTTTAGTCAGGAGCCATCCCTGCCTCTAGTCTAACTCAGGGCCATCCTGCCCCCACTCCTGTTCAGTCCCTCTGTCCTGAAGGTCAGCACAGAAGCCTCCTTCTCCCTTCCTTCCTTCTTGGCATCAGCGGCCCAGACAACTCCTGGGTCATCACCATCCCAAAGCTGTCAGTGAGTCACATCAGCCAGGGCTCCTTGACACGGAAGGGCCCCTGCTCATAGGTTCCAAGGCAACAGCGTGGTTTCGTTTGAATGTTGCTGTTCCAGTCCAGCCTCTGACCATCCCTCCTGCCTCATCCTAGAGTTCATTTACTTCACGCATGGTGAAACTGACAAGTTTCACACGCGTCGTCACAACGAGCCGGCTCTTTGGCTGGACTATGAACTCTGAAGATCAGGGACCATGTGTGACTCACCTCAGGTCCAGGATTTTGCCTGGGCATCATCCCATGCTTCGGGTCAAAGAGCAGCACTGAGGGCCTTGGATGCCGCTCACCTGGCTGAGGCTCGGGGGCTTTATTTCCGTGCACCTGCACCAGGAGGCTGGCGTGCGGCGCTATCATCGCCGGCTGCGAAGCGTAATTATCGATGCAGAATAAATGACATGTTAACATAGACAATTACCCGCTGCCTCTCCTCCTGTCATTAGCAACCACATGACATGGCCAGATGCTCCTCAATGGGCTACTGAGGCAGTGATGGAGGACACACCAGCCTGGGCCCCTTAAGAGGTCAGGGTTGCTCTACCATGCTGGCTTTCTCACCAGAAGCCTCACCCACATCCTCCCTTTAAGTGGCTCGGGCCTGAAGGACAGGCTTGATTCAGAAATGACGCAGCCCCTGGCCCGCTTGGAGGTCCAGCAGCTGCCCTCGGCCCTCAGCCCACTCAGAGTCTAGCACTTCTGGGTGAAAGAGTGTTCCCTGGAAGTCTGTGAGCTGAAGTGGAGGAAGGCCATGGCGCCAGCCAGCTGCGGGTGATGATGGAGCTACCTCACCCTGGTGCGCATGCGCGCGCGCACACACACACACACACACACACACACACACACACACACACACACACACGCTAGCTCACGTTGCGGAGCACAGTCTTCACTCTCTGGACAGATACCAGGCTACTGCTGATGCAGTAGTTGATGTAGGCTCACCCAGTCATGGTCCATCCATGATGGGATTAAGAGAGGGCCTGCTGAAGATCACCTGTTGTGAATAAACACTGCAAACTCCCTGGTGGGGCTGGTGCCATATACATTCACTCCTAGCAGCCCTGCAAACCCTCCAGGGAGCCTCTCCATCTGGGTACCTTAGACTGTAGCTCAGAGAGGGTGAGTCACCTGACAGAGGTCACACAGCCTTGATGCTGGCCTCTCTTTAGCCCAAACTAGTATTTCCTGGTATAGTCTAAGACGTACAGAGAGGTGAGGGTTTTTTTTTTCCCTTCTTTTTGTTGTTTGTTTTTGTTTTTGTTTTTTTTTCAATACAGGGTTTCTCTGTGTATCCTTGGCTGTCCTGGACTCTCTCTGTAGACCAGGCTGGCCTTGAACTCACAGAGATCTGCCTGCCTTTGCCTCCCAAGTGCTGGGATGCAAGACCTGCGCCACCATGCCGGGCCGATGTTTTTGTGTTTAAACCAAGGGTGGTATGTTTGAGTCTTCATCAGTCCCTGCTTCCAGGAAACCATACCTCTCAGCCTCCCTGAGTCAGGCTGGGGCCACGTGATCCGCTGATCTACTATGGTCAGTTTGATGTGTGAGGAGCCATCCTTTTCTAGGAGATACAGGAGGAAAGGCTGAGTCCCTGCGCGTCTCGGGGAGCAGAACAAAGGGGTGCCAAGAACATCAGAGCTGAGTAACTCCCTCTGGGTCATTAGCCTCTGACACTGACTGTCAAGGATCAGAAAACTGCAGCCTGCCAATCAGTCATACCATGGGGCTACAAAATGCGGGTGGGCAGGCTCTTTCTCAAACAGGAAGTGAATCTCAGCACTGCACAGGTAGCCCCTTGGGATGGCAGACTCTGGAGGCTGGGGGGACTCTTCTGAAGTTAGAGAGGGCCCTGCACTGCCCTGAGGGGTGAATGTGTGCCCCAAACCCTGAGGGCTGGGGTGACATGGTGCTATCCTCTCTGGCTTTTGTTTCTTAGGAAACCCCATCACTTCTCCTGTTTGTCCCCACCCCCGGCAGCCTGGGGACAGTTAGGCCATTTCCCGCTCCATTTTGAAGTCAAGCGTTTTTATATCCAGGAAGAGAGAAGGTGGCTTCTCTGAAACCATCGCTCTGATTTATAAAGTCAGCGAATTCCACGCAGCTCGCGGTGGCCAGTGTTTTATGTTGGCCTTTTATATGCACAATCCATTTTACGACTTGTTTAAGAAAGAGACAGGAAAATGCATGCCTTTCCTGTGCAGAAAATCGACAAGCCCAGCGTCTCAAATCAATAAAATCGCATTCTGCTGACTTTGAGCAGGAAGCTGAAATGTCGTTGCAGGGGGCTTGCTCCAACTGTGGGCGGGGAAGCCCGAGGGTTCTTGGCATTGATGCTGATTTATTGAAAACGAACAAATAAACAAACAAACCGATCTGGCTCAGTGCACAGATGGTGCAGGGTGGAGTGCACACTCCTGGAGATGCTGGAGAAATGACCAACTCTGCCAGTGCTGCTTCCAGGTTAAGTGGCAGTCTTGCAGATAACTTGTTAATGAAACAGTGGGCAGAGGCTGTGAGCCCCACAGATTCACATACTGTTTTGTGGTTTGTGGGGTAGTGGAAGGGCACCCAATCCTGTCCTTTAGGGCAACTAACAAATTTCCCCAACACCCCACTGAAAGGCCTGGGTCTCCGTTTGCATACCAGCAGTGATGGGACATCCACTCCTATGGCAATCCCCCTTTTTTACATTGAGGTGAAGACCTCCCCCCACGTATGTCCTATATGAAGTGGAATTATTTTGGGGGGGGTTGCTATGCCCCTTTTCACTTTTAATTATCCATTAGGGATTTCTATTCCATTTTTGACCATTTAGTTTCCAAATAAAAGACACAGGGACTTATTAGATATACAATAAGCTTTAAAGCATTAGAGGTGGGCAGAAGACAACCTTTTAAGCTATTTTGCTATCTCCCAACTTGCCATACTGTTCCTGTCTGGGCTGTGTCTGCTCCATCAGGCCAGCTCTCATGGCCATGTGCTCATGGGCCATATTGCCCTATGGCAACTTCTTCTTTTTCTCTCTCCTCGTGGTCCCTACCTGAGACCCCCAAGGCTGGCCACTGAAGCTCTGCCTACCTTTCTTCTGCCCAGCTATGGGCTGCCTAGCTTTTTAATTAACCAACCAGAGATAATTGGGGAACAAAGTTTACACAGCATAGTTGAGTGTATGTGAGGATGCACGTGTCTGGACGGCAGCCAGATCGTGGGGACCAGATTTTTAGCATCTGAATACATAGAGCACCAGACCAACCCCCAGCGCCTGTCCTTGGTGTGCGATGTTGCAAAGTTGAGCAGCCAGTGCACCTCTAGCCTCATTTGGAACTCAGGGATGCGGCTGACACTGACATGGATCAAGGTGTAGATAGCACACCGTGCAGGAAGCTTTCCAAGACTCAGCTGTCTGTCCAGGCTGCTCCCGTCCCGGGAGCTCACCGCTTTCTGCAGTCTGTATCTCTCTTGACTTCTGCTCACTCTGTGTCCCAGTGGTGGTTTTGTGTGAGCCCACTGGAAGGTGTCAGCTGGGTATGTGCATTGTGTAGACATGTCTGAGACACAGCCAGATTCCTTCTTCACAGGGTTCCTGTGGCATTGGACACACAGTATGGCATGGCTAGACTCTGAGTCCTGAGGGAGTTGGGGCGGACAGGTGTGTTGAAGCTGCAACCCTGATTTGGGCTCTGAAGCACTGAGCTAATCCTGGCCATGGAGAGCTCAGTGGGTAGCATGAAGCAGGAAGGGGTCCAGGCCTGGCTGGGTCTGCTTCTGTCTCCCCATTTTTTTCTGGTAGACCACATACTTCAAGAGGAGTGGCTTCAGCTTACAACTTGACCCCCGCCCCCGAACTGGGGCCACCACTGGTCATCAGCGATGTGATTTAGGCTTTGGTACCTGTTCTCTGTCCAAGGCAGTGCCTCCTACCCTTCCCTTTCAGGACTATGGAAGCCAGGATCGGGCTGCTGCACTACACGCAGCACAGAGAGCCAGCTGTCTGTGACTTGGCCTGCAGCCTTGAAGCCAACCATGGGACCGGACAGCTTTATACCCCTCAAATTGCTCTGTCCCTGAGCTTGTGGTACTTCTGTGTCCTGCTGTGGAGCTCCTCAAACCAACACTGCCGTTCCCGCCAGTGTCTGGTCCCTTCCTTCCCCCCAGATCTGGCCTCTCCAGTTCCCTATTTTTTTGGGCGGGGGAGGGAATCCTCCTCTCTCCAAGTTATCAGAGCCTCCCCACTGCTGAGCCCTAGCTCCCCTGAGGTTGCTTCCCCCAGCCTGCGTCTCCTTCACTTGTGAGTGATGAGGTTCCACTGTGACCCCAAGCTCCTCAAGGTTCCTTCAAGTCCTCCTCAGACCCTCTCCTTTGCCCTCCTTCGAAGCCTTTGGGTCTCATGTCAAGTTTTGGGGTTCCTTCTTGTACAATCTTGGCTACTCAGGTGGCCTGTGTTTGAGTTTGGTTGTCACTTTGACCCCACCCACCTCTCACTTTCTGTCCTCCTATTGATCCCCATGGCTTACCCTGGCCTTACTAGCTTAGCTCTAACTCTGGTGTCTTTGGTGACTGCCTGGTCCTTACGAACTGCTGCTGAGAGCAGCCCAGTGCTCCTGGATGTGTTCCCCTCCTCCCTGCTCCTCATCTGGCACTGACCCGCACTCATGCTTGAAGCGCCCACCCTCTGCATATACTTTCTATCCCGTGGGGTCCCAGGCACAGCATCCCCAGGCTGATCGGGGCTGCCTTTTCTCTCCGTATCTTTGGCTGCTTCTGACTCTTTCCCCTCTTACCACCACTTTCGTTACTACTTCTTTGGACTCAGGCTCCATACTATTCATTGTGTGAATATTTGGGGTCGGGGTGGGGCTCAGTTCTCCTGGAGCCATGGGACCCCTTCAGGTTTGAGGGGGCAGTAGACATCAGCAGCTGTGGCAGGAAAGCCCACAGGGCAGAGTACAGTAAAGCCGCATGGAGAAGCCCAGCTTATGAGTATTGTTTTTTTTTTTTTTTTTAAGATTTATTTATTTTGTATACAGTATGCATCAGATCACATTATAGATGGTTGTCAACCACCATGTGGCTGCTGGGAATTGAACTCAGGACCTCTGGAACAGCAGTCTGTGCTCTTAACCACTGAGCCATCTCTCCAGACATGAGTATTGTTTTTTGAAACAACCGGTTGCATCTAATCAAATAACGATTCCTTTAACTCACAGCTAATTTGTTTCTAGGATCAACCTTACGAGCTTGCTCCAGTTGGGATCTGTTTGCTGTCTCTCGGTGTCTGCACATGCCGCCTCGGTCCCTCATTCCATTTTGCCTGCTCTGAATAATTCACACATACCAAATTGCTTCTCGCTCCTGCTGCTGATGCCTGGTGAGAGAGAGAGCTGGTGGCTCTGGGCTGGAAGCTGGCTTTCTCCTGCCTTCTTTGACCAAGAAGCTTGGGAGTGGTGGCTGGGCTTCTGTGCTTTCTTTGCCTTGGCCAACTGTTTTGTGTTCCCAAAGGGAGAGAGGATGAAAACAAGGAATGCAGCCTTGTCTGGTGGCACTGGCTTCTTAAGAGGATAAGGCTGAAGCATTTGCAAGTTTGAGGTCAGCCTGGTTTATATGTGAGTTCAAAGGCAACCTGAACAATTTAGACCCAGTCTCAAGCTAAATAGAAAGGAGCAAAGGATGTGGTACAGCATGCACCCCCCCCCTCTGACCCCACCCCCAGCAGCCCCTGGTGCATTGGCAGAGCTTCCAGGAGAGGGGAAGAGCCAGAACCTCAGTATCTTTTTTTTTTTTCACTGTTCAAGGTTTATGTGGTGTTTTCATTGGCATGACTCTTGGGTAGTTGGTTACATCATCCATGTGCAGATCTCACTTTTTTCATAGGATTGCAATGTACACTGACACATGCAGTATACAAAATAGTATCCTTTAGACAGTTATGCACAAGGCATGCATAATAGACTCACACACTGTAAGAACCTCAGTATCTTGTGTCTCAAGGAGAACAAGCTACTGCTACTTGCTCCCTTCAATCTCAGCACACAAAGGGCGTCTCTTACAGCTCTAGAATTGTCTATTAAACCGTAATGAAGAATGGAAGGTCCTGGAAGCCAAGCAGGAACCCCTGCTGAATTTTAGTCTTCTCAGTGGGAAGCTGCATCTATCTCTCTTCTACTTTTGTGGTACCCAGTGGCCATCCATCCTCTGTTTGCCCTCCTTATCATAGGTTTCACTTTTCACAGTTTCAGCTTCTTTTCATCAGCTGGGGTCCCACAATATCCCAGAGATGACTCACCCTGCCGCTTTCTATTGGCCATTCTGTTATGAGTGGGGAAATCTCACAGCAGACTAGCATGTCCTGCCGGGTGTGAACAATTCAGGGCATCCTGGGGTACTTACAATTGTCTGTTACCAGAGTGATTGCCACTGCACGGTAGTGTTTGTATGCAGGTAGCGCTGACCTCACTTGGTCATGGCCCTCAAACAAGCAGGTGATGCAGAGCAGGCGCCAGACACATGTGCAGGAAAACACAGTCCTTGTGGGTACCCATCTCACTTGTAGCTCCAGTCCTCACTTTGGTGGCATGTGCATTCTACTAATGGGTTGACTGTACTGAGCCCCTCCGTTATGCCAGGTACACAAAAGGCCTCTGGAAGAGCTGAGGACCAGGAGGGGCTTTCTGACTCCTGTGGGGTTGACATCAACATGTATAGGGGTAACAGACACATTCACCCATCATCAGGTGGCTGGGTGGGGAGGTGGTGGGCACTGGGCTCTGCTCCTGGTGACTGGTGTTCCCATGAAGCCTGGGAATGAGGGATTTGACAGCTGAGTTTTTCTTTGCTACCTATTGCCCTATGACCCCACAGTAGTGCCATTGCTTTGGTGAAGAGACAGATTCACCCATCTGTACAGCAGGGCAAATCTCTGTCGGCATGCAGACTTAGTTTTCTAATATGAGGAAATGGGAAAGTGGCTATCGATGGAGGAGACGTTGAGTGCCAGAGGCTCATTCCAATGTGATTAGCAAAGAGGAAATGGCCAATAGCAGGCTAGGCCATCCTACCCAAGCCCTCTGCATTGGACCCCCACCGTCCCCACCCTGTTCCTGGACACCCCCAAGAGGCATCCTAGGATAGCCTTTGAGTTTTCCACTTGCCAAAGAGTTGGCCCAATTACCCCTTAGGAGGGTCTCTGAGTGAGTCCTTGCAGGTCTTACTGAACAGATCGCAGCCTGGGTCTCATCAAGACAGGGTAATGTGTAGCCCGGCCTCTGTCTGGTGCCAGCATGCACCCTCCACCTAAGTCGGTGCCCTAGAACCTCATCCGTGCCATGTTCCTTTCTGTTTTCTTCATGGAGAGTAGTTCTCTGAGACACCTGTACTGGTGAGGTTGTGTGTATGTGTTTGTGTGTGTGCATGCACGAGTGTGCTTACTTGCACATATATGCAGGAGTGTGAGGAGGGAGGGCAAGGACGTAGAAAACCACAATTAGGCAACCCTGCATGCATTTATGAACTGATAATGACACAAGAGGCTGCCTAAGTGTCTCTTATCATTGCACATTTATAGCAGTGAGTGGTCTCCTTAACCGATACTGCAGAACTGCCTTTCCCTGTCTCCCCGGGGTAGTCGGGGCCAGTGGATGTGGGGGTTCCCTGCAGACAGGGTCCTTCTAGCCACAGCTTCCCTGAGCTGGTGCAGATGAGCATCTTCCCAGAAGGAGGGGGCATCGAAGTGGGGTGTCTGCACAGCAACTCAGCTTCAGGAAAAGGAGCTGGTACAGCCTTTAATTGAATCTCTCCTCTCCTGGTCCTTCCCGAGGCTGCGCCTCTGGATGGCCTGATGCGGCCGCTGTTTGTCTTCTTTATTATGGCTTTGCCACAGCCAATTTAACAGGGACAGTGCCAGACTGGGCGAGACAAACAGCCTGGAGCTCATAGCAGACCCATCCGGCTAATTATAGGGGTGGCTTCGGGGAAGGAGGCAGTGGGAGAGGAGGCACCTGTGCCTGTTGCTACACTGGACTGTGGACATAAGGGTTCTTGTTGGTCCGAGTAGGCCTCAGATGTTGCAGGAGTCCTGAAGGCAGCTAAGGCCCTTGCTGGGGATGAGGGCAGATATCCTCCAGGAATCACACAAAATTCAATCAGCAGAAATGAAACTCCCAGGAACTCGTGCCCAAGACATCATTCTTGGTGACCTTATTTTCCAGGCTTTGGTAGGAGGAAAGCGGTCAATAAGGAAGTCTGTTCACTTCTCCAGGCTTCTGGGCTCTTTTGGTCCCTGTGGGCCAAGCTCAGAGAGGAAAACAGGCCTGGGGTGGGGCTGGGGAAGCAGCCGGTAGTCCTCCAGGACTCCCCAGACCAGCCAATTAGAAGATAGTTGCTGTGTGACAATGCAGCTGGTGTCTCCGGCTTGAGCCCAAGGCTGGTGTCGGGGGACTTGGTCCCTCCTTGAGGATGCTCCAAACTAGATGTTCTAACAGGAACAGGTGTTAAATGGTCTCTCTGGGCCTCCGTGTCTCTCCCTGCAGAGTGGGGACAACAAAGCTAAGGCAACAGAGCAAAGCACCTGCATTAGTAGGCGAGTGGCACACCTTGCCTAGGCTGAGAAGTTAGAGTTGCCTAGGATGCTGGGCATGCTGACCACAAAGGGGCGACTATGATGCACACTCTGTGCAGGCTGAGGACTCTGCCATGATCACCAGGGCTTCTGCTCCTGGATTAGGCCTTGGGCTCTCTCAGGGCCCCTCCCATGAGGCCAGCATTGGTATTCATGGCGTTGGATGATGAGTAGGGCCAGCAGGCTGCAGGAGAGTCCGGGACAAATTCTGGCTGACTTACCCCACCAGGCTTTCACTTTCCCCTAGCCAGAGCCACACAGGAAGTCCCTGCATCTCTGAGCAAGTGGAGGGTAGGAGAGGGACAGGGATGCCATTGAAGGACAAGTGTGCCTGGAGGCAGGAAGGCAGAGTAGCTGCTCTGTTGCTGGGAAAACACAGACCTGGAGGGAGAAAGGCCAAGGTCTGTGGATCATCTGTGGAAATGGATGGGCTCTGCTTCTAGCTTTGCACAATGAGAGAGAGAGAGAGAGAGAGAGAGAGAGAGAGAGAGAGAGAGAGGAGAGGAGAGGAGAGAGGAGAGAGAAGGAGAGAGGAGAGAGCATACTAAGGAGAGATAGAGAGGCACTGCTATAAAAATTAATCATACAGAAAGTGCCCCCATCCCTGCACTTTGCCACCCTCTCTTTGCAAAGGCAGAGGAGATAGGAGACACGGAACTCTTGGCTCGATGTTCCTTGGCTAAGATCCTGACTCCTTCCAAGGCCCCTCTCGGTGCCAGGCCGCCATGACTCACAGGATCTGGGGGCTAGAGGACAACCCGGGATCCTTTTGGCATGAAGGCTCTGGCACCTTTTACTGCCTGTGGTGTGATGAGTCAGCTGTCGTGACTCACCTGTGGAGTGTGTGCGTGTCTGAGGCCCAGAGGCTGTTTGGTGGCTGTCTCTGCCACCTGTCAGTCTGGGTCTGGCTTCTGCTTTATGGCCTCTTGTCTATCCCGCGATGAGGGAGAGCCCGTGAGAGGTTGCCTAGAAGGGAGCGCAGCTTGTCTCTGAAGCCCTGTGAAGTCTCGGGAACTTGGTAGGTGGTTTGAAACACAGATCTATCTCAGAGACCACCAGTTTTTTACAGACTTGACAAGATTAAGGGAGGAGAGTTCCTGCTCATATTTGTAAATAAGGTATCAGAGGCAAGCTGGTCATGGTGGCTTATGTCTTTAATTTCAGCACTCAGGAGGCAGAGGCAGATGGAGCTCTATGAGTTCAAGGCCAGCCTAGTCTACATAATGAGTTCTAGGAAAGCAAGGACTATATAGAGAGACTCTGTATCCAAAATCAATCAACCAACCAACCAACCAACCAACCAACCAACCATCCAACCAACCAACCAACCATCCAACCAACCAACCAACCATCCAACCAACCAACCAACCATCCATCCAACCAACCAACCAACCAACCAACCAACCAACCAACCAACCAACCAACCAACCAACCAACCAACCATCCAACCAACCAACCAACCATCCATCCACCAACCACCAACCACCAACCAACCAACCATCCATCCAACCAACCAACCAACCATACAACCAACCAACCAACCAACCAACCAACCAACCAACCAACCAGAAAGACACCAGAATCACAGGGACCATGCCTGGGCACATTTTAAAGATGTCACACTGAGCTTGTATAAATGGACCCTTATACCTCAGGATGAGGTTTCCAAGAACAGCATCAGACTGAGTAAGATTTATGGTCCAGAAACAGATGCATGAATGTGGTTAGCTGAGGAAAATAACCAAAAGGACAAAAGTTTACTTTGGCTCATGGCTTCGAAGGGTCCAGTCCATGGCATACTGGCTTATGGCTAAGGAAAACTGCTCACCTTGTAGCATCCAGGAAGGAGAGGGGGGGTGGGGGTGAGGGACAGGGAGGGAGGGAGAAAGGGAGGGAGCAGATAAGGACAAGATATATGTTTCAAAGGCATACACAATAGTGACTCTGCTTTCTCCAAGTAGGTCCTGGCTCCCAGGCACCTCTTCTATATGAAGTCCCCTGGGGAAGTGAATCCTGCCACGATCCAGTCACCTCCTGATAGCACAACCAGCTAGGGACCAGACATTCAACCTATGGGCCCCTTGAGGGGCCACAACATATTCAAACAATAACCAGTTCAGCGGAGAAAACCAACCCCTTTTAATAGTGAAGTCATAATGATCGGAACAAATGGGCAGCCTTTGGATGACTAAGGATGCTCCCTGTGGAATCCCTAAAGTACTGATGGACTTAACACGGTACAGGGCCTGTGTATCCCAGTGGATTCCTCAGCCTGCTGGGAGTTGGGAAACCAGGACATACTATGTGCAACTCAGATGCTCAAAGCATTAAAATAATGGCTGATAATTCTGAGTACAGTAGACAAGTCCACAGTCAGTGCTGGGAGGATGGGTGGTAAGGCACTTCCTGCACGAACAGGATCCTCCCAGCACCAAGAGAAAAGCCATGCAAGTGGTACATACCTGTCAGTTTGGGGACAGAGACAGATCCTGGGATTTGCAGCCCAGGCAAACCTAATCGGTGAGCTCCTGTCTCAAAGATAATGTGTGGAGCTGGTGAGATGGCTGCTAAGCCTGATGACGTAGTTGATACCACACAAGGGAAGCAGAGAACCGATTCCAGAAAGCTGTGGGTTTCTACCTGCATGCTATGACATGTATGCCTGCACAGGCGTGCACACAGGCACGCGCGCGCGCATGCACACACGTGGTGCACACGCCGAATAAAAATTAAATTTAAAAAGAAGCGTGACTGAGAAAGACACCTGATGTTGGCCTCTGGCTTCACACATGTATTTGCATACAGGTGCATACGTACACACAAATATGTGCACACATACATACAGTACACACACACACAAATATGTACATACATACATACAGTACACACACAAATACGTACACACATACATACAATACACACACAAATATGTACACACATGCATACAGTACACACACACACACACACACACACACACACACACACACACACACACACACACACACACCCCGTACCAGATAGATAGACAATATTTACAAGGGATGTCACAGAACCATGAAGGTCAACTGCCCCACCTGGAGCATCTGAAGTTTGAAAGACCAGGCAGGACCTGAAGCAGGACCAGGCAGGACCTGGAGGATGGTTCAGTGCTTAAGAGCACCGGTTACTTTTCCAGAGGACCCACGTTTGGTTCCAGCATCCACATGGCAGCTCCCAGCCTTCTGTAACTCCAGTTTTCGGGGGCCTGATGCTCTCCTCTGGTCTCCACAGGCACTGTATACACACAAGGCATGTACATAAAGCAATTAAATAGTTTTATATTTATTTTAAAAAAAATCCCAAGAACTAAATGATGGAAAAAAAAAAAAACAAGGATAAGACACAGACATTTGCAGTAACATTTGCAGTAACAACTGCCCAATGGCCCACTTAGCCCTCTCACTGCCCTAAATGAGTGCCTGGTCTGTCCTTGTCCAAGGCTGGGGCCAACACCAGGCTTCCCACTGCCACTTCCGTGAGCCCCAAGACGGGTCCCTGAGGCCAGTGGCTGCCTCTTGCAGCTTAGGGCTGGAGGATGGATGGGGAGAATGGATCCTGTGCATGAGACTTCTGTTATGTCTTCAGGAGCCAGGCCTGGGGACTCCAGCCTAGTGGGAGGAAGCCACAGGGCATCTGAGGTGGGTGACTAGACACAGGCTTACCACTGAGCAGGGCCCCTGTAGAAATTGGGAAACTATGTGCCCACCAGAGCTTCATGCTCTGATCTCTGATCTTCTCAAAGAATGGCAGGGTTCTGATCCCAGGCCAGACTTTTAATAAAGAAAATTCACCCACAGATGCTCGACTATTGGCTGGCTTAGCCCGTTATTGGAATCCGGGAGATTTAGTGGCAGGGGTTGTTTTATTTGCTTTCTGGATGGAGCCATTTTTTTCTTACGCATTTAATCTCCTAGCAGAATATTTTCCCTAGCAAATACACTGTCTGAGACAGCAAATCCATGTGGCCCTGTCACATCCCTATTTCGTCGCGCAGTGACTCACAGAACGGGCTCTTGCTCACTTGTGAATTTTTTTTTTTTTTTTTTACTGTGTCATTAAAGAGAAATCACACAGAAATCAGCCCACCCTTACCACCCGTGACCACAGAGTCCTAGTTTGATGGAGTGCATGCAGGGCTCCATCAAATCAGGGATGAGCAGAGCGACAGCTTTATTGAAACTTGGGGCTTTTGGATGAATAAGCAGCCATTGTGTCTCACGGGGGTGGGAGGTGGGGTTCTGGATGCTGTCTCTCCCCCAAGATAATCTGTAAACATAAAAGTATGAAAAATGCCTCTCGCCTCTGAAAGTTTTAATTGGAAGCTCCTTCGTAGCTGTGACCCGGGGGCCATGACTTGGCTTAGGGAGCTGCGCAGTTAATGAGGCTGTAATTAAAAATTAACTTTCGCCAGCCCGCCCCGCCCTTCTCGCCCCTCCTTCCTCCTTGTCACCTTGAGGTGGAGCCTGTGAAGTCCCAGGCAGAAGAGAAAGCAAGAGAAGAAAAGCTCAGATGGGGAGACCTGGTGGCACTCAGAGGAAGGATAGCTAGTTACCAAGAAGAGACTTGATATTCTGAGAGCATATATAGGGGGAGGAGGTCTCCCTAGGTCACGGACATAGGGGAGGGGAGAAGGGGAGAAATGGGAGGGAGGGAAGAATGGGAGGAAACAGGGGAAGGGCTAACAATCAAGATGTAATATGAATAAATTAATAAAAAAAATCTAAAAAACGGCAAACAATAAAAATTCCCCATGTTGCATGAAAAAAAAAAAAAAAAAAAAAAAAAAAAAAAAAAAAAAAGAAAGAAAAGCTTCCTTCCTTCCTTCCTTCCTTCCTTCCTTCTTTTCTTAATCCCAGAATATGTTGGATGGGAACAGCCACAGGAGGACTGAGGCTCCATAGGAGGAAGATTCTTCAGCGGCTGGGGAGGAGGGGAGGCCGCTGAGGTGTTTGAGTGGTGGTGGGTGGGCTCTGAGGCCCGAAGGTACATGGTCAGGGAAGATGCTAGGGCCCCGTGTCTGGGGTCTGGTGACCACAGTGAGGGAGGGCCAAAGCAGATCTTGTCTCTCACAGGAAACTGTGTCTAACCTGTAGGTTGAGTTCAGTTACTTTTGGCCAAGGACAGCTATGAATGTGGCCAAAACAAAATCATGAATTTACTTTAAAACATTAAGAGATATTTTTTATGTGATTTCTTTTTTTTCGTAACTTGACCTTTGTAGATAACACTGTGTGAAAATGTCAAAAGGCTGGGCACACCAGATAGGTCACCTATGTCAGCAGCCTACCTTATTGCTGAGGAAGAGGACCAGGGTCCAGGGTGTGGTCTAGGAGTAGCAGTGGCTGGGAACACTATGTCAGGCCTGGATGATGCGCACTCACTACCTCTCCAGAAGCCTCCCAGATCCATCCCCAGCACCACCCTGTTGCTCTATTGCCAAGGGCCTAGCATCACCAAGCTGGACACAGTCCCTAATTACTCATAGCTACTTCCTTCTAGCTCCTCATCATGGCGGTGATGGCAACTTCTGTGTAGGCACGAGGACCATTGTCTCTCCTTGGACATCCTCAGACCATCAATTCCACAGCACAGCTGAACATCACAGGTGTCAGCTTGCCCTGAGTGCCGTCAGTGTCTTGCTTGGAGACCAACCAGCTGCTGTCCCAGGGCATGCATGGGAACATGGAAGGCTAGTTTGCTCACTGGTCTCACTGGTTGGTGAACATGCACTCTGAACCATGTCTCCACTGTCCACCCTGAGTGAGGTGACAGGTGCCGAACTGTGGAAGTAAGGTGAGAGGCGATAGCTAGTGCACCCGAACCCACAACACAGGACGCAGACAGCAGCCACCTTGTCAAACCTGAGAGCATGTATGACACCATGGGCAGCGAGGGTTCCTCTCATGCCAGCACTTCTCTGGCTGGCATTAAAGTCCAGGACATTCTAGAAAGACTCTCGGCCTGAGGCTGTGACTTGTCCTATAAGAACCCCAGGGCTTTCTTAGATACAGGGGTGTACTTGTCTGTTCTAGAACAGTATCTGTATATTGAGCTCCTTGGAATTGCCAACATACACAGATCTTGGGGTCCCAGGGAGCACTAGGCACCTTCTCCCTAGATCTGTGGCAGCTCTCAGTGTTCGGCTGGCCCGGAAGTGGCATGGGTTCACCTTTATGGACTCATCAGCACCCATGGCGTCTTGCCTAGTGACTACCAGTGGCACTGGGGCTGTCTCACACGGGTGCCTGCTCCAGGAAAGAGGTAGGTGAAGGCTGGAAGTCCCCCGCCCGCCCCCCTCCCCGCCGGGCAGCCCTAGGTGGGAGAAACTCCAAGCCTTTTCTGACTTTAGGAAAAGTAGGAGGTTGGGGCCCACAGTCTCCCCTCTCTGTCATGAGTCTCACGTTCTAGAAGGGAGCTACGGAAGGCCGGGTGTGCCCGTCACATCTCTCTTGTCAGAAGCAATAAGCAAAGCCAGGATGTCTCCTAATATCTTTATTGTTCCTTAGATAACTGAACAGTACAAAGTTGCCCTCTTTTACTTATTTTGTTTTCTTTAAAAAAAAAAAAAATGACCTTTCCACACATGGCTGCCCTTGGGGAGTTCCTTCCTGTCGGAAACTGAAGTTTCCCAAGATGCACCCTTCCCCTCCATGGCTACACGATTCAGATAAGTTGACAAGAGAAAAATTCCACTGGGTTATTAGCGACGTGAACTTGACTATGTCTCCTATAAGGGCGAACACTGATTTTTTTTTTCTTTTTAGAAACAGAAACCATCCACTTATCAATCCAAACTACAGCATTGCATGACAACATTCATTGCATAAATTGAACACACGGAGTTACCACCTTGGGGGGATAACAGACGGACACCTCACGATCTAAGCTACAGGGTACGCAAGTTCAACAACGTGGGTACGGCAACTGCACTCTACGCACGCCCACCATCGCTTCGGGAAGGTACTAGACACGGGTCCATGAGCTACCGGGAGTCTCAGCACAGTTAATCTAAGAGACAACAACACACAGTCAAGAAAAAGGCAGCTGCGATGCGCGTGGGCCGAACCAGCCTACACCGAGCGCCGCAGGGGCTGGAGGCTCTGGGTGGGGAGAGTGGCCATCACACCATCGCGCTGGGCACAACCTAAGGAAATGTCCATGCAATCCTAACAGTGGGCTGTTCTTGGGTGAGAGGGGCCAACAGTCATCGCCTTGCTTTGAGTTATTTGACCAGAGGGGGGGGTGGGGTGGGATGTAGACAGCCAGGGAGCCTTGGGCTGCAGTTCCATCCACACACATGGCGGTTTCTTCTGAAATCTGTGGCCGCCTGCACGAGCAGGAGGAACACAGAGGTGACACCATCCCATGGGGTCAGAATTGCGCTGATTTCTCAAAATCAGGACTTTTAGTATTCTTGGGATCATTTTGGCCGCTGTTTCACGGGAGTGTCCTCGGGGTGAGGACTTGGACCCTTGGCTCCTGGGAAAGTGGGAGCTACAACTCATCGGAGCGGATGACGTGGAAGAGGGTGACGTTGTAGAGGGTCTGATGGCCGTTGTTCCAAGCGTACAGCGCGCGGTCCTTAGGGTTGTAGTCCAGCATGGAGATGTGGGAGTATTTGTTCTGGAAGGGGATGTCGATGTACTCGTAGGTTGAGGCGTTGGTCTGGTAGGCATAGTGGACCTTGGTGCCCCCCGAGTAACCGTTGGTGACGTAGAGGGTCCCACAGATGATGAAGGCCTCACCGGCGCTGCGCTTGGGGTAGCTGGTGTTCCAGGTCTGCAGGATCTGCAGGGAGACAGGATCCAGCTTGCTGATGACGATGTTGCCGGCATTCTGGTTTGTGGCGTAGACGGCCCAGAGCCCATTTTCGTCCACCATCAGGTCGATGTCCGAGTGGCCACCCCAGGCATAGTGGTACATGTTGTTGTAGCCAGCGTAGTCCAGGCTGCGGGTCTTCAGGATCGTCTCTGTCTTCAGGTCAAACCTGATGATAATGTGACTCTGGAATTTGTTGAAATAGATGGAGCCATTGTAGACCACCTGGCCCGTGCCCGACCATGGGTGCGGGAGACGGTGCGAGGTAAAATTGTCCGTGTTCATGAAGTCCACCATGGACTTGTACTCACGGACAAAGCGGTTGTTGTGATAACCATCCATGTACCAGACCTGTGGGGAGAGCAGACCTGATTAATGTCCCACAGCAGGAAGACTTAGAAGAGCCATCAAATCTATAGCGCATCCTGCCCTACCCTCAGGGACACTGAACATCCCCCTGGTTCCCACTCAGGCCTATTTCCTTATTCCTGGGAAGGGTAGGACACAGTGGAGGGACAGTCAGGGTTCTCAGACATAACACGGTCCACAGCCAGTCTATACAATATAGAACAGTGGGTGGACTGGGAAACCCCCACCATGTCCCCACCTTTCTACTTGGATGGCACCATGTTACGGGACAATGGTTACATCTGTTTGCTCAGTATTGGATTGTGGCCCAGGGCTTGGGAGAAAGGAGTGTCATCGAAGCAGAGCCTCAATGCCGGAGTCAGCTTTGCAAAGGGTACAGCTGCCAGGTAGATGCTCACACACACAGAGGAGGAGCTTCTGTCTGCAAGGACAACTGGTTCTCAAGGTCACTGGGAAGGGCCACCTTCCAATGTGCTGATGGGACACTGCGTGTTGAGTCCTTTCCACCTCACCAGGCTGTTACTGATGACAGTCTGAGTCACTGTCCCTGTTAGGGTTTTGGTTTGCTGTGGAGGGGGGCGGGGCAATTGCTCACTCGCTAATCTGGGGGAGAGCACTTCTCAGACTGAAATGTGGGCCTTTCAGCCTCAGCCCCAGCAGCAGGCAGCCACAGCCCTGGAAAAGCAATGAGGTAACAAATTCAGCTGCAGCCTGATTTTGAAGGGTTACAAAGGAAGCCGTTTCCGGTGACTATTTGCATGCCAGTTGACCTGAGAACAATCTAGACTTGGAAGAAAAACCTTTAGTCATCCTGAAGCAATTTTGTAGCAAGTGAGAAAGGGGAGGGGCTAGAAGACAAGACTGGTGATGGTGTCCGCCTGGCTTTAAGACAGAAGCTTTATCCAGGGAAGCTGAGCAGGGATTAGGGCTTCGGCAGCTCTCAGGCTTGGTGGTGACATTTTTGTTAAAACAAACAAACAAACAAACAAACAAACCAAACAAAACCCCTGTTCCTGAAACATCGCTCAGATGCTCCGAAGCAGATGTGCCTTTTGTTTTTTTTAATGAGATTAAAAACAACAGCCAACAACAGCAGGGTCTCATTTGAGGTTATCATCCCCACTGTCTCTCAGACCATCCCTCAGTGATGTGGGTCATGGATTAGAATCGAGGTATCAGACCACATACAGATAACCCCTTGGTCTCTGGGGGGGGTGTATGTGTGTGGGGGAGTGCTGGGCACCCACTACTCCCCTCTCTGGGCTGCCTCCAGGGACAGGGGGCTCTCCATCTCCGTGCAGGCTCTGCTCTACCACCTTCCACTAGCCCTCCCTGTCTGCTCTGAAGCAAGCCCCTCCTTGGTGCTTTGGGGTGGGGCCTCCATGGTGGGAAGCTAGTGATTGGTTTCTGTTTCTTTTTTTTCTTTTCTTTTCTTTCTTTCTTTCTTTTTTTTTTTTTTTTTTTTGGTTTCTGTTTCTTGGGTCCAGTGTGTAAGAAGCTGACACCAATGTCCACTTTCTAAGGACTTTTATGTGGTCTCTTCTCCTATACATTGGCAAAGCAGACACAGGGCACAGAACTTTCTGAAAACACAGATTGGGTTACACCAGGGCAGTGGGCTCTGGAGGCTGAATATTCAAGGCCCGATGGTTTAGACCAAATTCAGCTAACTTGGGCTGGTGTTGTCCCTGGGAAGTAATCTCGGAGACAGTTGGTGGCTCCCACCAGAGATGTGGCTCTCATGTTCCCTAGAAGGATCAATGGTCCTTTCCAACTAGACTCAGGGATGCCCAGCTAACGGTGGAGGGCAGAGCCAAGGGTGTCAGGATGCCTACACCACTGCACGACTTATGTGGAGGACAACCGAATGTCATCACGCACTATGATGAGCCTAAGTACCTTTGCGGCAAGGCACACAGCTAGGAAACAGAGGGACCAGTGGAAGAAAAGTCACCCCACCCTTACTCCCTGGTCCTGATTTCTGTCCCTCAATAGCTGACCCCTGAGAATTTTGACAACTGACTAGACACCCTACAAAAGAGACACATGCACACTTCCTTCTCATAAGTAATTTCACAAGCCAGATTGTTAAAAATAGCTCGTGAGCCACGCTCAAGTCCAACCCCATGGTGACCCGTGGACGAGAAGGGACTACTTTGGTTCTATCTCTCATATCACCCTTCTCCAGCTGCACGGTGGGCCTATAAAAAATCTGCTCTTCAGGGCACAAACTCTTGTCAGTAAGAAAACAGGAGTGCACTCACATATGTTAACATCCAAACTTAGGTACAGATTTAGTAGTTTCCAAGTCCCCAGATCACATGTGTGGCCGCTGTCCAGGCACACAGGGGTGTCCTTCTCACATCTGGGCTTGCTTCTGAGTGCGTCTTATTTTTCTGCCTCATCAGCAACTTGTTAACCTTGTCATTCTCTCCTGTGGGGGATGTCAAGGGCCTGGGTTGCCTGCTTAGAGGTTTCTGAGGCTCTGGGGCTCCCTGAGCTGTTTTACACACCACCAAGTTGTACCCCTGCTGCTAGTTTTTACTACTCTCAGATGAGGAAACCAAAGCCAGGGAGGTCTGCTTAATTGTGTTAAGTTCTGTTGCTTTTCAGCGACGAAGGCGGCCAGGGCAGAGCTGCTGCCGGGGCTCTGTCCAGCATCTCCCAGTGTAGGGAGGAGTTGGGTGATGCTATTTAAGGGCCTTTCTTAGTAACAGAGCTTTAGTCTTGCTCTTCTCTCTGGCTTGGCAAGCATATGACAAGTGTCCTCCTGAAACTGCTAACATCAAGGAATTCAGCCTTGGAAACGGTGTTCTAAAGGGAGCTGATAGTGCAGGGGTGGAGAAAGCCTCAGCTAGGAGGAAGTGGCAGGATGCCAGCCACCCCAGGAGTGTCCCAGTCCCTACTCCCACTAAGAAAGGATTAGAAGGGATGTCTAAGCTGCCAGCAGACAGAGCTGCAGGCACCAGTCTATCTGCATAATCTAAAGCATTCTGGATAATCCCACCCTCTGTTCTAAGGATCATCTGCTGGTTTTGAAGCTGCTAAAATGAAGGGAAAGAGCCTTTGAGCACAAAGCGGAAGTGAGGGTTGGAGTGGTACGCAACCCCTTTGAACATGAGCCTCCTGGGGGCGGTGAGAGCATGGTACCCGAGTGCCCTCTCTGATGTCTTGTGTAAGCGAGACTGGACTCCTGAGGTGGGGCACAAGTAAGGGAGCAGAAAGGGGAGGTGGGTGGGACACGGCTCTGTCAGGCTGTCCTAGTCCAAGTGGACCGTGAGCCTCCAGAATGAAATCTTTGTGACTCCAGCGGGCTGGAGGTGTGGTAGGGTGGTAGGGTGGTAGGGGTTTATCCATCCGGGACACAAGAACGACAGCTAGCTCCTGCCAAAGCTGGTGTAAAGGGCCTGGCTTCTCTGGTGGGGGCGGAGGGTCTGTGGCTCGCTGCTGAGTAAGGCTTCTGAGCGCAGCACCTGGACAGATGAAGGCCCGTGCAAAGGTAACCCAAGCTAATTTAGTTCTAACAGTTTACACAGAGGCAAGTGGGGACTGAGCTAGCCCAGCATGGCCCCTCAGCAGATATGTTAACATGGGGACTCTGCAGCTTCCTGAGGTCTCTTCATGGGTCCCATGCGATTCTCTCCTCTGTTTTACCCCATCCCTCTAACACAACCCTCCGCGGGGCCTGTTCTAAAGCCAACATCAATTTCTCCCTCCCTCCCTCCCTCTCTTCCTCCCTCTCTCCCTCCCTCTCTCCCTCCCTCCCTCCGTCCATCTCTCCCTCTCCCTCCCCCCTCTCTTTGTGTGTGTGTGTGTGTGTCAAGTTATTGGCCTCCCATGAGTATGTGATCAAAAGTGCATGGGAGATTGGAAGAAAGCAAACCAAACCAAACACTGCTGGTATTGATCAATGGTAGCACGAGGCGACATGTCACTTAGCAGGCTGGGATACATGGGCCACCGTGGGGAGCACGTGGTCCAGAATGGTTGGAACCAAATACCCAGAGCAGCACCCAATACTGTGTGCTTGCTGCCAGCCAGGGTCCTGCCCCTTCCCTGCTGTCAGCCCTTGTGACGGGCCCTCCTTCTTCTTGTTACTTGGACTGTCACCAGAGCCTCCTCTCCTGGAAGGCAGTCACAAAGCAGAAAATAGATACCTAATTGTCACAGCACCCATGGGTGTCCCGACAGCTTTGTGAACCTACATCCTTGCAATGCCATGTATCCTAGTAGCCGAGGCACATGCATGTAACGTCAGAAGGCTCCAGACTCGATCTTGGCTAGCCAGTGTGGGGCTGATGGTGGTTTTCCTGCTCTGTGCTGTGGGGAGAGGTCCCTTGTGGGTGGGCTGACCTCAGCCCAGATTCTCACAGATTTAGTGATACCAAGGACCAGCCTCTGTGGACCATGGGCAGGAACATGGCCCATTGGCATGAGTAGAGACTAGCAGTTCTCAGAAGCCTGGAAGGCCCTGGTGGTATGTAGAGAACATGGTGTGTGTGCATGCATGTGTGTGTGTGTGTGTGTGTGTGTGTGTGTGTGTGTGTGTGTGTGTGTGTACTCACGCATGTCTTAGATGTAGCTGTATCATTCTCTTCAATCCAGAGCTAGACATGACATGGTTGGGACAGAGCCTAGCAGGCTGGCCTGGGCTTCCTAAGCATCTCCTATCTTTGCCTTCTTTCTCCTCATAATGCCATTGTCATCCACACTGTAGTGAGGTGGTGTTCCTAACCAAAGTCTGAGCAGAGGTAGGTGTTTCTGGTGGCACGTGGGTACAAGCACAACCTAAATGTCCCGGTTGGTGTTAACTGTCTAACACATTAATTGTCAACTTGATCCAACCTAGAATCACCTGAACAAAGTGCTGCTGTTGAATAACTCTTATTAGGTTGACCTGTGGGCATGCCTGGGAGGGGCTGTCTTGATTGCCTTAAGTGGTGGGAGGGCTTGTCCCACTGTGGGCGGCACCATCCCCTGTGCGGGTGGTCCCGAGCTCTGCTAGAAAGCCAGCTGAGCATAAGCTACCAATTAGCATGCCCCATGGTTCCTGCTGTAACTTCTTGGCTGTGGGCGAGTTCCCTCCTTGGAGGAAGTAATGCTTTGAGGAACAGCAAACAGGTCTACCTTCAGGTCCCTGCTTGAGTTCCTGCCTGACTCCACCCCTCCCAGTCGTGAATGTGGCCCGGAAGTGTAACATAACACCAACCCTTTCCTTCCTAAGTTGCTTTCTGATCAAACTGTCTTATGACAGCAACAGAAAACAAATCAGCACGTTGAGAAACTAGACTACCGTCATGATCCGGGAAACTGTGCAGATAGCTTATGCCTGCACATCCCTGACCCTGTTGTGTCTTCGGGCCAGCACAGCAAGCCTTCCAAGCCGTCCGACATGTGAAGGAGCTGGGGCCTTAGTGGCACTGGTTGATAAAGCTGACGTGTCTAGAGGGTCTCTCACCCTCCCTTTGTCTGCTCTGCCTGGTCTTGTTCTGCCTGCCGTGGAGAGATGTGATAAAGCTCAGAGGATCTTGGATTTCAGGCTCTGTCCTCTGGGCCCAGGCAGAAGCTTCTAGTTCTGAGTGTGTCTGTCCACTCTCCTGCAAACCTCTGACAAGAAGAGCCTAGTGCTTAGCACTGCGTGGCATCAAAGGACTCACAGACGCACGACTTCTCTTCGACCAGGGACCCTAACTGCTCCTTACAGGCCTCCTCCATCCAGGGGATGCCCTCCTCACCCCCCAACCCCCACCTCTGACTCCCAGATGCCCAGTTCCTAAGGGGGCTGAGACCACAGGAAGGAGAAGTAGGCAAAAACGCGGGTGGCTGCTCGGTTTTCTTTTCCGAGGTTTGCCCAGGGGGGAAACACCCAGGAAAAAGGAACCCAGCCTCTTCTCAAAATCAAAAGGGAACACAGAGCTTCCATCAGCCATGAAAGGAATGGTAAATGAGTACAAATCAGCTGTCATTAAAACAAGAAAGGCCTAATAGATTCCATCCCCGAAGCAAGGGAAGCGATGGGAGCTACCCGGAGCGGTCAGCACAGGAGGTGCCTGGGCACCTACCTACTCAGCCCCTGGGCAGAGCTACACGTGCTTCCATCACTGCCACCAGCATCCTCAAATGGGCAGCCTCGCCATCCCACTTCAGTCACTCCTGTTAGCACAGCGTCCTCTACCAGCTTTCCTTTGAAGAAGCCCTTGAGAGACCATGGCTCTACCCATCCCCCATCCTCCACCCCCCTGGAAGTTGTCTGCCTGGGAGGTAGACATGGCTGGCACTAGGGTGAGGGACAGAGACCAGGCCTTTTAGGTCCTTTAAGAGCTTAGGGGACACTTACCCTGTTATCACCTTCTGGGGCCAGCGGGTCTGTCATCCAGGACCCGAACCGTGAGCCAGAGGTCTTGACAGTCACTGGGTCACTTATGCCTGTCAGCTTCCCGCAGGCTGGAACAGAGTGTACACAAATCAGGACCAACAGGCGACTGAGAGCCTTGGCCCCCTCCCTCAGTGGCAGTGGCACAGCTAAGCTCAGAGGACAGATGCTTCACTTCTTTCTTTTCCCTCCAGATGATGTCACTTACACAGGTCCCACCAGTGGCCCAAGAGGACCCACCTCCTCTTCTAGAGAGAGCAACTGAGGGCAGCATGGACAGGGCACAGCAGTCCTCCTAGGCTCATGACTCCTTGGGAGCAAAAGGCCAGGGCAGCCCTGATAACAAGTGAGGGGTAGCCTTGGCAAACCTGGGTCTTCTCTGGGAAGTGGAGCAAAGGACAGTCTCTGGTTGCTGGAATAAAACACTTAGCCAGCACCCGAGGCACAAGGAGGGAATTTAGTATACTGGGCCTAGGCAGGATTCACCTCCCCAAACAGAAAGGGCATTCTAGGAGCCCACAACAGTACCCGCCCCCCACCCCCCGCCCCACGTCCCCGGGGAGCACCTTCCCTGTGTGTGTGTGCATGTGTGTGTCTGTCTTGGAACCAGGCCCCTGGTGGAGGTGTGCTGTCCTGCTGTGTGTGTGGGGGTGGGGGGTAGGGGTGGGAGGGTGTTGGGGGTGGAGGGGATAGAGAGTTCAGGCTCTCAATGCTCTCAAGGGAGCAGCCCCTGGCAGGAGGGTTTCCTGGGATCTTGAATGCGGCCTTTGCAGCCCTCCTACCTCACAGAAGGCCAGAGATGATCTCAGAGCCACAACTTGGGTCATTCAGGAGGCGCTAAGGGCGTGACCTGGCATTCCTGCTTTAGGCTGCAGCTCTCTTGCCACCCTATGGGCCCCCCAGCTGGAGCTTGAAGTGTAAGGGCTCCTTCTTCTGGCTAGGTCAGGCTTGAGTGTGACCCCTCCCAAGTCTATAAGATAACCCTCATGGGCCACATTAGCATACATACACACTGCCTGCAAAGTTCACAGGAGATCCAGGTGCTTAGGTGGGATTGTGAGAGACTTAACCTGAGACCACAGGGAAGCAGAGATAATCCTACAGTGAGCAGGTTGCAGGGCGGGTCAGTCAGGCCCAGGGGTGGGGGGTGGGGGGTGGGGAGGGTGTAGCTCGGGTCTGCTCCCACAACCAGCACCACCTCCCCTAGGCTGAAATGGGGTGAGTATGCCCACGTTGGCATTATAGGAGACTGCTCTGCTTGGCTCAAGAGCCAAAGGAGAGCGGACTCTGGACAGCAGGAGGCTCAACAGGATGAAAAACCCACTGTACACAGAAGAAAGACACTTCAGGCCTGTATTTCCACCAACGCCCCAGCGCTGGCACCCCTGGCCACACTGGGAGAGGAAGTGCCACACCATGTCCACTCTCCTATCCCTTCCCCAGAGGTACCTCCCCTTCTGGGAGGAACTTGGGTTTTTCCCACACCAACACTTTCTATTGAAGCTTCAGGCTTCACGGAGGTCTTGGGTGCAAGGGTCTGAGAGGACCATTGAGGAACATACCAACGCATGCCCACTTGGCAATGACGAGCATAAGGTATGCACACTTGGCCGCTGTGGACACCGCCATGCCCTTCCCTTCCCTGTCCTGCCCAAGGCCTGAGCTCGGAGGAGGCACCAAGGAAGTGGAAAGGAAAAAGAAGGGCATGGAAGGAAGTCAAGGTGGACCAATGTCGGCAGGATCTGCGGAAATATTTTCTTTCCATGAGTCCTGGAGCCAACTTCACACACACACACACACACACACACACACACACACACACACACACACACTTGCACACCTGCATGACTTCTGAGGTTTGAGTGAACTCATTGCAGAGGCTGGGCAGGGGAAGCCCAAGTTGGACTCCAGCCTTCCCAGTTTTTCTCCCTTTGCTCCTTAGGGGTGGGGCTTGTGTTACTAGGAGACAGAGGTTCCCTCCAAAATGAAAGAAGCCAACAGTAGGCAGCCTCTCTGCTAAGTCCTCCTCCCAGATGGTCTGCCATCCAGACCATCCACAGAGCCCTGATCCTGTCATTTCTCACAGAAGGTTTCCCACCCATCCTGGAGACACGAACTATGAGCTGCCTGGCGGTTACGGTCCAAGGGAATCAATGTGCCCAGGTGTCATGGGTGGAGATCCCTGTGGAAGGCATGCTGTGCTTGTGGCCAACACCTGACTCCCACACACTAGATTTCCTGAGATGCCAACACACCTGATCTGTCCCAAACCCACTGGAGGTCGCTTCCCTGTTGGACCCGACACCTTGCTGTGCATCACCTGAACACGGCAGAAGTGAGGAGGACACCCACCTCAGCTTGGATGCTATCCCTGGTCCTGCCTTCTTCCTCCACAGCCAGACCTATTCCATTCCAACGGCAACTCACCTTCCCACCTAGCTTCTAGGGCAGGGCCCAGACCCTAAAGATGTCTTTATCCTATTCATCTCAGCGACCTCAGCTGGACCCCACATTTTCTGGGGATGCCAACCAAAGCACCTGGGGACCGACACTCCAGGTAAGAAGTCTCTTCCACTCACCCTACTTCCCCATAAATAAATGAATGACTTGGTTCTCTTGAGCACATCAATTTACCATCTGCTGAGTGCTGAGGTCACTCTGGGCAGGGAAGCCTGCCCGTCACACGCTACCCATGTTTGTCTCAGTGACCAGCAAGCAGGCACTATGTCAGCCGTGCCCCCCAGGAAAGCATAGATGCGCAACACGAGTCTTCCAGAATGTGCCTGGATGGTTCAGTCACTCCACCATGAATTCAGGTGGAGAACATGCAGAGAACAGGGCTTTGCTCTCAGTCAGGCCAAGGGGCAGCCTGGAACAATCCTACTACACTCTACCATTCTGAACCTTTCTTTTCACTATCTCCGAAAGTGACAGAAGGTCCTCATGCCTGAGCTCTACAGGAACGATGGCCAGCAGCTGCGGCCTGCCAGCCACACCCTGCCCTCCCCTACATACACTGTCACCAGAGCAGTCAGCCTTTCAATGCTTCAGTGCTGAGGAGGGTAGGGAGGCACGACTACTGTGTCTCTTGCTCGCTAAGCTGCTCGGGCAGGCCCAGCTCCCAGGGCCCATGGCGCTGGAGGCTGCCTGCCCTCCTTGAGTCAGGGAGTTATTTTTGGTTCTGTGTCCACGCTAGTTCTGCCAAGACCTCTTGGACTGACAGAATCTAAAAGAGTCCATGGCAGAGGCTTGGCAGTTATCTTGGCACACCCCGTTCTAGAAAGTGCCCCTTCTCAGTCACACGCTCAGGATAGATGTGGGGGTGTTAGAAAGCCCCAGGGCCTTAGGAAGAGGCCCGCAGGAAGGATGATGCCCAGGTGGGAGGGTCTTGGGATGGAGAAGCCTGGCCAAGCTGGAAGGTAGACAACCCGTGTGCCTTGTGCCCTTCCTGGGAGGAGGCTAGACTGAGGGCAGCCTGGACCATCTCAAGGCTTGAGCCGGAATAGTCCTATCTGGGAGGCAGAGCTGGGTGAGAAGGTCCGTGGCCTCAAACAGGTCTTGGCCCTGGCCTCTATTCTCAGCATAGAGAAGAGCCATGTGGAAAGAAGTCTCCAGGCTGGGAACCAACGCCAAGATGCAGATGACATTGCCTCAATGCAGGCCCAGGTTTGGATCCACAGTTCACAGCAGGCCTATGAGCATTCTCCTAAAGTTACTCTTCTACTCTTGCCCTAGCTAGGAAAGGCCAGGCCTCTAGTGGACAACACTTTAGAAGCAACGGAGTAACAGGCCTGGTCCAGTAGGTGCTGTAGGCTGCAGGACTCCTGGGCCCTTGTCCCCTCGGGCTCCCACTGTCAAATCAGCCTTAACTCTCCTATCTGAGTGATCACGCAGCTCTGTGGGCCACTATGCCCACTGCCCCTGCTAGCGAAGGTCAAGCTCAGCCAGGTGACTGTGGCTCCTCAAGTGCTGGGGAGGTGTCTCTTTCCTTGAAGAGTGTATAGAGCTCACGGCCCAGCACAGCATGGCAGCTAGTGTAACCCACCAGGGCAGGGGCCAGCAGTTAGAATCCTACTAGCATGGACACTGGGTGGACAGCTCCTCACCTGGCTGGCAGGCGACTCGTGAGCAGGAGGCTTAAGCTTAACTATGATAATATCCTCAGTAAAGCAAAAACCACACTCTGCCTCTCGGTTGGCCCTAGCTGTTTGGGGTCTTCCAACCCACCTGCAGAAAAAAAAATCCCACCAGGGAGCCCTTGTCATAGTGCCAGAATGATATGACAGGGAAGTCACTTAAGCCACCTTCAATGGTAACAAGGACCAAGGAAGTCTGCGGTATGACTAAGTCTGGGGAGCAGCTGCATTGAGCAGCCTGTGCTGGGGCCCAGGTTCTGGCCTTACTCAGGTTAGCTACCGGGATCTGACCTTGCAGCATCCTCTTAGTGGCCACCAGGGATCTAGGTAGCACTGCCTCTCTCCTGTCTGGGGACAAGACTCATTCCAGGGGATTGTACTTTCAGAAAAGGTCCAAGACATGTTATGCCTAAGCTCTGTGTTAAGTCCAGAGGGAAGACATTTCAAATCCCAGGTCCCGGCTGGGCCACTCAGAAGAGCATGCCACTCCATCAAGATGAACCAGAAGCAGCTAGAACTCTGGTCCTTGAATTGTGATTTCTGCATGTGTGCAGGCCAGAGATTGTCAGCGACTGACTTGAAGGAAAGAGACAACCAGAACAGCTCTGATAAGAAACTTTGAGAGACGCAGGGAGCCCTTACTTCCCTCATTCCCCCATGGACGTGTCCAAACACCCCCAGATTCGGGCACGCCACGCAGCCTGGGGCTTGTGGGCTTAAGGAGTAGCACTCAGCTACTTACCCACACCTGCAGGGTCCCACGCACTGGGCCAGCGGTGAGTGCTGCCCACAGCCAGAGGCTGCACCCTGGGCATTGCCATCCTGCCATCGGGCTGCTGGGGAGGCTGGGGGAGAGGTGGGTGATGCCTCTCTACAGGCTAAAGCAAAGACTGAATTAAGCACCCATAGGATATTAGTCCTTCCATTCCTGGGCTGAGGAGGCCTGGGACAGATGCTGAACCCAACCATCTGCCGCCTATTTCTATCAGCTGTTTATCTACCCGTCTATCATCCAGTCATTGACCAATCCTGTCTATCCATCTGTCGTCAGCTATGCCTCCCTCTGTCCCTCTGTCCTTCCACTTATCTCCCCCTGCCCCCCGCTTTTGCTCACCTACCCACCTGCTTACTGATCTATCCCACCCCCAGCTCCTCTAAGCCAGGCGGAGCAGAGCTGGTTGACATAAACACCATCCACAGATTCTCATAGTGAGTGACCCTAGGCCCCAAGGACTCTCTGGACCTTTGAAGACAGCGCAAATGGAAGGCGGCAAAGACCTGGCAAGGGCTCCAGCTGTTGAGTGGCTCTTGTTACATTAGCCATTGTATAGCTGGGCACCCCAGGGCTGCCTGGACTGGGGCTCAGAGCCCCCTGCCCCACCCCTACCTGCTGTCTCTCTTCAAGCACATGGCTACTGAAGGCCCTCTTAGGTAAGAGTCACACGCTCAGGTGACCTTGCTGGTGTACCCTAGGGTGGGATTAGGCGGCCTTTTTCTTCTCTCTTCCTTCCCAGATCACGTGTGTCTTAACAGCCCAAGGGCAGCTGCGTGAGGGCCCCAAGATCCTAGCCATAAGGTAAATTCACGCAACTGCTAAAAATAGGCCAAGGACAGATGGGAAGTCTGGCTTGGCTCGGGTAACCTGGAGGGAGAGCTGTGTGGGCTGCCCCCCTCTCCCAAAGGCCCATTAGCTTGGCGGCCTCGGTAATGTCCCACCACGGTCTCCATCTGGATTCTTTGGGTTTCTCCTACGTATGACACCCAGCCCGGTCACCGGCAGGGGGCTTTGGGGGGGGGGGTAAGAAATAACAAACTCAGCCTCTGGGTTCTTCAGAGACTGGGAAGACAGACCCTTTAAGCGCTTGGCTGGGAGAGAGGCTGTGTTGGAAAGCCAAGGGAAGAACGCAGGGGACCTTAGCCTGTCCCTCTGCCTGACACTCTAGGCACCCCTAGAATAAACGTGCAGGCAATGGAGGAGGCAGCCATCCGGACCCACTCATGGGCTGCCTGAAGCTGCCAGCCCCTGCCACAACGGCTCATGGGTTTCACGAGGCACCAAAAGAGTATACAGGGGAGGCGATTCCTTGGTGGCCCTGCAAGTGTCTCTTTAAAACAATTAGTCCCCAGTGCCCGCCTCAGTTTCCTAGCTCATCAGGCCTGGGAGCCCCAAATGTTATACTTTTGCTGGGGACAAGGCACAAGCAGGCACTTGGAATCACCCGGAAGCTGGGAGATTACTTTCTAGTGCATACTTTCGTTTCTGGTCACCTAACACCGAGGATTTGTACTTGCCTGGTTGGTCTGTGCAGGTGCACACGCGTACGTGTGAGCTCCTGTGGTGGCCAGAAGACTGCCTTAGCTAGCATTTCCCAGGAGCCTGCCCACCTTGACAGTGTCTCTCTCACCATATTACTCCCAAGTAAGCACCTTGCCTGGCCAGCTTCCCCTCCCTAGCACTAGGGTTCTTTTTGCGTTGAGTTCCGGGTATTGAACTCAGGACCTTGTGCTTGCTCTGCCAAGTACTTAATTGCAGAGCCATTTATTTGGCTCATGCCAAAGCTTTCAGAAGGTATTTGTTCTTTGGGGTGTTTTAAATGTTCAAGGCATGGATGAAGGGGAACCGAGTCAGAGCATCAGATGGAACCCCAAAAGTCCTGCGGCAAAGTCACCCTAACAAGAACATGGCATAAAAACAGATGGTCAGGCTCTATGGGGGGAATGCTGAAGTCGCCATTGGAATACGGTATGTATGATTTTAAAATGACCCTGAACACCCACATATGCAGTTTGGCCAAAGCCACCTACTGGTAATCAGTCACGCATGAGAACCCAGATGCCCCCTACCTCAGGACTGTTGGGGAAGATGGTCCAGTCCACTTTGCCCAGGCGACTGAGGGCCCCACTTGCTCTGTCTATAACCCGCTGCCACTGTACCCCCTTTTAAATTCCAACTAAATCTAATGCATTGTCTCAAGATGTCTTATCAGTCCTTTTTTCACCCTGATTGGAGATGTGTTTCCAGCCCTTTTAGATTTATCCTAAAAACAACTTGCCTGGACCACATACATACATATTAAGCACTCACGCCTGTGCGCACGCACACACACACACGCACCCATCTGGCAGTATACGGCCTCTAATGTCATCTTTTTTTTTTTTTTTTTCTTCTTCTTCTTCTTCTTCTAAATGTGAGATTCAGTGGGGTCCAGCACTGGCCTTGGGATGGGGCTTGCACATGGGCGATGCCCTGGGGTGGGTGTCGCCTGCTCTTCTGTTGCTATCTCTCTGGGTGGCCCTACCCGGAAGCCCTGATGTAGTCATCACCTGCTGAGGCCAGGCAGGCAGCGTGGCTTCAGCACCACTCCCTACACCTGCGTGTGTGGCAGAGTCGGGCCAGGCAGTGCCACACCTGCAGGGTGCTGGGCCTACCTAGTTTTTGCATGCATGCACGGAGCCTTTCTTCAAGATTGGACACTCTGCTCTGAAGTTCATCGTAGTCATAGGCGCCAATTTCCTCTTGCAGTTCGTTAAGCACTGACGTCAGATTCTGGGCCTCCTCCTTAAACTGCAATACCAATTTGGCATCGGCCTTGTACTCTTCCAACACAGGAATCAAAGGCCTAAGTTCATCCATTTTCGCTTTTATTGCCTGCAAGGTTAAAATAAGCTGGTTCAGTGCGATGCATGCAAAAACTCGAAACACCCTGCCTTGGCCTGGCTTCTCCCTATGAGAGGGGAGGTGTGGACACTCCCATCTTAGCAATCCACCAGTTATCTGGCCCCAGCGAGTCAGGAGAGCGTATTAAACAGTCCTCAGAACACCAACATATTTGGGAAAGCTCTTTATTTGTCAGTCGAGAATGCAACATCTTAAGGTTACATGCTTTAGGTCACATACACAAAGTCTGTGGTTTCTTTTTTTTTTTTTTCTTTTCTTTCTTTTTTTTTTTTTTTTTTTTTTCTCCTTCTTTTTCAAAAAGTGCATTGACAAGGGTTCAAACTATTCATGGGATGCATCTAAAGTCGCATGCAAAAGGAAGGGTCCTGGGTGGATTCAAGGTTCCTTAGTGAAATGGTGCTAAGGATTGGAAAAGAATCGTAAAAATGCATGGTGCAAAAAGCTCTCTGGCTCTCTCATGGTTACATGGGGGACTGCTTCTTCAGTCACTGGCGCATTGAAAAAACTCTTAAGTTAGCCCTGCAAGCAAGAAAATGAAACACCGTTGAAAAGCTAGCTCACTAGCCTGCCTCAAACAGCCATTAAAAGACACATTAGTTGCATGGTCACTTAAGAAAAATCACATTTTAATCATCGTAAAAACCAGTTACTCAGATGGTGATGGGACTCCCTCACGGGTTCTGCTCAAACTCCTTCTGGCAGTCAGTGGCTACAGTGCAAAAGGCAAGGGGTTGCTCTTGCCGTCAGAGTCTTGGGGTCCCCAACTTTGGAACTCAGAGGGTGCTCTGTGGATGATACACTCCAAAGGGAGCTACCTCATGTCACTGAAGACACTGCTGTCCTCGCTGTCTGCTGAGCACAGGAGGGCAGACCCTGGCAAGGAGAGACACAAACTCTTTTTTTTTTTTTTCTCTAAGGTCAAAATCTCTCCCTCCCCAGTAAGTCATGATGGTTACCTCAGAAAAAAGGCACACTGTTCCCCTGCCTGGGACAAGAATCGCTGGCTTATCCCTGAATGAGATCCGTCCGCTGTTATTTTATTTATAATATAGATTTATAACTTCATTAGCTTGCCATTTTGCCTACCTAATGTACCGCTTTTAAAAGGAGAATTAGTTCCTGCTTCACGTAGGGAGTGCATCAAAGGATAACATTAGCATAAAAGGAAGGGAGGACCGAGAAGCGCTCAGCAGTTTCCAGCCAAGCGGCTGTGTAATCTGACCTGTTCATTTACATCTGTGCCTGATTCCTAATTAACATGCATGGACACCTTAATTAAGGTGGCAGATAATTCCCAGCCCAGTCCTAGCGAAGAGACTTGTATATATACATACTTGTACATATGTATATATAATTTCAGGTCAGAGGGAGTGAGGTTTTAATGGCCAGGGTCACCTGGAGACACAGAACACTTAACGCAGCTGCATCCACAGTGTGCCTTGTCACGGCTAAATTAGGTCAGAAGCAGAAAAAACTGCCCTGAGTGATATGGGACCCGGGAATGGCTCTAATCAATTAAGCTAATCCTTGGCTAATGTGGTTTACCTGCAGCAGCTGTGGAATGCTGAGGACCCCCCCATCCCCCCCGCACCCCTCCAATGATGCCCTACCCAGCTGACTCGCCTTAGCCAGAGGAGCAAGGGACCTGAGGAACCCCCCTCACCCCGTTTCCTACAGTCTGATGAGGGAAGGAAAGAGGGGCCAGTGTGTGATGAAGGGGTTGATCATGCTCTACCCCCTTCAGTGGACAGAGTGGGGGGTGGGGTGGGCGGGGCTCTCTACTCCCAGAGGGTCAGAGCTTTGCAAGGCAGAGAACAATTCTTGCTACAAGTTTTCCAGGCCCCAGGGAAAGAGAGGTCCTAAGAGAAAAGACATCCTGACTTGGGGGAGGGGGAGAAAGTATGTCGGGGGAGGGAAGGGGTAGAGGAGGAACAGGAAGCGAGAGGAGGAAAAGGAAAAGGGAAGAAGAAGAAGAAGAGGAGGAGGACGAAGGGAGGAAGAGGATTAAAGCCCCCGCCGCCGCCGCCGAGAGGGCCGCACATACCTTGAACTGCCTGGCTAGGTGTTGCTTATGGCTCTCTTCCACCTGCTTGAACTTGGACTCCAGTCCTTTCATTTGGTTCTCCATCTTCTCCACATACTGTAGGTCCCTCTGAGTCCGCCTGTCCAAGACTTCTATGGATTGAGACATGTTTTGCACCTGTCAAAAGGGTAACAGGTTCAAGGCGAGAGCTAGAGAGCAGATGTGGGGGGAGGGGTCGGTTTCATTTGTCTGCTCAGCAGCAGCCAGGCTGACCTTTCCCACGGCACCATTCCTGGAGGCAGAAGTGGCCCAAGGCTGATTTACCAGCTAATCACCAGCAGCAGAGCATTAGGACCCGCGACCTCCCCAAACACTGCAAATTGGCTGGGTAAACATTCCCTCTGGCCCCCTTCCAGCAGAACTCTAACCTGAGGGTACACAGGGCAGGGTAGGAGCCTTGAGTGGCTGCAGGCACAGGGCTAGGGCCATTTTCTCTTTATGTTTAAGGGTGGGGCTTGTGCCTCCATTCTGTGTTGGGGAGCGATTGACTTCATTAGGCAAGTGCACACCCAGAGCGGTTCCAGGCCAGCCTCATGTGCGCAAATTCCCTTTCCCCTGACACCTCCTGGGAGTGTCCTTGTGGACAGCCTTGGTGCTCTAAGTCTGGAAGGAAACTCTAGGCTCTGTGCCGAGCCTTTCCCCCACCGCACACGCCATCCATCACCCACCACAATATCATAGGCAGATGACTGCTCGGCAAACACGCACATTCAGAACGCAGAGTCAGGAATCAATCACCCAGCAAATGAAGAATCGCTGTTTTACATCCTTACGGGCATTGTTGGATGGAGTGTAGCCTCAAGATGGGACTCTATTATTCAGCACGATCCCAGAGAGTGTCAAAGAAAAACAGTTTTGGTGCGGCCACCTGCCAGCACATTTCATTTTCAGGAAACTGGCTATGGCTTATGTGAGAATCTATGCTCACTAGGGGCGAGGGGGGTGGGGGGAGGGGCACCAAGGCGCTGAGGATGCCGCAGTGGGTTGGGTCATTTTCTCAGCATCTAATCCAATTACTAGCAAGAAAGGTGCATCCTGAATGGCAGGCCTTCTTGCTGATGCTTTTCTCTTTCTGAATTTGAAAAAGACTCCCTTCTGGGAACCGAGTCCTTGGGGGGTAGGAGGCTTGGCCTTGCTGTTCAGTGGTCAGAACAGTGATGGCCGGTTCCCATCTCCCACTACAAACCTTTCAGACCAGTAAGCAGTGTGACTGACGAGAAGCTCACTGGCCAATCACTCACCTCAGCACTTGAAACCATAGGGGATTTTTAAATTTTTTTTATTATTTTTTATTTTTTTTAGCAAAACACGTGTTCACCTTCACATTTCAATGTACGGAATGGCCTTGCACGGGGCTGACTGAGACTCTGCCCGCTTCTCTTAGATGGTCTGAGGGGAATCGAGCTGCTCTTGGTGGACGGCCTCTCTGGCGGCCTGATCCCCTCTGAATGGCCATAGTGATCCTTGTGTGTGTGTGTGTGTGTGTGTGTGTGTGTATGTCTAGTTTTCTCTTGTCCATAGCCCAATTGTCGCTGCCTCCAAGGAGTGTTCCGGGGGTGACCTCATACAAAGGACACTGTGAACCTACTTGGGAACCATTCCACCTTTACTGGCACCATGGGAAGGCCAGGGGAAGACCAGCATGGCCATCTCTGCCCAAAGCCTCTCTTCTCAGTCCCTTCCTTGGAGATTTGACACCACCACCAAGAACAGAGCTCAAATGTCAGCAAGTCAAATAGTGGGCGGGGTTTTGGTGTGGGAAGGGCTCAGCCCAACACAAGTCCACACACAGTGTGGGTGGGAGGTTACCTGTGTCCTCCCTACCAGGGACCAATGCTTTACTGAACGTTAAAATGTAAAGATTAGCCTTTACATTAAAAACAACGACGATGACGACAACAACAGCAACAGAACTGAAAGATGCCAAACAATTTGGCTGCTTTAAGACAAACAGAAGTCTGACCCCCCCCCACTCCCCACTTGCCAGCCAACCACTCAGCTACATCTTCCATAAGAGACATTGGGTGACATCGATATTAACCCTCTGGCAATATGTGCTTCCACACAGCCCGTCTACTTCCACGAGTGTCCCCGGAAGCCAACCAGCACATTCAAGGTCACAAGGTCATGGGATACTCTTAGCCACTGTGGCAGCAGTTGCCTCAAAGTGGGGGAGGGGACTGTACCCCACAGCCACACACCTGTCCCCGCCTAGGAATGACTGATTGCTAGTGTTTAGCACCCTTGTAGGCACTGAGCCAGCTGTGTTATTTTCCAGCTGTGTTATTTATCTTACTCGATCATCATGAGACCCCACCCGGCACAGGGTGGCGGAGTTGGGGTGGGGTGAAGTGTGGGGGACGAACGGTTCTGGGTCCCGGCACATATATGCCAGCTCCAGCTCAGAGAAGTCAAGAAACTTGGCCCCATCACACAGCCAGTTCAAGGTCTAGGACTATTAAGCCTCTGTTTTCTTCAGAGGACACAGTCCCATCCTTGTGCCAACCTCCTTCCCTCCTCTGCCACCAGACCCTGGAGAGAGCATGCTGATACCCAGTCTTCAACAAGGACTCAAGCTGGATCAAACCGGAGCCTCTAGGGCCAGGTCTAACACAAAGTCAGACGGTAGCAACACAGAACCAGTCCCAGAGGGCAAAGGACCCAGAATTTCCTCGGCTGCTGTCCAAGATGGCAGGTGCTGTCTGTGCCAGGCCTGGCCCCGCCCCACAGGCAGGGAAAAAGCAAAGTAGAAGAGAAAGGAGGCATGTTGGCTTCGCCCAGCCCTGGAGCACAAAGGCGGAGCAGCCTTGTCTCAGCAATGCTGGCAGGCCGCAGTAAATGAAGGGCCTCTCTTCCAGCCAGTGCTCAGGCCCTCCCAAAATAGAGCCTGCGCGGCATGAAATGGGGCTTTAAATTTTTAAGCAGCAAAACTGTGGCCTGCATAGGCAGAGAGGAGAGCTGCACGGCTTCATTCTCAGGGGCCCCTAGAGCTTTCCGAACCATTTCCCAGCTTTGCCCTTCTCCCAGGGCCCCTCGGTTTGGGCCTCAGGCCCCCCCCCCCCCCCGCAGCCCCACCCCTTTGCTACAGTTCTGAATAATTAAAGGCTCAATTAGGCTCCTGTCTAGTTTGGTGTAAATAAATGTCCACGGGATCTGTTAAATATATTTTACTTGAACTCTTTTCAAATGATTTACTCTGGTGGCTAAAGGTGGCAAAACAGGCCAAGAAACCAATACACACACTCTACTCCTTTAGGGTGAGGCAGCCCCACAGGAAACACGATGGAAATAAGGCCTTAGGTCTCTTCCAGAGAGAGACTGGTGGCAACTTGGGAGTCCACCCCAGTCCTCGGACTGTTCCCTGCCTCTGCAGCTGAGTCAAGGCTGTGGGAGTCCAGCAGCAGCCCAGCTCCAGGAGGCCAGGTCCCGGCAGGCTGTTAAGCTGGGCTCCCAAAGCCACATCTCAAAGGTGACGTCTGTCCCCAGTGCTTGTCTTCAAGTTACAAAGGACCCCTCACCCTATAGATCTCATACCACTGGGGACTTTAAAAGTCCAAGGCCAATCAGTAGGGCAAGTTCTAGCTTTCCTGGTGTGTGTGTGTGTGTGTGTGTGTGTGTGTGTGTGTGTGTGTGTGTGTGTGTTTATGTGTGACATGTGACTCCAGTGTCTCTGAGTGGGATGGGTCCATGCCTTGGAGGCATCTTTTCTTGGGGCGGGGAGGGAGAGTGGGAGGATGGAAAAGCCCCTCATTTTTCCTTCTCCCCATGGTAGCACCCCAGGGACCTGTAGTAGTTAAGTCAGCTGCAGAATCTAGGGCCCCTGGGGACAGCCTTAGGCATTCTTGATAAGAGAAAGAAGCTAAACAGGAAGGTAGCTGGTCCAAGATTCATACTAGCTCCCTTTCTAATCAGCTGTGTGGCCTGGGGACATCAATTGGAGGAGTGACCAGTGCCACCAGCTCTACTCTACTCCGGTCTCGTGACAATGAAAAGAGAAACAAGACTCAAAATGTATGTGTGGGCTGGGCATGGTGGCACACGCCTGTAATCCCATCACTCTAGGAAGCAGAGGCACGAGGTTCTCTCTGAGTTCAAGGCCAGCCTGGTCTACAAAGCCAGTCCAGGTCAGCCAAGGCTACACAGAGAGAAACCCTGTCTCGGAAAAACAAACCAAAACAAAATGCATGCATGGTTCTACACATTGCTTGCCCGCATGTTAGGAAGCATCCATGGTGGGAGAGAATCACCAGGTGTGACCACTCAGCAGTGGAGCAGAGGCATCCCCATTAAAGTCTGGGTGACAGGCTCCTGAATTCCACTGTTTCCCTGGCAGCACTAGCTGGGCCCTTTGGACCAGACCCTAAACATTGCTCAGAGGGGGAAAGGGCAGGCGGCGAAGGAGAGCCACCCTTCTGCCTTTAGCAGGATGCTCCCTCATGGAGCCTCGGGAGCCCAGGAAGCAGGTACATTAATCTCCTCACCAGAGCCATCCATCCTGCTATCCACACAGTCATCTGGCGTAGATTCACAAATATTCATTCACAAATATTTAGAGTAGGGCCAAGCCAGGGAAGGCCTTGGGGTGGGCCAAGCCTCCGGCCGCCACCCAGCACTCTGTGTGTGCAAACCCGCACTCCCTCCCCCCTTGCACAGACTCACCTTCTCCAGTAGCTGCCTCAGCTGTTTTGTGCGGGCATCGCGTGAACACATGGTCTGCTGGGGGGCAACCACCGTGCAGATACACCTGCCCTCACTGTCCTGGGCAGAGCTGTACACCTGCCAGCTCTCCTCGGGGTTGGTGGGCAACACCTGGAGGGGGCAGGTGGGGAAGAAAATGAGGAGAGAATGAGAGAATGTGAGGATGAAAATGGGACCTGTGCCTGGGTGCTGAGGGCTGAGACAGATCAGAGAGACACACTGCCTTAAAACGCAGGTTTAACGCTGGATGCCCAGAGCTTTGACATCTAACCAAATTAATGTGTGAGGAGGTGGGAGGGACTGCAGGTGCTCTAGGCTGGATGAGGGGCCATATACAAAACCAAGGGGCTAATAGTTTAGGGCATCAGACATCTCTTTATCAAGCAAGGTGCAGTCAAGCCTTGATCTGCTGTTTCCTAACGCTTGGAGATGGGCACCATTGTTAACAGCTCCCCCCCAGTCAGTGCCTAACAACTGAGAGCAGCAAGGATCTAGAGCTGTGTTGTCTCCCTGAAAGCAGCCTGGCTAAGATGCTGGACTCCCAACACCATGCAGCTCCTACCCACAAGCCATTTGGTGGATGTCAACAAACGTGTTGTGTAGGGGTCACCCCCAACCTCCGTCTTGAGGTGTTTGTCCAAAGACCACCAAGGACGCGGAGCTCTGAGTGTCTAGTTTCACCTTGCAGGGCGTCTATACCACCCATGATGCTGACCTTCAGACACACAGCAGGGGCAGTAGTCACCAAGGCTCCTTCTCTGTCGTCTCTGTCTCTCTCACACACACACACCCATACCCTCCTGCCACTGCAGCCTGCCTAGTCTCCAAACCCTTCCCTGGCATCCTGCACTTCCCTGCTATTTTTAGATGGGGATGGAGAGGAAGGCAGAGAAGCTATGGGAGTGACACTTCATTTCACTCATCTGGCCTCAGCAGCTCAGGACTCAGAAGCAAAGTCCTTAGCGGGGGAAACCCGTTGTGATTTTGTTGTTGTTTGGTGTTTTTGAGGCAGGGTCTTATTATGTAGCTCCAGCTGTCGGGGGTGGGGGGGGGTTGGGGGGCGCTCACTATGTAGACTGTGCTGGCCTCAAACTCACAGAAATCCAGCTGCCTCTGTCTCTCAAGTGCTGGGATTAAAGGCGTGAACATCACTCCCTGCACTAGGGAAACTCACTTGAAACAACAGGGGAGGTACACCCAGCAAGAGTCATAGGTGTGTACATGTGTGGTGGTTGGGGGGATGTCACACCATTGAGCCCTTGGGAGCAGAACTGGAGGAAGAGAGACTCCTCCTTCACCTCTCCTTCCCATTTAGAAGGTTAGGGCGGCCGTGGGGGGTGTGTGTGCTTTCTAGTGGCGCCCCCCCCCCCACTAAAGGGTGGTCTCAGCTTAGCCTGTTCCAGTCACCATGGAAGTCAGCCCTGCCCAGACCCTCCACCCCAAACCTCAGCCATGGCTCCCCCTCCCCAGGCGGCTGATGACAAGGAGGTGCGATTTCCATTTCCGAGGCCAGTAGAGAGGGGTGGCTTAAGACAAGAGGGTCCCGCCCAGCTCCTCTCAGGTCTCCTCCCGAGTGGACCTCCTTAACTTAGATCTTTGAACGGTGGTGGCAAGAGAGGGTCCCTTGGGATTTGGGGGCACATGATCAGAAGAGGCCTTGAGCCTCACTCCGTCCCCCCCCCCCCCCCCCCCCCCCCCCGCCTCCAGTCCGCCTTTTACAAAGTAGGACGAGCGAGTCCTGGCTGGACCTAGCCCACAAAGATGCTTTAAGCAGCATCTCCACCCCTTACTTGCTGAGTGACCTTGGCTAAGTCCCCAAGTCCCTAGCTTCAGTTTCCTAAGCTTTGCAAAGAAAGACTTTCTAATATTAGTGACCGAGGACTCTGGACTTTTGAACCCCTCCCACTACTACCCAAGCAGGTGTCCTCAAACCCCTCCTGGGGACCGCGCGCAGGAAGCTTCGCCCCGAGACGCTGGAGTGCGGATGGCGGCGGCAATCTGAGGTGCTGCTTGGCTGCAGGGCGGAGGGTGGGCTCGTGACCCCTTGGCCCCTGCATCCCTGCCTCCCGGGGTGACCCCATCCTGTGCCGCACCGCCCGGCCAGCCCAGGGCTCCGACCCAAGAAGAGGCAGGAGGGAGGAGGGGCCGCGAGGGCTCAAGGCGGGCGCACTTACGCCGGTGCTGCGGTCCAGCGTCCCGCCGCTGGCGGCCGAGAGCCGGGTGGTGTTGAGGCCCACTAGCGAGGGCAGCGTCTGGGACATCCAGTTGGTGATCATGGCCATGGTGCTTAGCACGACCCCGATCTTCAGCAGCGGCACCGACATCGCGCCTCGAGTGGCCTCCTGTGCCCGCGCCGCGCCGGCGCCGGCTCCCGCGCCCCGAGCAGCCTCAGGCGGCGGGCACCACGGTGGGCAGGGGCGCCCGGCCGCGTCCCCGCGCCCCCTCCGCCCGCCGCCGCCCGCCCGTCTCTACCGCTCTGTGCGCCCTGGCCATCGCCGCGCCGCCCCGGCGCTGGGAGGTGACCAGGCGGCCCTGGCCGGCGCGCGCTGCCTGCCCGCGCTGCCCGCCGCTGCAGCGTCCCCGCGCGCTCCGCTGCCGTGAAGGGCCACCGGGTTCTGAGCGCGGCGCGGGCTGTGCGCGGGGGCCGCGGCCGGGGGGCGGGGACAAGGCCGGGCGGCGGCCGACGCAATCTGCCCAGGAAATGGGTGGATTTTTTTCCTCCGAGCTCTGGCTCCGTGCCGCCCCCTGGCTGCAGGCAGCGAGGTCTGCAAACCCGTTGGCCGAAGAGTTAGGGTCACTCAGGAGGACGGACAAAACCGTTAAAAATAAAACCTTAAAAATCTCGCACGGCACCCATCCACTACCCTCCCACCCCAGCGAGCTCTCTTGGTCACCCTCATGGCCCGGTCTCGCGTAGGTCCTGGCCTGCTTGTGAGGTCAAGACTCTCTTCCCCTGCTGCTGGGTCCTTGTCTTTTCAGACCGATAGATTGAGTTCCAGTCAGTTTGAGGTGTCTCCCGAGCCTCAGCAGGGACGAGGAGCTCTGATGGAGACTCTAGTGCCAGCGCAGGAATGAAGAGGTGGCTTTTACGTGAAAGACACTGCTACCTCAGAAGGAAAAGGCAGTTGTAATTCCTAACGGGGAACATCCTGGCCTGTGGGAGCGGGTTTGAACAGAGAGGGGGGGCTGGTGTGCAGGCTGTGCACAGTGCACTCTCCTGCACCCACCTACCATCAGGAGCTGCTGGAAGCTTATGGCTCAGTAGGAGTTAGAGGGGACCACACCCATGATTGTGGGCTATGGTGTATGTGTTGCGGGGAAGGGGGTCTGGTGTTTGTGCTGTGGGCCCAACTCAGGGGCAAGGCAAGCGTCAGCACACCAAGACCTGTAAGTCTTAGCACAACAGCACAGGCGACAAAACACCTTCATAGCGCTTTTGACTTTGCAGCAGACTCTCAGCGGGAGGAGAGCTGGGTCCTGTACGCATTCCTCCACGTTGTCTCAGCCCTGGGCAGGGAAAGACATCTTACACTCTTTCCCAACTCTGGTCAATTGTAGACTTTCTGGAAAGGGGTTTGGAAGAAATGTCTGGACAAAGGGCGATTTCCTGGAATCTGCCAAAAGTGATCTGACACCTTCCTGGGGCTTAGAGAAAACTTCAACGACAGCCAAGATGATCCTGGCGTGAGTGCTGGGTGAGGCCCACTGGCTCAAAAAGTCAATTGGAGTTGTTTCTCTGGTTAATGCGTGGCATTCATTGGTGCCAGCAAATTACAACTGTTGGGGAAGGGCACCATCTCTCAGAGAAAGCTGGTACTGCAGGCCAGTCACGCCCAGTGGTCCTGCTGGATTCAGCAACCACAGAGATGCAAAGGCTCTGCCCTATTTCCCCTGCCTTGCGTACTTCACACAGAGTCAGGGCCATGGCTGTGTCTGCTCAAGTCATACACGCTTGCTTCCCACTACACAAAGGTAAGGAACGCATAGTGTTTATCAACAGCTTCACCTCCAACACAGTCCAGGCCGCAAAACTCAAGGGCCCATCTCAGAGGGCTTGACTTTTATGCAAGATACAAGGGGCAGCAAGCCCTAAGCTCTGTGTCAGACGCAACACCAAGACCATATTTGTCTTTGTTAGGCACACTCCATTGCCAAGCACCGTTAAACCTTTCCTGCTGTCTGACGGGCAGATGTCCCTGCTGGAGGGAGGCCTCAAGTGACCTGTCTACATACAGACGTTGAGGTCAAGCTGAGTTCTGCCAGGAACTTCCATGAGATGGTGACCCAGCTAATGACTCTTACTGTGACTCAGCTCTCTCACCCGCAAAATGGGCTTAACAATAAGAAGTACCTCTCTGTGAGGTGCTGTTAGGTTATGAGGTGCAGGAACAGACCTGGCATGCTGTGGTGACAGTCATTATCACCTTTTCAAATGACAAGCTGGGCTCAGCCAGCAACCTGTGCTGGGCAGGCTGTGGAGCTGGGCTTCGATTCGAGGTGTGATGCCCCGTGTCCTCTGACATTTCTCTGGAGCGGCTGCCAGTCAAGTACCAGGAAGAGGTATAAGTAGTTCCCCATTAGCAGCGATCCCTTCTGGGTGGGTGGGTGGGTGGGGGAACCTATGGTAGGCGTATAACTGTAATCATTCTGAAGAGCTCCTGGCTCTGCTCTGGGTGAGAACGTGCCACGGGATTCACAATTGGTACCCTGAATTGGAGGAGCTTAACTCAGCTGGGCTTTTTTTGCAAGGAAATGTAATTCAAGGCGTTTGCAACAATGATGCCTGGGTCTGTTCAAATAGTACCAGGAACAAGTAGGAAGCCTTCAGTAGCCCTGGCCAGGGATGGTCTCCCTCCCTCTCCAGGATAGGTCATTGTGGCATGCCTTGGAGATTTGACTCCCAGATTATAGCTCTTCTAAGCCTTTGTGGGGAGCCAGAGGTGTACGGCTCCCCTAAGACATGACTGAGGAGCCTCAATGTAATTGGTGCGATTCACATAAAATGCGCCAGAGAGGAACTGACTACTGAATTCCCAAGATCCCTGGGAACCAAGCTGACATCATTCAGCCAAGTGGACAAAAAGACTAACCCTACCCACACTGATACTTGTCAAAACTGGTCACCAGAAATACATATCTGATGACCTCATAGTGTGATTGGAACTGAGATGTAGAGTTGATACAGAATTACCCTTTCAATCCCAACAAACATATGATCCTCTTTCACCAGAACGCAAGTCTCTCTGCCTGCACCTGAGCCTCTCCATCTGCAGCTACACCAGAGTGTCTCTCACCTCAACCACTCTTCACCTGCACCTGGGCCTTTCCACCTGCACCCACACCTGAGTGTTTCTGACTAAACCTGAGTCTTTCCACCTGCACCTGAGCCTGTCCACCTGCACCTAAGTCTCTCCATCTGCACCTGAGTTCCTCTACCTGCACTTGAGCCTCTCCATTTACACCTGAGCCTCTCTCACCTGCACTTGAGTCTCTTCACCTGTGCTTGAGCCCCTCCACCTGCACCCGAGTCTCTCCACCAGCACCTGAGCCTCTCCACCTGCACTTGAGTCTCTCCACCTGCACCCAAGCCTCTCCACCTGCATCTGAATCTCTCCACCTGCACCTGAGCCTCTCCACCTGCACCTGAATCTCTCCACCTGCACCTGAGCCTCTCCACCTGCACCTGAGCCTCTCCACCTGCACCTGAATCTCTCCACCTGCACCTGAGCCTCTTACCAAATTCAAGTATCTACACCTGAGCCTCTCCACTTGCACCTGAGTCTCTCCACCTGCACCCAAACCTCTCCACCTGCATCTGAGCCTCTCTTACCAAATTCAAGCCCCTCCACCTGCACCTGAGCCTCTCCACCTGCACCTGAATCTCTCCACCTGCACCTGAGCCTCTTTTACCAAATTCAAGTATCTACACCTGCACCTGAGCCTCTCCACTTGCACCTGAGTCACTCCACCTGCACCTGAGCCTCTCTTACCAAATTCAAACATCTCCACCTGCACTTGAGCCTCTCCATCTGCACCTGAGCCCCTCTACCTGCACCTGAGCATCTCTACCTGCACCTGAGCCTCTCCATCTGCACTTGAGTCTCCCCACCAACACTTGAGTCTCTCCATCTGCACCTGAACCCCTCTACCTGCACCTGAGCATCTCCACCTGCATCTGAGTCTCTCCACCTGGACTTGAGTCTCTCCACCTGCACCTGAGTCTCTTCACTTGTATCTTAACTTCTCTTCTTGGCACCATGTTGCTCCACCTTCACCTGAGCTGCTCTGAGGAGCTGAGCGGTTCAAGCTAATCCCTTCCAACTCTTCCAGGTCCAAAGCAAAGTCCTGCTCAGAGTCTTTCCCCAGATTTGACTGAAGGGTCTACTGTCCCTAAGGCATTTGTGAAGGACGTCAGAAAGAGCTGGAGTAAAGGCCACTTGACCGAGTGTGCCACACAGCACTTCCAGAAGTGATCCTTGATTGTGGAAGAATGCAGGCATTTTATTAAAGCGTCCATGGTGCCAGAAAACAGCCAGTGTTCCTAAAGAGAAACTCAAGTCTATACAATTTCTACACAGTTTCCCTTGAAGCAAGGGCTAGCCCACATTTGCCCCTGAATAACCACCACAGTGAAACAGCACATGTTGTGCCCAGACAGTCCTGTGAACTTGCCATACAGGATGTTGCTGGGTCCTCATAGAAGCCCAGGGGAGTACTACCCCAAGCTCCACTCGCATATGAACTGCTTGGCTTTGGAAGGTGACCACATTTGGCCCAGGCAGGGTGGAGAGATGGCTCATCCCCAGAGCAGAGCCAAAAAGCATGGTAGTGCCCTTGCTCCACTGATACCTCAACACCATTCTCCTCAGTGCCAGGAATGTGTGACCTACATGACTCTCAATCCTGATGACCCAGAGAATCAATCAGAGCTCTCTGCAGTTCTGGCTCGTGAAGCTGATTAGGTCTCAGAAGGCCTGAGGTTCTGTCCCCTGTGGTGAGTTACACCGTCAGATCTCCACTGTCACGCTCTCCCCTCACCAGTCTTGGCTTGGGGTCTGTACGATTGTATCAACAACCATGAAGCAAGGATACTGACCTCCCTCCATAGCCTCAGTTCCTCGGCTATGAAAGTGAGGGCTGAGTCTATAAGCTGGGGCAGGACACTTGTCCAGATGCGTCCCTCCTGCCAGGGGCTAACACATGGCAGGTAGTGTGTGTGTGTGTGTGTGGGGCAGGGACTAACACATGGCAGGTAGTGTGTGTGTGTGTGTGTGTGTGTGTGTGGTGAGCTAAGGAATTGCGGGCAATGACAGGACCATAAGGAATGCACAGTACGTCGGCACCATATCACCATCAGACAAGTGAGACCACAGGACAGGAAACTGCTATGGCGTGAGCGTCAGCAGTGACCACTTGGAGGGAAGCAGGCCTCCAGCTCACTCCTTCGTGTTCCCTAGCAAAGGATAATTCCAGAAGACAAAGTCTGGATGACACACCGAAGTATAACAATGTCTGTGTGGCCTCTTTTCAAATAGTCTGGGAAAAACAGGAGAGAGGAAAGAGAAGAGAAGGAGGAGGAGGAAGAAAAGGAGGAGGAGGAGAAGTGAAGGAGAAAGAGGAAAGGGAGGTGGGAGAGAGGGAGGAAAGAGACAAAAGAACAACAGAAACCAGCACAAGACTGGAATAAGGGACTAAGATAGAGACAGAAAAAAAAAATCCCAACAGAGATAGACAGACAGGGAGAAATAGAGATAGATATTGAGACACAGGGAAAGGAAGACAGAGAGGGATAGCACCAGAGTGATGGAAAGACAGAGAGAGACTCACAGCCGCAGAGCGACAAATGGGACAGTTCCCACATGGAGCTATTTCTTTCTCCTTCTCTGTCCTTTTCATCTTTCTCAGAGGCAAACAGAACATTCTGGGAATAGGAAAATGATTGCCGTTTTGTTAGGATTCTGCTCCAGTCTGCCTACCCGTGATGTCATTGCTTACCTGCCATGGGGGTGTGGCCCTTAGCCCGGGATATTCTTCCAGCAGCCACAAAAGGCCCCATGGGTAGCCAAGCCATTCGCCACCCACATAAGCTCATGTGTGTCCTCCAGAAGCACAGGCCCCTGGGAGCACAGATGGGTGCTGTGCTCGCTGCTCTCACCCCACCTCAGCCTGGCTCCTTGCACTCTGGGCTACCACCCATGGGTCAAGGGTATATGACCTGCCATTTTTGGGATCTCTGAGCAAACTTTGGGGGCTATGAGTGTCTTGGTGTCCTTGCTCTCTGCCTGTATCATGAGAAGTGAGGGAGAGAGGGACTGTCCTTCTCTGTGGCCCTGAGTGAGAAGGCAGACCTACCAGGGACAGCCCAGCCAGGCGTGAGAATCACACTGCAGCCACTGGGTTTAGGATTTGTCAGTAGCAAAAAAGCCAATCTAGGGATTTGAGCACATCTGATATTTCATCCCTCTGGTTCTAACAATTCAAATCTCCCAGTGACCAAGGGCCACACCCTCCTAGCAAAAGATTCCATGGCTGTCAGCCGTCCCTAAAACAGTGTCCGCCTCTGAGGCCCGATCTTCTGTGTTTCTCACTTGGAGGGTCTTTGCTTGCGGTCTGTTCACTCAGAGAGCTGGCCGCCATTCTGCTCCCCTGGGCTTTAACAGCACCTCTGGCCCTCTCTAGCTTCTTTCATTAATGTCTGTGGGAAGCCTCAGCCCAGGTGCCATCAGCTGTCCAGTAGAACTGGAGCCAAACCCCGGGAATGGCACCTCCCAGCAGGCACGGTTCCCTCGATGCTAACCTCAGTTTCCGGGAGCTATAAAGACTCCATTTCCTCCTTCCCAGGAGAGAGGAGTCTCCATAGCTGAGGACTGGCGGACTCCTCTGGCAGTAGCCCCTGACTAGATGTGAATTAAACTATGTGTGATTAGAGACATCATGGTGACTGGAGGTGCCCAGAAGGGAGAAGAGGGACACTGAGGATGTCATACCTGCCCAGCTGTGGACCCTGATGCTGTCAGATGCTGTAGACCAGCCTCCTGCTCTCCAGGAGGGACTTTCCCTGAACCCTGTCCCCTCTGCTGCAAAGTGGCCTCTTGCTGCAGAGCCAAGGTGGAGCTGTGAAGATTATCTACTTCCTCTAACAAAGATTCTGCTGTCTTGGAGAAAACTCCTGCCTGTGATTCCCTAGTGCCACTGATAAGCACAGGACAGTGGTCAAGCCCTCTCCCTGACTGCCACATGAGACTTGACTCAGGTGCCAGGCAGTCCCACGTAACACAACAGGGGCAGCCGCGTGTTAAGTAGGCAGCAGGGTGTAGAGACTCACATACTAAAGGCACAATTAGTGGAAAAGCCTCTCCCCATTTCTTTGAGTTCTGCTATGCTGTAATCAGCACCCCGAGATGCACTGGGAAATGCACCTGTGTTCTCTCTCTCTGACCCTTGGGTAGTGGGCATTGCCCGTAGCCAGCGGGAAGTTCCCTTCTCAGAGCCTGCAGGACAGCCATTCTGTATACTAGGGGTGGCTCTGAGCAGGAGAACAAATCCTCAGGCCACTGGATTGGCTAGAACTGCTGTAGGTAAGTAAGATCACTATGGGGCAAGTAGTCAGGGATGCTGAGGAGGCAGAATCCTCTCATGTCTGCCCAACGGCCTCCCCTCCTCCCCCTGCCGTGATTGTTCACTCTGTTATCAAACATTTTGTTTTGTTTAGAAAGTCTTCCTCTGTAGTAGCCCAGGCTGGCCTCAAACTCAAGGCAATCCTTCTGCCTCAGTTCTTAGATGCTGGGATTACAAATATGAGCCACCACACCTGGCTTCAGATTTTATTTTGAGATGAGGTCTTGGGTATCACGCACTGACCTCACACTCACTGTGTAGCTACCGCTGGGCTTTGGATCTTCCAGTCTCTGACTCCTGGATGCTAGGACAGCAGGTGTTCTCCACCAAGCCTAGTTTCCTGTGGTACCCCACCAACCAATCTATATTTTGGGGTGTCAGCTCCGAGGAACAAGAGATAGCTATGTTCATATCTATAAAGAAGCCGCTCTTACTAGCTGTCACCTGGGCAGTGGTCACGAGCTTTAGCCCAGGTGCAGAGAGTAGCAGATGGTCTGGGCAGAAAACCCTTTGGTGAGAAGCCTCGAACAAGGGAGGGACACACACAGACAGTGCTGGTCCCTCTGAGGAGGCCCAGATCATCCCTGCACTGCACAAACTGCACAGATCTTGCAAGTGATGGAGCCACATTCACACAGAGACTGGGTGACTGAAAGACCTGGAAATTGGTGACATCTGTTCCACATGGCTAGGTTCTGATTATGACTTCTGGGATCTCAAGTCATCAAGCAAACGCTGAGGAAGAGCTGGATTCCCATGCAACCTCTGGCATTGCCCTAAGACTGAGCCAAGGAGCCCCGGCATGCATTATCAGATAGATGTTCTTGGGTCTCTGCAGGTGAGGGAACCCACCTGAGGCCCTGAGCCTTAGTGGGAGGACAGAACCCTGGACCAGGGGTTCAGACCCTTTGATAGCTTCCTTCCCTGCCTTCCTCGTGAATGTCAAGTGTCCGGGTCAGCATCTTGTCCCACAGCTAGACAGCCACCCACAGCTCTGTGCCACAGAGGTTGCTGTGACCTGGGGACACAGTAGGCACCTCCTCTTTCAGCTGCTTCATGATGACACAGAGCTATTTATTTTTTCTCTGTTTTAGCAGGCACCTGGATTTCAGGTGTCAGACAGAGCTGGGGCAGCATCTGTGGCCCCTACAAAGGTTTCTCTCGCTCCCTGAGCCTCAGTGTCCTCATTTTAAGAACGAGGGCAACCGCAGGTCATAGAGATATTATAGTTTGAGAAGCTCAGTCCTTTTATGCCCGATGGGAAGATGACACAGACAGTGTCAGGCCTCAGCAGGGCCTGACCTCCCACCACCCTGAGCCGCTGGGGGGCTATTCTATGTATACCGGTCAGGAAAAGGGTAAAGAGGCACGGGAGGGGGGAGGGTTTTCTTTCCATCTCTCACCCTCTGTTGGACTGTAGTGATGACCTAAGTCACCTAGAGGAGGGACTGGCCAAATGGCTGCTGGTCTCTGCCAGCCTGCACAGAAACAGCACCCATGTCCTCTCTCCAGGCTGCAAGCTGCCTCTTTTCCCCAACAGGCCAGCCCAGGCACACAGTTCTTTGGGGCATCTAATTCAGTGTAGCAGGTAATTAGTTCTGTATCGCCGTACGCGGTGATGTTAATACTGATTACAGGGCCTGCTAACTTTAACAATAAATACTACCCAAGGCAGATGACCATTAGCTCTTGACTGCGAGAGGCTAAAGTGGGAGTGAGAGGCAACTTGGTGTGTGTGTGTGTGTGTGTGTGTGTGTGTGTGTGTGTGTGTGTGAGAGAGAGAGAGAGAGAGAGAGAGAGAGAGAGAGAGAGAGAGAGATATTTACTCTGCCCTGCCCCACCTCCATGGTCTCAGGCCTCTCTATCAGCAAGGTAGGCCTAGGTATCAGAGTGCTGTGTCTCAGGAGTTGGGCACTTGTGCTCAAAGGAATCACCTTCACCTGAGTAGTGCAGACTTCTGAAGTAACAGCTGTAGGAAACAAGACCCATCCTGCCTGGGTCCCTGTCACCCTCCTTATCACACATGCTGTGTGGCCAAGGCGGATGGACAAGGTGTCTATGGGACCCCCTGATATAGGCTTACTGGGATTCTGAGAGACGAAGTTAATGTCACCTGCTCTGTCTTTACCTCTCCCATTCACAGAGCTACCCAGGTGCAGGCAGGTGCCTGGTGCGGGCCAAGGCTTATTATAGCTGCAAGCACCTACAGTGACAAACAGTACGCCAGAGCCCGGTGTCAAGCTCACAGTAGTCACTCAATAAAGACAGAAATGGAGCAACAACAGCAACAATAGTTGGCATGAGGGAAAGGCCTATAAACATTTACAGCGTTAGCCTCACGAGGGTGTCAGAGACACTGCATTGTTAGGGAAAACCATGCTGGGCTGGGTGGGGTGGCTAATGAGAAGCTGGCCCCAGTAGTCACCGAAGAGCACGAGGTACAGGACAGAAGGTTTCTGGGCCCTTTGTCCACAGCAGCCTCGGCAGCATCCTTTCCTTCCTATGTCCTCCTCACTATCTCCCTGCTTGGGGTCACCCAGAAACAACTCTAGCACCCACCCTGGTTATCAGCCTCCTCCCAGCTTCTTCCATTCACAGTTAGGGAACTAAGTGTAGACAATTCTTGTGTTAAATGGCAGGGCAGAGCCTTACATCTTCCCTCAAAGCACACTGCCCAGATGACGATGACCAGGACTTTGGATTTATGTGTCACCATATGCCCAGATCTAAAGGAGTTAAATCTAACCAGCTGGAGTACAAGAAAGGCTCAGTAAGGGCTATTGAGTGGAGCAGATGCAAGAATGGGATAGGTGGTTTCTTGGACAGAGAAGACCATGAAATCATCTGATTTAATCTTCCTTGTTCTAAAAAGATAGAAGGTCAGATTCAGAGAGGTTAAGACCTGGCACAAGGTCACCTGGGTAGTGCTTACTATGACTAATAAGAACAAAAACCCCTCTGGCTCAAGGTTACTGCTCCAGAGCTTCCCAGCCCTTATCCAACTACCACAGACAATGCTTCTAAGCCAAGGCTTGGAATGGGCTGTGCATGGGCCTGGAGACCAAGGAGCCCCAGTTATGCCCCCAATTCAGGACTCAAGTAAACAATCCAGTGTCCCACTGGGAGGCTTGGGATGATGTCACTGACACTGCCCTCAAAGAGCACAAATGTCAGCCTTCTATTGAAAACCACAGAACAAAGCCACATGAAGTGGCTTTCTGTCTGAGGACAAAGTTCATGAGGGCCACAGCTTTGCATAGAGCAAGCTGTCAATCAGTAGTTGGCATTTGATTGAGTGGATCATTGTGAGCCAGCTGCTGATAGAACAGATGGCTCAGCACGTGCTCCATGCCCCACCTGCCTGCCTAGATTCCTCAGGCTGCTCTCATTATAGGCTGAGATGGCCCCTGGTGCCAGTCCACATTCACCACCCTGGGATTTTGGGTCCCCACCTCTTGGAAGAGCTGAAAGTAAGTGTGGCTGTGGAAAATACTTTCCCTGCTGTCGGGGTGGAAGCTGATTGCTTTTTGAGGTCCATCGGTATTTGAGTGGTGTTTCTTGTCACAATAGGATGGGAAAAGATTTCCAGGCATGGCTATCCTAAGGGACCAACTGACTCAGTGTAGCCCAGCCTCACATCTCAAGCTGTCACCACTGAGTTAGAACCACCTGTCCCTGTCCAGATGGGGCCCCTGGCCGCAGAACCCAGGCAGAGAGAGCTGAGCCTTCCTAAACTCAATATGGTTGGATGGTTTGAGAGAGTTGGTCCGTAAGACTTGGTGCTGAAATCCCATCGCTGTCATGGATAAGACAAGATTTCCCAGGCAAGAGTGTACAAAGGAGACTTCAGAGGCTGGCCCAAGGAGGGCAGAGCTACCTGGAGAGGTGAGGCAGGAGAGCCTATGTCTTTCCTCAGAGGAACCCCAGGAGAGAGAGAGGGGGGAGGGAGGGGGGGGGGGGGGGGGGGGGGGCGGGGAACTTTCCTTTTTAAAGAGAGAAGCTTCTTTTGTCTTTTAAATACCGAGCTAATGCTCCTGGCTTTGGGAGCTGACCAGGGTCCTGAAGGCAGCCGGCAGGAAAGGAGTCCTTGTTGGAGCTCAGAGATGGGGGTACTGAGTGCATAGGGCTCTGCTAACTGCCTCTTGCTAGGCGTGAAGTCTTGGTTAGCATAGATGGGCAAACACAACCACAGAGACAAAGAACCTAACTGAAGTTGGACTAAAAGTTTTTGCCCCATAACAGCAGATCTAAAAAAAAAAAAAAAAAAAAAAAAAAAAAAAAAAAAAGTAGAGGATTTAGGGAGAGGAAGCTTCTTGTAGTTGGACAATGGAGGCCTGGGGGTGTCAGAAGAGAAAAGTCATTAAGCCAAAGGGACTGTGGGGACAGTCACTTCCAAGACCATCCAGAACCACCTATGTCTATGTCAAGATGTGTCAAAAAAGGCACTGCCCTTTGTAAGGCTGGTCTACTGCTAAGCAAGATCTGTGTGGCTCTTTTTGACGTGTGTGTGTGTGTGTGTGTGTGTGTGTGTGTGTGTGTGTGTGTATCCATGCACCATGCCCAGCCAGCACCCCCCTTTTCCCAGAGGGACCAAGGAAACTCCTTTCCCAGAGTTCCACAAAGACCCTCTCTAGGGGTAACTAGCTGGCTGTCCAGGAAGCTCTGGGCAAAAGACACAGAGGGCAAATGGGACAACAAATCCCATTGTCAGGTTGAGTGTAAACTGTGTGTCCTGGACAGAGCCAGCCAAGCCAGCAAGGGCTTCCAGGTGAGCAAAGGATGCTTGTTCCAGAGTCTTCTGCCTGTGGTTTCCCGACTGCTCTGGTTTCTCCTCCCTCTTTTGTTTCCTTTTTTTATTCTGAGAGAGGGATAGAGGGAGGCAGGGAGGGTCCGGGCACATGGGGTTGGGACCGAAAGGTGGGCTGCCCAACCACCTCCTGGACTTCTCACTGCCAAGGGTGTGTGTGTGGGGGGTCTTAACTCAGATCAAGGCACAGTGGCACCGCACAAAGGGCATTTTAATGTCACTCCTGAGCAGCCCCAAAGCTGGCAGACTCTTCCTTGCCTGCACGAGCATCCTAGTAGCAAAGCAGCCTCCCAGCTGGGAGCTCACAGCCTCCCGAGGCTGCAATTTTAAAATGGAGAATACTCTCTGAGACACACACTCTGCTGGGTACATTGTTTTGGACAGATGAGCGCTGGGCATCTCCAGCCTTCCCACACGCACACAGAGCATCACTCATGCCTCTAGCCGAGTGTGGTCACAACCCTCAAATCTTCCACAGCCAGCCGACAATGCATCCCAGCGCCTTGCAGCTGCCCTCCCAGTGCTTGGTGGCACCATGCCCACCGCGCAGAGTAGCGCTGTTCCCAAAGGGACAGACGGGCCACCGAGGGGGGTGTGTTGGGAAGCAGGAGTTAGGTCCCTTCACTGGCAAGAATGCCAAAGGGGCTTGGCTGTTGCCTCTGTCTTCCCTACCATACGACAAAGGCAGGAAACGAAGCCCCCCAGTTTGCCCTCTGAACTTCAGAAGGAGTGGGGAGGTGGTCTTGAGAGAGGGGTTGCTGTGCCCCTCTGAGCCAGGGCTGCAGAAACCCAGTCTAGATCAGCCTGCACCCACTCCTCCCTCAAGCCCGTGGCCGGTCGGCACTCGGGTTCCCTCCTCAGCACCAGCCCCGGGGACAGCTCCCCGACTTTGCCCGGCTCTCGGTGGCCTTGGCAGAGGAAAATGGCGTTGGTCACACGTACTTGGGTGAGTTCGGTGCCCATCACCAGGAGGACCAGGAGGCTGAGGAGCTTCCGGGCCGGTTGCATGTCTTGCGGCCGCTCCGACGTCCTGGCGTGCGGGGCCTGGGTTACTGGCGGTCGGTGGTTGCGGAGACGTGGACGCGCTCCCGGCTGGGCTTGGGGCTAGGGATCCGGCCGCGGCTAGGGCTCCGGCGGCGCCTGCTCAGCAGCCGGGGCGAGCGGCGCGCGGACTGTGCTGCGCCGAGCCTCCGCTCTGCATATTTATGGTCCCGGTTCCGGCGCGACTGACTCTCGGGCAGGGCTGGGCTGGCGGGGCGGGGGCTGTGCCTGCTTTCCCTGCGCGCCAGGCGGGTCCCCGCGAGCCCGGGCTCGGCGGAGAGGCGCGCCCTGCGGAGCTCGGCAGCGCGCCCGGGCTGCAGCGATGCCAAAAGTTTGCTCGGTGAGGGGCGCGGGTGGGGGCGGCGCCGAGGGACCCGCGCGCCTAGCTCACGCGGTTAAGGGAGGAGGGAGGGCGGTGGCCGGCTGGGAGGCAGGCTGGGACAGGATGTGACATCAAAAAGGCGGGGGAAATTGAACTGGGCCATACAACTCCATCCCGGCCAGCCTTAGACCAAGGGGAGCTCTGAGGCGCGCTCTGGAGACTCAGCTAGGGACAGAGTGGTAGCAGGGTGGTTCCCGGGAAGTCCCCAAAGGGGAGGTGTAGAGGATGAATGGAGTGACATCCCCAGAGGGCGGGCCCATAAGCTGCACAGGTCCTTCCTTGGTGACTCTTAAGGAACAGGGGTGGCCAGGATGTTTCCAGAAGCAATAGGGGGTGGTGGTGGGGGGGCGGTAGTGGGAGACGCTGAAGTCAGGTCAGCGGAGACTGGGAGAGGTCTTTTCCCGTCTCTGTAGACTGGTCAGTTGAAGTGTGAGTAGGGAGAGGTGATGTGGGGGGTTTGGATGGGCGTCTCATCTTGTGTGTGGCATCCACATAGGTGGTTATATACATGCTGTGGGGTCTGTCTTTGGGTTTTCACTCTACCCCACATACCTATGCTGAGGAGAGGAACATCGGAGGGGGTGCTGAGTGCTGGGGCTTCTAAACCTCTCAGGGTGGAACCTGTCTTTGTCCTCTTGTCCTTCTCCTGGTCCTGGAGTCCCCCAGCTAGGATGGAGATGCCCTTCTCTCTGTCTCTCTGTCTCTGTCTCACTCTCTGTCTGTCTGTCTCTGTCTCTGTCTGTCTGTCTGTCTGTCTCTCTCTCTCTCTCTCTCTCTGTCTCTCTCTCTCTCTCTCTCTCTCCCCACCCAGAGCCTTACACTATAGGAAGCTTGTCTTTGGGACGGGCTTGTTTTTCATTTAAATTGTACACTTTGGGGGAAAGAGTCCCCAAGGTGTTTGCTGAGAAGCTTAGCGGCTGAAGGCTTTGGAAGCAGCTCCGTTGATTTGTTTCCATTGTTTTGTTTTCAGTCTTTGGAAAATGAACTGTATACCAAAAAACCCCCAGTAGCAGATAGCAGAGCTGTGAAGGGATGTGGTGCTAAGTTTTTACTTCACAGGCTAGGACGGAGGATGAGATGGGGTGGGTGGAGGGGTTGGGGTGGCAGTGGCTCTGGTGTGGGACTGGGATGTGAACTTTTGTGTGGGTTTCAGGAGAGCCTTTGCAAGGGCCACTTCAGGCGTCTGGGAGTAGACTCTAGCCAGGAAGCAGGTCTGGTCTGTGCTTTGGATCACGGGGTAGCTGGAACAAAAATGCTCCAGTGGAACAAAAATGGCGTTATTTGACATCAGCCCTTCTGTGGATATGGGGTTCATCACCATGGTAGCACCAGTCAAATGTCCTTCCTTTTCACTGTTGAGCCATGCCTCCCTGGGCGTGGCTATGAGGGTGGACCTTGTTTCTCCATCCACTTGTTCAGGGGATTATTCATGAGGCTGGGTGTTTTCCTGCTGTGGCCTTGAGTGTAAACACCTATCTCAGGTGCTACTTTTAACTCCTAGAAATGGAGTTCCTGGGCCAGATGGTTGTATAATTTGAAAAGTAAAAGTGATTGGAAGAGATGGTTCAGTTGGCAAAGCACTTGCTGCAGGAACAGGAGCACCCGGGTTTGGATCCTCTCAGGAAGATCACTCCTGGGTGCTCCTTCCATCCCTGCCAATGGAGCGACGATCAGTTCCCCACTCCGTGCCAACATAATGGAGCAAGGACACTAGTGAGAGTCGAACACTTGTGTGGCCCTTGGGGATGGCTGGAAAAGGGAAGAGAGTGACTTTCTCACTTGCGTGTTCTGCCTAGAAACTATGCATCCCTCCCCACAATGGTGTGCGTCTGCCTGTAACTCGTTGCACACATCCCTGAAAATCCTATTTCCTTGCTTGTTTTAGCCAATGTTTTCAGTTTTATTTCTCTTGATTTTTAAATTTTTATTTGAACTTTTAAAAAAGATTTTATTCATTTATCATTAGGTATACAGTGTTTTGCCTGCATGTACATCAGAAGAGGGCACTAGATCTCGTTATAGATGGTTGTAAGCCACCATGTGGTTGCTGGGAATTGAATTCAGGACCTTTGGAAAGAGCAGGCAGTGGTCTTAACCTTTGAGCCATCTCTCCAGTCCTATTTGTATTCTTTTTTTTTCTTTTTTTAAAAAATTTTATTAATTTATTCATATTACATCTTGATTGTTAGCCCTTCCCCTGTTTCCTCCCATTCTTCCCTCCCTCCCACTTCCCCCCTTCTTCTCTCCCCTATGTCTGTGATTGAGGGAGACCTCCTTCCCCTATATATGCTCTTAGAATATCGAGTCTCTTTTTGGTAACTTGCTATCCTTCCTCTGAGTGCCGCCAGGCCTCCCCATCCAGGGGACATGGTCAGAAAAGGGGAACCAGAGTTCGTGTGAGAGTCAGATCTCACTCTCCACTCAACGGTGGAGAATATCATGTTCGTCGGCTAGGTCTTGGTAGGGGTTCGAAGCTTACTGCCTATATTCTCCTTGGCTGGTGCCTTAGTTTGAGGAGGACCCCAGGATCCAGATCTGCCTGTCATAAAGTTCTACTTGTAGGTTTCCAGGACCCTGTGGATCTTACTATTTCCCCATTCTTCCATGCTACTCTCGCCTAAAGTCTCAATAGGATGTCCTCTCCTCTGACCCACTTTCTTGGTAAGTAAAATTTTTCATGGTACGTATCCCTTGGACTAGGGTTTTGATATAAGTGAGTATATACCGTTTGCCTCTTTTTGCTTCTGGGTGAACTCACTCTTGCTTCTGGGTGAACTCACTCTGTATTCTTTTTAATTCCGTGTCTGTGCATGTGAGTGCAGGCGTCCATTGGAGGCCAGAAGAGGACGTCAGGTCTCCTAGGAATTACAGGTGGCTGTGATCCGCCTGCCATAGTTGCTGAGAACCTAACTCCAGGCATCTGCTTTTAACGGTTGAGTCTCTCCGGTTCCCTGTTTCAATTTTTTAAATTTTTAATTGATGCATAATACTTGTGTTTCTTCCCACACACTTCCAGTCAATCACCTCTAGACTGTTGCTAATACCCAGTGCAACGTAAAACCATATAAACAGTTATTATAATGTGTCACTGAGCCCGCTTCTGCAGCCTTCCGTTCTTGTGAGCTATTTTCCATCTGGGGATCTGGGGACCTGCAGACACCGAGGCCAACAGCATGACACTGCAGCTGATTATAAAGCCAGGAGAGTCAAGCAGAGCCGAAGCCTCTGGCTTCCCTAGAGGTCATCATCACAGAGGAAAGAAGTCTATGAGGACGGCCACTCCGCACCCTCATGTGGACTCTGTTGCTCCTGTATTGAAGGCTAGCAGCTAATGTGGTCAGTTTCTCTGCCCTGTGGGTCTCAGTGCTCCACCCCTGCCCCTTCTCTGACCTTGCACCATCAAGGCTGAGGCCTTTGTTCCTCGGCCTTACTTCTGTGTTGGGGTGAGTGCAGTGGCCACTCTTTCTGTGCCACTGCCCACTGGCTTCTTTTGGACCCACCCTATCTCAGGCTGAAATAGCTCACGTAACTCTCCAGACAAATCCTTCCTATATGGGCTCCCACTTTGGGCAGCTGCAACCTCTCTGTGCCAGCTTTGAAACTCTGAGCTGTCTCAGACAGAACTCAGTGGGTGCCCAGCTACCAGGGCTACGAGTGCTGGGCTGGCTTGGTCCGCCCCACTTCCTAGCTTTCTAAGTACCTCACCCGCTGTCTTCCTGATGGACCAGCCAGCTTTCCTGGTGTGCCTCCTCAGGACACGGGCAAATCGATATGCTTTGTACTCCTTTAAGCCAGGCTTCCTGCTACCACCGAGCCTCGTTATAATGTGACAGAGTGTTGCCAAGGCAACGGCACTAACTCTCTGTCCTCTCTTCGAATTTCCTAGCAAATGGGGCCTGAAACCTTCCCAGCTGTCCAGCTTCGATAGGCCCTGCCATCAGAGCCAAGTCTAGAGCCTTCAGGTGGCCAGCTTTCTATTGACATGGTGCAATTGAGCCAGGTACCCCATGCAGTCTGTTATTCCTGGGTCTCTGCTCTGCCTCCTCTGACCAAGCCTGTTGAGTGGGGTCTCATAAATGGCATTTTTAAAAAATTGGGAATGTTTGTGCCTAGGGTGGTCTGGAACTAGGGTCAATGGCAGATGGGCCTATACCAAGGACAACAGACTTGGGCATTATCACCAGCTGCTTCTACCTGGGAGAATCATGGGTGTGTGCTTTCCCTCCTGTGCGTGCTGTGCTGTTTCTGCAGGATTGACAGTTATGGTCATGACGACCCCACCCATCGCCTCAATTATTTTCAATATTTAGCCCTTCTTCTGGGTTGGGCATGGGGCAATAATGAGCCCCTATTAAACCCTTGGCCTGAGGAAGGCCTGGGATGCTTGCATTCTTCTGCGGCCTCTGCTCTCTTCTTGTTTTACTCAGCACTGTGGGACAGCAATTCCTGGCCAATCCCTGCCTTTCTTGTCCTCCTGGTCACACCAGCTGCTTTAAGCCTCCCCGATCCCCTGCAGACAGCAGAGCAGACATCCCACTCTGATGTCCTGTCCTCCCAGCGTAAATTGCCCAGGTGCTCCTAGAAATTGCTGGACCCTCCTTCCCACTCAAGTTCACTCCCTCCAACCCCCCCCCCCCAAACTCTGTGTTCTTGCTACTGCAGGGGAAACTAACTGGGAGCTCTCTGGGGAGCCTCATGCCCCACCCCACCTCCAATCTGTGACTACAGGCCAGGTCTTTCCTCACTTCACCCAGTGGACAGATGAGATCTGGCCCAGGGGACCAGCCTCTTGTCCCTGTTCACTTGGCTCCTCGTCCCTACCTGTTCATTTCTATCAGCACCAACACGTAGCTGTTTTGCCCACCTTCAGCAAAGAGGCCTACTTTCCTGCCAGCACCTGCCATGCTCTCCTCTTAGCTCCCTGTGCAGAGCTGGGCATCATCGCTGACTGAGTCTGTTATGATTCTCCTACTCTTCTTGGTGGCATCTCTTGCACCTCAGGATGGCTCTGGACAAGGGCATCAGCAATGTTCATGGTCTAGCAATGTCTCCAGCAGCAGGAGCATCTCCACAGTGGCCACCACCCCCTCTGGGGAGCCATGACTGCTTCTGGACTGGACACAGCTTTTCTTTCTGTGCCCTCAGGACCTCTTAGCCCTCCTCAGCTCTTTGTGGTCTCACCAACCTGTTGTCTTTAAAGACTGAGCTGACTTGAGTTCAGGCCTCAGCGCTGGCTCCCAGGCTCTTCCCAAACAGCCCCGCAAGCAGATCCTGTGGCTCGATTGGCCAGTTCCCTAGGGTTCAGAGCCATGGCTACCTATTTTTATGTTTCTCTTTTTTTCTAAAAATAATTTATTTATTTATTTTGACTTTGGGGGGCTGTGTTGGTGGTGGTTTGGTTTTATGAGGTTATTATTTTTTGAAACAGGGCTTCTCTGTGTAGCCCTGGCTGTTCTGAAACTCACTCTGAGGCTAGGCTGGCCTTAAACTCAAGCATCCACCTGCCTCTGTTTCCTGAGTGTGGGGATTAAAGGCATGCATCTTTAAGTAAGTAAGATAGAAAAAAAAAGGCTTGGGTTATTGAGAAGGGGGACTTCAATTGAGAAATGGCTCCATCAGATTGGCCTGTAGGCAAGCCTGTGGGGACATTTTCTTGATTAATGATTAATGTAGCCTAGCCCTCACTGTGTGTCCTGGGTTGTATAAAAAAGAAAATAAAAACCTGATAGAATCAGTGAGCAGTGTCCCTCCATGTCCTGCTTCAGTTCCTGTCTCCACGTTCTGTTAATGGTGGACTGTCATCAGGATGCGTAAGTCAAATAAACCGATTTTCTCTCTAACTTTCTTTTGGTCATGGTGTTTATTGCAGCAACAAATACCAAACTACAACACTCGCCCTGACCCTCAAGGCCAGAACATCATGGCTGCCCTTGGGCCCTCTTTATTTTCTGCTTAGCTCTCCTCCACTCTGCCAGCCTGAAGGCTGAGTGGCTAGGCCTGCGTGCTAGAGGATGCTTAGCGTGCTGCAGCTGCCAGCTCTGGAGGATGCAAACCAGCGGGTGTACGGGCAGAGCTGTGCTCCCTCCAGAAGCATGTCCTCCCTGCCTCCTCCACTGCCCAGTGCCCCATGTTTGTGGCCCCATCACTCCAGACTTCAAGATAGGCTAACAACCCTCAGTCCGACCACCTGGATAAACCTCTGCATGTCAAATAACCTCAGCCTTCCCCTCTCAAGGACGCCTGCATTTCCATTTAGTGCACATTTCCCACACAGAGGTCTGGATGGTGTGGCTGTGAGGTTTCGTGGTTTTATGGGGGAAAGGGCAGAAACAAGAGTAGAGACACAGACACAAACACAGACAGACAGACAGACAGACAAAAATTAGAGACACATTACACAGAGACAGACAGAGACAAACATAGAGAGAGACAGAGATAGAAGACATAGAGACAGACAGACATAGAGAGGGACAGACAGAGACAAAAAATAGAGAGATACACAGAGACTGACAGTGGAGAAATGGAGACAAAACCACAGACGTAGAGTGAGGTAGAGACAGTGAGACAGAGAGAGCATACTGGGGGTGAAAAGAGAGTGTGTGAAGATGGGCAGGTACAGGGCCAGAGCACATGACCCGTGAATTCCATTCTTGTGAGAGTACAGACACTCATAAGAGACTGTTTCATTTTGAGACTCAGCCTCTCAGTAGAGAGTGGGACTTGAGGTGGGGCCCCATGAGAAGAAGGTGTCATCTTGGAGCCACCAAGTTGGTTCACATGAGGATGACAATTCTTGGGGGTCAGTAGAGCTACAGAAGGCAGGGTGCATATCGTTTTGTTGGAGGTCAGGGCGGGGGAGTCGGGGATGAGTTGGGTGAGGGAAGGAAGGGAAACAGCTGGTTTACATGCTTTGGTGTGAGGCTCTCCTTGGATAATGGGAAGAGCCAGCAAGAGAAACAAGGCAAGGAGAGAGAAGGTCAATCAGTTTAGAGTCAGCAAGGAGGATCTGAGCAGGCTTGCCTGTTGGAAGTTGCAGGGGCAGCTGCAGTCCATTGGTTCAGTGTAGGTGGAGATGGGCTGGTGGCGTGCTCAGCACCCAGGGGACCCAGTTGGTCCTCTTTGCAAGGCTGTCTACTTAGACCAGGAGGCATTATAGGACAGGCATCATAGACCAATTGTGAGAAACAGATCCCCTGAGAAGGGACAGGATGGGCACCTCAGACAGAGGGACATTCATGAATCCCACTAAATCCAGGGCTGTGGGAAGCCCAGCTCGGAGGAAGAGGGTCGGGTCACACGTAACACTGTCAGCAAACACATTTAATAGGCTCCTGCAGCTGGCTTCATATTCAATAGGCTGGGCAGAATGGCTCAGGATCCCCAGCAGTGGCCCAGAACTCCATTACTCAGAGAGATGCTTCTATCTCTCCACACCAAATCAGAACCTGCCACTCCGATGTCACCTTTGGATCCTCATGTGGTGTCCCTGGCTCTGGTCTGGGAGCACTAACTCTCAGCAGAAAGCAGGCAGGTTCTGGCCGGCTCCCTATGGTGGATCTGCTGGGGCGCATGTTCTTCTGGGTAAGGCAGATCCATCAGGGATCACAACCTCAGGACTGTGTGTGCACCTGGTGCATTCGAGGGGCACGCATCCCTACTTCTATATTTGAGCACCCCTACGTCTCCACCTTCTTCTTCTTCTTCTTCTTTTAAGATTTATTTATTTATTATGTATACAGCATTCTTCCTGCAGGCCAGAAGAGATGGTTGTGAGCCACCATGTGGTTTTTGGGAATTGAACTCATGACCTTCGGAAGAGCAGTCAGTGCTCTTAACCTCTGAGCCATCTCTCCAGCCCCCATGTCTCCACCTTCTTAAGTGGAGGAAGCAGAAACTTAAAATGTGAAGTCTCAGCCTCAGGTTGTGGCAGAGCCAGGTTCTGCAGGCTTCCAGGGACCACATTCTTTCCTGCATCCCACTGCTTCACTTTGATTGGCCATCTCCCTAGCAGGGCTGGACAGCTGGATGCGGCTTCTGAATCCGGCTGGCAGTGGTGAGGTGCAGGAAGAGTTGGGAGCAAGATGAACATCAGCTTGTGCCAGGCTCTGAGCTAAACTCTGTGCTGCATCTGAGGCAGACATGAGGAGAAGTGCTGGGTCGATGTACAGGGCAGGGAAGTAGCAGAGGCAGCACTGACTCCAGGAGACACAGCATCCGGCCCAGGGAAGGCTCTCTCGCCTACGGATCCTTAGCTTTCATGGAGGTCTTACTTATCTCAAAGACACAAAGGTGCAGCTGCAACTAGCGTGCCGTAATGAGCCTGGAACCTCATCTGCTGTCTCCCCAGGGGTTCAGGTGAAGGACAAAGGCCTAAAGAAGCTATTAAATGATCACTGGATTAGACAAAGGCAAAAGGAGATAAGACCCAACCTTGCTTCTTGTTTCACATTCCATCAGAAATAGTCATGAGGGAGGGGGAAAAGGGAGGGAGAGAGAGGGAAAGTAGAGGGTCAGAGAGAGTGGAGGGACAGGGCAGAGAGAGAAAAGACAGGAAAGAGGGAAAGAGGAGGGAGGGGGAAGGAGAAGAGGGAGGGAGAGGGAGAGAGAAGGAGAGAGAGAGAGAGAGAGAGAGAGAGAGAGAGAGAGAGAGAGAGAAAGAAGAAGAGGAGGAGGAGGAGGAAGAAGAGGAGGAGGAGGAAGGGGAAGAGAAGGAGGAAAGGAGAGGACCTTCCATTGGTATCCAGGGGTGAAGGGAACAGAAGCAATGGTGTAAGAGAGAAAGAGAGAGAGAGAGAGAGAGAGAGAGAGAGAGAGAGAGAGAGAGAGAGAGAGTGTGTGTGTGGGTTCAGCCAGCCGGTGAGTACAATGGAACGACAGACTTCCGAGATCAGCTGCAGTGAGACTGCTCAACTTTTTGGGTGAGCAAGGGTTCTATAGTTCTTGGGCGGTGGGTGAGGGCTTCCCAGGGTAGGTGTACACTATTGGCTGGGGCTTAAGGTGCCAGGAAGGCTTTACCTTCCAGATCCTTGTTGGGCAGGTGCTTATCAGGAGAAAGGAAGTTAAGCTGGCATTTTGGCCATGGGCTACATGACCTTTCTCTGGGGTGGGGGATCTTGCTTAGAGACAGTCTCCTGATAAATTCAGGCAGAGAGAAAGAAGCCTCCTTCTGAGAAAGGGTGAGCTGTCTGGACATGGTGGACTGTGACCTCAAGCAGCAGGGTCTTCCAACAAGGCAGGGCATTGGTTGACCTTCACATTTGTTTCCAGGTTTCTGAGCTTGAGAAGCGAGGACCTTCCCGTGGGCCTTGACCCTCCAAGTGACCAGCCAGAACCAGTACCATGTGTACTTCCAATGCTCCAAGGGTATGAGGAGTAAGGATGGGGGGACGGCAAAGGTTTCTGCCTCCTTGGCCCTGTGATGACAGCATCACAGCCACAGAAGGGCTATAGGTCACATGCTGGGACCGGATCCACTTGGCACTACTGATGTGAAAAGGAGCCTCTGGTCCCTGGCCCCAGTCCTCCAGGTGAGGGCTTGGATGTCTATGCTGGACCTGGGACTATTTATCTCCCATTGTCATCAGCATCTCAGGCTCCATTTGCCAAAGCCTTCCCAGGTGCCTAGCCTGACCAGGAGGGGGGAGAGCAAGAGCTAGAATCTAGAGGTGGTCAGCCTGCTGGGGTCCACCACCCTAGTGTTCATATCTCAGGTTTCATCTTTCCAGCTAGAGTTGCCTATGCCTTTTTGAGGGGTGCCTGGGATGGCAAAAGCATTCTGCTGTTAATTTGGGTTTTAGGGTCAGAGTCCAGGCCAGCAAGACAAGCTCAGTCATTCATCCTCAACAAGCTAATTACATAGACAAAGTAAAAAGCAAGAAGTGAGGGTGGGGTGGGGTGTGTCTGGTCATCATGGTCACATCGGAAGACAGACAGAAGTCCAGTGGCACCCAAGTGTGTCCGCTTCATTTCCTAGCTATTGAATTGAAAGTGGCCCCAGGACCACTGCACCCATGGTACACCTATGGCTTTTGGTTGGGTCAGTTGGAGTCACCTTGGGCCTCACCCTGGCTGGCTCAGCAGCCTCCTGTATCCCATCTCTGGTTCATTCTTATCCTGTGACCAGTGTTGTAAGGTATTTATGTTTTGGTCTTTTTCCCCCCCAGTATCTAAATATCTTCGGCATTTTAAAATTTAACTTGGGTGTGTGTGTGCGTGAGGTTGTTGTGTGCATTGTATGGGTGGGTGGCTTGCCTTCTGGTACTCAGATGGAAGGGTGTCCACAGCTCCTAGAGCTGCGGCTGTATCCCTGCCCTGAGGTGAGACAGTGTCTCAAGGGTACCCCTGAGGCATGGAAGCCCAGGAATCTCATAGTTCTGAACGAAGTCTTCCTCAACAGAGATGATGCAGCTCTCAGGGAAGGGTTGTCCCTAAGCCTTGAGGAACTGAGGAGCCTGAGAACCGCTCCTTCTTTGTTTCTTCTTTCCTTCAGATGAGAGAGAGAGAGAGAGAGAGAGAGAGAGAGAGAGAGAGAGAGAGAGAGAATATCACAGCAGGCAGTAAAACTCTTAAAAGAGATTCATTGGAGGGATGAATCCAGGGAAGGAGGGACAAATCCAGGAATGCTGTCCTTGCTCTTGGGAGGAGACAGCAGAGAATTGGGCAGACACAGCCTTTATACAGGATTTCTTAGGGGGCAGGGCTTCTTGGGGCAGGGATTTCTAGAGTGCTGATTGGTGGGATTTCAAGCTTCAGCTGGGGGAAGCTCAGGGATGAGTCCTACTGAGGGGCAGGAGATGGCAGTTACAGTGGTCTGGGTAGGGCTGTTGGAGCTTTCTCAGGCAGAGGTCTGGCCACTTTTCTGCCTTGAGGAGTAATAAAGTTGACAATGTGTCCAAAATTTACAGCGAGTCCATTGTGAAGGCAGTAGGCTGAAGCAGGAAAGTTTGTCATTATTATGGACAGTTCCCACGGCAGTGGCCGCAGGCTTTCTGAGGCAGGAAATGTGTCTTGTTTTCTTAAAGCAGTTGGCTGAGGCAGGATTAGTCACCATGGACAGCTCCCGCTGAGGCGCAGCAGACAGATGCCAACACAGCTCTAGGGCAGAAAGGAGGGGCTGGCTGCCCTGAGGTATGGGAAAGAGGACCGGTGGTGAGCCATTTTAAATTTTAGTGCTCAAGTGCTAAACATAGCTCTGGGGGGTGGAGATCCTGTGGGACTGAGGGGAAGGCAGTGGACTCCCCGAGGAGGCGCGTGGGGAAGGTATCTTGTCACAGGGTTTGGAGGGAGGGCAGTGGTTAGCAGCAGGCCACCACTGCTTGCATGTGGGCTGCTGCAGCTTGGGGATGGATTGCCATGGCTTTGGGGCTGAAGCTTGAGTAAGGACACCATGGCTGGCTTTTTTCTTGGAGGGAGGGTAGTGGTGGTAGTGGTAGGCACTCTAAGCAGTGGCAGCCTTGATCAGCCGTGGCCATTGAGAAATCCCTACATGAGTGTGTGTGTGTGTGTGTGTGTGTGTGTGTGTGTGTGTGTGTGTGAGTGTGTGTGTGTGAGTGTGTGTGAGAGTGTGAGTGTGTGAATGAGTGTGTGTGAGTATGTGAGTTTATGAGTGTGTGTGAGTGAGTGTGTGAGTGTGTGTGAGTGAGTGTGAGTGTGTGAGTGAGTGTGAGTGTGTGAGTGAGTGTGTGTGAGTATGTGAGTTTATGAGTGTGTGTGAGTGAGTGTGTGAGTGTGTGTGAGTGAGTGTGAGTGTGTGAGTGTGAGTGTGTGAGTGTGTGTGTGTGTGTGTGTGAGTGTGTGTGTGTGTGAGTGTGTGTGTGTGTGAGTGTGTGTGTGTGTGTGTGTGTGTGAGTGTGTGTGTGTGTGTGTGTGAGTGTGTGTGTGTGAGTGTGTGAATGAGTGTGTGTGAGTATGTGAGTTTATGAGTGTGTGTGAGTGAGTGTGTGAGTGTGTGTGAGTGAGTGTGAGTGTGTGAGTGAGTGTGAGTGTGTGAGTGAGTGTGTGTGAGTATGTGAGTTTATGAGTGTGTGTGAGTGAGTGTGTGAGTGTGTGTGAGTGAGTGTGAGTGTGTGAGTGAGTGTGAGTGTGTGAGTGAGTGTGAGTGTGTGAACGCATGAGTGTGTGTGTGTATGAGTGTGTGAATCTATCTCCACTGCAGTGGCCTTGATCTGGCCGAGGCCACGCGAAACTCCTACAGGGGCCATCTTATTATGAGAAGCCCACAAAAGATGACCACTCAGACACAGTTTATAGCCATCTGAAAGTCTTTATTCCAGCTGGCTAGGACTGCACTCAGATATTTGAAGACCTAAATGTAGCCCTGAGCATTTAGACGAAGGGCCTTTCATCCTAGTATCTCACTCTGAAACTACATGGGCGGTCTGCGCAAGCAGACAGTTTAACAGAAGCTAAGTGGTTGGCTGGAGGAGACTCTGCTAAAAAAGGCAGTTAGCAGAAGCTGAGGTAAGTTAGTTGGGGCATCGTGACCTCAGGTCCTAGACTAGAGCTGGGTAATTTCCCACAGGTTCTTCATCAAGGAGATTAAATTCTAGTTAATCCTGAAATGGCCTCAACAAAAATATAAGATGTAGGAACCTCTGCACTGTCTTGCCCTGTTAATCTTAGTGATTTGTAAATTTTCTTTGCATATGTTGGGCAGACAAATATTTTGTCAAATATATATTTTGAATATTCTTCCCACCCTGTCCTTTGCTTTTATTTTTATTTTGTTTTTGTAATTAATTAATTATGTGTGTGTCTGCGTGTGCCCAGCATGCATGCTAAGACACTAATGTGAAGGTCAGAAGACAAAACTTTGAGGAAGTCATTCTTTCCTTCCACCAGGTACATTTCAGAGCTCAAACTCAAGTTATTTGGTTTGGCAGTAAGCACCTTCGCTCACTGTGCCATCTCGCCATCCTGACTTTTTTTTCTTAGTGGTATTTCCAAATGACAAAGATTTTAACTTTCCACCTAGTCCAATCATCTATCTCTATTTTGCGAGTTGTGCTTTGCTTCCAAAATAGGAAGTTGTTGCCCCAAAGGTGAGCCAAATTTTCTCCTGGAGCTTTTGTGGCCTTTGCATTTTGATATGAGGTAGGTAGGGGTTGATGCTGACAAACCAACCTGGCCCCATCTTGGGCTTGAAAACCATCTTATAGCAAAGTCAAACTAGGTCATTTCCTATTTACAATTGTCTGTTTTTCAAGGATTAAGCTATGCTTCATCTGTAACCTTAACTACAAATGATTCTGTACTGCCTCTTACAGAAATTGTCAGCCATGCCTTTGTTTCAGGAGGTTGTCATGAACATGCTGTTATGACCACTTTGCCATGACTACTTTGTTATGACCACTTTGTACTATGCCTTTTTCCAGGAGGCTGTTATGACCAATTTGTTACACTTATGTTCTGCTTCTTTAATTCTATTTGCCTGCCAAACCTCCCATTTGGAAACTCCCTACTCCTGAGCTATAAAAGCCTTATCTTCCCCATGCCCAATGCTGATATCTTGAATCCTGCCCTAGGGGAGACAACCATGTACATGAATAAATCTTGATGTTGTTTGCCCATGATTTAGGTCAGCGGCCTTTCTCTTGGAGGGTGCCTACTTCCTCTCACATCCTTTCTCACTGCCTCAGGAGCATTTGTCCAAGTGGTTTTCCTTCCCCTTTGAGACAACGCATGTCCCATGGAACATCTCTTTAATGTTATCTGTAATAGTGCTGCTGGACTCTGTTAGGCATTGTTAGTTTATATAGACAGCCTTTTTGTAAAGCCTTTTTAAAAAATCTTCATGTGTGTGTGCAAATTCCTATGTACATGAATGAGTGTGGGTCCACACACAGCATTGTGCAGGTATAGAGGTCAGAAGACAGCCTTGCCTTCCATCTTATTGATGGGGACAATCTCTTGTTTACTGATGCCCCAACATTTCCAATTTCACCTCCCATCGCATAATAGGAACACCAGAATCACAGGTCCATGCTGCTGCATCCAGGTTGATATGGGGCCTTGGATTTGAACTCAGGTCCTGGAGCTTGCGTGGCAAATGCTTTATTCACTAAGTCAACTCCCCAGCCTCTTTATTATTGTTATTATTATTGAGACAGGTTATCACTATGTAGCCCCTAGACAGGCTGGAACTTTCTAAGTAGTTCAGACTATCCTTGAACTCATGGCAATCCTCTTGCCTCAGCCTCCCAAGTGTTGGGATTACGGGGGGAATACTGAAAGGTTTGGATAAGGAGGTTCCAGGACACTCAGACAGATCACTGGGGAGAAATGAATTTACTAGAAGAATTCTCAGTGCCTAGGCAGGCAGGCAGGCAGGCAGACATATGGACAACAACATGGCGGGGGGCTTCAAGGACAATCAGGCCCCAGCATTAGGGATAGACAGAATGGTGGGGGGGGGGGGGCTCTGAGAAGAGGAATCCAAGCCTTGGGGCATCTCTGAGGACGGGGAGCTTTCCCCGCCTTCATCCAGGCTCCTCGATTCCCGGGCAGAAGGCAGGGAACGGGGTGAGGAGTGGGATGTGTGGCCACCAATAACTTATTTAATGTAAACTCTTGTCCCAGGTGACACACCCTGGGACTCACAGAGGCTGTCCTTGTAGAGTGCCTGTGGGCATGAGAGAGGAGAACGGCTGCTGTGGTACTGTGGCCGGAGCAGCTGGATTCTGCCTTGGTTTTACCTGTACCACTGCACCCTAGTGCCCTCTCTTTCCTACTTATGGTGACTCTTGATGCCCAGTGGTTTAAGTACTTCAATTTTGTTTCGTAAAACATGGCTTCGGATAGAGGTGGTTTCCATCAGAATTGGAACTCCCTGCCTGTCAATTCCCCTGGAAGGATTGCTGGGGTCTCACCAACTCACACTGAATCTCCGCTGTGGACAACCAGCCTGCCCAGGGTGCTGGAATCTCAGGACGCAGATGGGATCTTTGTTCTGTTTTCTGCACTTAGCTGCTATCTTCTCTCAGCAATGCCCATGGGCTGTCTGGAGCAGGAATCACCTGTTTTATTAAATTTGTTAAATCCGTCTGTGGTCTTGGGTGGTATTCTCATAGGCGGGTTTAAAAACTCCTTTCCTAATTGTTTGCTAATCAATGCAGCTGGTGCTGATTTCTGGAGCTCTGTATAGTTGAGTCTTCGCTGACTTTCCTTGCTCCTGGTGGGAGCTTTCTGTATTGACTTCTTAGCAATTTTTACCCAAGCAATTCTTCACTTGTTGATAAAGGGTGTCTGACATCTCTGAAGATCTGAATGTGCCTATTTCTTGGTGTCCTTTTGCAGTCATTAAATCATCCTATAAGTACCAAACAGAAGTGGTGAGCCCAGAGACCCTTGATCTCACAGGAGGAGCACAGAGTGGTCGCCAGCCTCAGTCCCCGCTGTTCTCTCTTCCTGCCTCCCCTTGACTCTGTCAGTGATTTATTGGGCTTTTTCTATTATATTTAATCATGTCCAATGGCATCTTGGACCTATTGAAATAGTTGTATGGTTTCCCTCCTTTCTCCTGGAAATGTGGAGAATTAATTGATCAATTTTCAAATATCAAAGCCACCTGCACTCTGCTTTCAACCCCACCTGGCTGAAACGAATCATCTTTCTGCGCACTGCTGGGTCCCAGGCATCACAGACATTTTGTTGAGGATGTTTTTCAGTGTGCTCATGACAGAGAGTGGTTAGGGAGGGTTTGAAGTTATTTAATGAAGTTTTCCATCTGGTATGGAGGTTCTGCCAGCTTTACAAACAGATAGTGCCGCTTTTTTCCTCCTTTCTTTTCTGAAAGAGTTTCTGTTAATTTTTCTGGGACACCTGAGTTCTCCAGTGAAACAGCTGGGTCTGAGTTGTTTTTTTGTTTTTGTTTTTGTTTGTTTGTTTGTTTGTTGTTGTTGAGGACATTCATTTGTTTTTAACAGCAGAGCCATGTTTGGGAAAAAAAGAGCCATGGAAGGGATGGAGAGGTGGCTCAGCAGTTGAGCCCTTATTGGTCTTAGAGAGGACCCAGGTTTGGCCCCTAGCACCCACCAGTTCCATGTGCGAGCGTGCTCACACACACACACACACACACACACACACACACACACACACACACACTTTAAAATACCTCTCTGAGTTCTTGAGGTAGAACTCTGGCTTCAGAGTGTAGAACTGGAGTTTCAGATGATTGTGAGCACCTGGGTGGATGAGCTGCCAGTGCTCTTTACTGCTGAGCAGTCGCTCCAGCCCCAGGATGCTGCCCTTGCAGAAGCCCTGAGTTTGGTTCCCAGCCCCCACGTCAGGCAGCGCAACCACCTGTGTCTCCAGTGCTGGAGAACTTGATGCTCTCTTCTGGCCTCTGTTGGCACTGCACCAATGTATATGTACTCACCCACAGACATATGTGCATGTACATAATTAAATATTTTAAAAGGCACATCTCTATTAGACAGTGCACAGGTACATGCTCAGTTTCAAAAGTGCACTCTGATAATAAACTCTTCTCACTGAAGTCTGTACTTAGTTGATATTTGATTCTATTTCCCCATCCCTCTCTCTAACCTTCTCTTCTTCCACCTTTCTTTTCTTTTTCTTTTGACAAGATCTCAGTATGTCGCACAGGCTGGATATGAACTTGCCATCCTCCTGTCTCTCCAGTGCTGGGATCTAAGGACATGCCGGCCATGTCTTTATTTCTGATGAGAACTTTGAGATCATTTACACTGGGGTTTCCTTTGTGTCTTTCTTCTCTGCTTCCAATAATAAGGTCGATGGAAGGAAAGGCAGACAAGGGGGCAAACAGCCCCTTTGCAGCATAGGCTTTGTTTTTTTTAATTTGGGGAGAAACGCTGCCATGGGGAAATCCCTGGTGTGAGAATTAGAGCCATTTCGTCTTGGGTGTTTGGTACCTACAGGGGTTCCCGAAAAGATTAAAATGTTTCTTTCTTTTTTTTTCCGGTCCAAATTTGGCCATTGCTAGGGTGACCAGGGAGTGTGCAGTAGAGAGTGACAGGTGATGGGCAGGTGATGGGCAGACGCCTCCAGTGGCCACCCTTTACATAGCATGGAGCAAGGGGCAGGGGAAAGATGGTATGGAAGTTTTGGGAATTATCACTATTTAACCACAAATAGAGGCTATTCACAAAAAGATGTGGCTCTGGGTAAATTCAGCTATTTAACTTGTGTTTTAGCCTTTGACTTCAATGTGTCTAGAGGTGGCCTTTTGTGGGTAAGTCTAATCTGTGGGTCTTTGAACACTGTCTTTCATAAAATTTGGTGACTTCCTCAACATGATTCAGTATTTCCCCTCTCGGACCCATTGTTTCTCCTTTTCTTTTGAGACTCAAATGTTTATGTGTACAAATTTTAAATGCCCATGGGTTTCTGAGGTACTCTGTGTTTCCTCTTTCCTGCACACTGGGTGACTTTGCTGTTTCTAACTGTAAGAATACTGATTCTTTCCTCCACCATCTCCAATCTGCTGCTAAGTCCGCCAGGGGACTATTTTTTATTTTTTCAATTCCATTTTTTCTTTTTCTTTTTCTTTTTTTACTTTTATTGAATATCTATGATTTACACATCACGCACCAAAACCCCTCTCCTCCCCCCCCCAGTAAAATAAAACAGACAAACAAAAAAATCTTGTCACAGAAGCTGTAGTGTAACGCAGTATAGCCTTCTGTCCGCATATGTTTACTTTCAAATGTTCATTGCTGTGAGTCATGGGTCTGGTTGGAGGCCTACACTATCGTTACTGGATCCTCACCGGGACTGCTGTTGGATATCTCGTTGTTGCTCAGTGCCAAGGAGATTCTTAATCTTTGAATCTGCAGGTCCAGCCCCTTCATGTGTTCCAGTAGGTCATACATGGGGTAGATGTTGGGGTGAGGCTCACTCAGAGCCCTGGATCAGGGCCCACTTCCTTGTTCTCAGGGTACGGCCTGCTCTCTCACTCCCATGCCATCACGGCAGGGCCAGCTCTCCTGGTCCCGTGTCATCATGGCAGGGCCAGCTCACCCGCTCTCATGTCATCAGGGCCATTTTTTTTTTCTTTTTGGTACTGGCAATGTGTTTAGCAAGTAAGGCTTTTGCTGCCATGCCTGGCAAGTTGAGTTTTACCCCCAGGACACACAGGATAGATAGAGAGAGCTGATTCCTGTATGTTGTCCTCTGACCTCCATACTTGAGTGTCTCTCTCTCTCTCTCTCTCTCTCTCTCTCTCTCTCTCTCTCTCTCACACACACACACACATACACCATAAATAAATGTAATGATTTTAAAAATTTCCCTTTGCAATGTCTTTTCCTCTTCCCATCCAATATGAGAACATTTTAATTTTCACACACATCACTATTAAAAATAGCAGCCTTTGTCTAGTAATCCCAACATTTGCCTTCTCTTCTCTCAGGGCTGATTCATCTCAGAGCCTTTTCTTCATAGTGACTCACACGGTCTCGACGCTTTAAATGTCAGATAATTTCGTAGACTGTTATCGCTATGTTGGGAGGCCTTGGGTTCTGTTACATTTCCCCCAAAGTGGTTGATGTCATTGTTTACTTGGTTAGATAAAAGTTGGAGAGAAAGGTGTGGGGACAAGGTCCCATGATCACACAGGTTGGGAGTCACAGGGTTGACAGGCTGCTGAATATGGGCACTAGTTCCAGTTCGTGTCCAAAGGCCATAGAGCCATGGAACCACTATGTGACTACTGGTCCCACAGGACAGGGCTGGGTGTCCCTTCTTCCTCTTCCGGTTCCTTCTGGCATTTGGTAGATTGGTCTTCCCACCACGCTATGGAGGGTCTTCTGCTTAACTTGGTCCACCACCTCAACCACAACTAGAAGCACCCCCAGATATGCACCTACTTATACTGTTCAGCTGATTATATTAGGTACCCCACTTCTGGGTCAAACCGTGATTTTTCATCTTCTCTGTCACTGTCATGAGATCTGAAGTCGCCTAGGAGGCGGAGGCACACCAGTGGTGTGTCTGAGGGCATTTCTACAGATAATCGGCCGTGGAGAAAAGACCTCTGAATGGTGGGTGGCGCCATGCTGTGCGCTGGGTGCCTGGATAGAATAGAATGGGGGGAAAGGAAGCCAGCCAATTGTAACATTCCCTCTCTCGACTCCCTGGCCATCCTGCTTTCCTTGGCCATACATACCCCACAGTAAACTGAGCCAAAATGAATCTTCTCTCTTTTATGTTACACGGGCCACGTGTTTTTGTCACTAAGAAACTAACACACAAGGTGACACAAACTGATATCACAATGGGAGCTCAGGTCTCGGCTCTTTCTCCTCCTCCTCCTCCTCCTCCTTCTTCTCCACATATGGACTCCACAGTGCAGCCAAACTCCAGAAACTGTTCCTGAATAGGAAGATAGTAAGATTGCCTCCTGTGCTTCCTTCCTTCCTGAGTCCCTCAACTCACCTGCTTGTCCCCATATCCCCCCCCCCCCCCCCGCCCAGAGGCACCAGGGCTCCCTGCCTGTGGCCACACACCTCTCTGAACAAGCCACAGGCGCTTGACATGGTTTGAGCCCCACACATCCCCAGTGCCCCTTTCATTCTGGTATCTTCCTCTTTGGGTTTCTCCCAGAGCGTTCTGGTCACTGCTTTTCCATTCATCTGCGAGGATTGATTTCTGTAGGAAAGCTGATTTATTGGGAGTTATTTGTATGTAGTAGAAGAGGACCAGGAGAGGAGCCTAGGAATTCGTTTCCACATTGAAGATGCTCTGACACATGTACAGAAGGGCAAGTGGAGTGCGTCTATCTCCTGCTGCAGCCGGACTCAGCCTTTCGTGTTTAACAGGCTGGCCTTTGATGTGCCTTTCTCTTGGAGTGTTGTATTGTGGGCCCTAGAGCAAACATTGTGACTTTGAATATTCTGTTTGAAGCTCCTTACACAGTTTATAAGTTCATGAAGGTAGGTTTCTTGTGTGCACAAAACTGTAGGTCACAGTGCTACCAATGTGACAAGGGTTCGGGTGATAAAAATCTTGAATAGTATTTTATTCCCTTCTTTCTTTCCTCTCTCTTCCCTCCCTCCCTCTCCCTCCCTTCCTCCCTTCCTTCTTTTCCTCCTTCCTTCCCTTCCCCCTCCCCCTCCCTCCCCTCCCTCCTCCCTTCCCCCCTCCCTCCATCCTCCCCTCTCCCCATCCCTCCTCCCTTCCTCCCCCTCCCTCCCTCCCTTTCTCCCTCCCTCCTTTTCTCTTCCTCCCTCCCTCTTTCCCTTCTCCTCTCCTCTCCTCTCCTCTCTTCCTCTCTCTTCCTCTGCTCCTTTCTGCCCCTTCTCTCCTGTTTACTTCTGCCCCCTTCCCAACTTCCTCACCGCCCTTCTCCTCTTTGCTTCCTTCCTGCCCTCACCACCATCTTCAGGTGCTCAGCATTGCACTCAGATTTCTGCTCCCTGACCATAGTTTTCCCCATTCACCCCTGCTTCCTCTGCTGACCTTCTGCCAAAGCCAGTGGCACATTCCCCAGGTCTTAGTTCCTGCACCAGTCATAGAGAACAGGTCATCCCCAAACCCAACACTAAAACTACAGCTAGTGCTGAGCTTGCTTATAGGCCTGCCATGGTGATGGGGTCGGCAGGGACAGTGTTTTCCCTCTCACTCTGTGAACGAGGTGCTCTGAAGACTCCCAGGAGGCCAGATAGCTGCGTCTGGATTCATCTGGGGTCATAGCCTCTATATGGCAGCTTCTGGTGTCCCTGTCAGCAGGGGTCATAGCCAGAGCCTCTGGGTGCAACCTTAGTGTATGGTGTTTCATGCAGTGGATTGCATGGCTGCCTTCCAGCACAGCTGCTGGGTGCTGAGGGAAGTTGTCCATGAGAATTAGGAGGAAGGAAACCTGAGGCCTCTGATGATCTGGTCATTGTTGCTCTGTACTGTGTGGGCTGAGATGCCAGGGACTGCCCAGGATCTAGGAGAGGGGGACACAGAACCCTCCATGTGGTAGAGGCAGCATGAATGATGGGGTCCACAGGTGGCCACGTTGGAGAAGCTTATCTGTTGAAGTGCTCATGCAGTACTGGATTAACGTTAACTAAACAGTCAGGTCCCTCCGTGCCCATCTTCTGGAGCTCAGAGCAGATAATCTGAATCATTCTTAAGCATTTGGCCTGTTTTTGGAGTGAGTCGGGCCCTTTTCAGGCTTCCTGTTCTCGGGCTTATAATAACTGCCATGATAGGCAGTCACACTTCCACAGTGCCAGTGGCACACTGGCCTCCTTGATAGGCAGTCGCACATACACTGTGCCAGTGGCATGCTGACCTCCCTCAGAAAAATGCTTTGATGACACTGGCTCCCTTGGTCTTGCAACACACTTGTCATACTTGAGAAGGACAAAATCTGTGTGTGTAGATCTGAAGTTTGAAAATCCCAACATGGTGGCAGCTTTCCTCACCTGCCTGGAGACCTGCTTTCTCACTGCTGTGGTGCAGCTCACTCTGCTGTGTTTTCATATCACCTAGTCCCTTGGGACGATGAAGGCAAGCATCAGGGACTTAGTGGGACAAGCCAAGGGGCTTTAGCTGGGTACAGGGAACAGCAGTCATGAAACCAGATCCATTTGTGTATGTATGTATGTGTGTGTGTGTGTGTGTGTGTGTGTGTGTGTGTGTGTGTGCGCGCGCGCGCGTGCATAGTGTGTGGAGGCCAGAGGTTAATATTAGGTTTCTTCCCTTTGTTTGACACAGTGTCAATATTGTCCATCCTATTCTTGTCACACAGCGTCTTTCACTGAACTGGGAGCTTACTGAGTCAGCTGGACTGGCTGACAGGGAACTCTGGCTTTCCCTGTCTCCAGGACTCCCCCCACCCCTTATGGTTCTTGGGTTATAGGCTTGGGTGCTGGGGAACTGGACCTGCTTCTTTGCTTGCATGGCAAACACTGACTGAACCACCTCCTGCAGCATCCCTGGCCCAGACTTTAACCAAGGTAAGGAACGTGAAGGACGCAGAGCAAGGATCATTGCGCAAGCAAAGCCACCGCCCGCAGGGCGTTGGCTGAGGACATCTGCTGGGCTCTCTCTAGCTCTGACATGTGCTGTGAGCCACAGTGAGTGACAGAGGAGGAGCCGAGGGAAGCCAGGAGCCATGACTGGCTCTTCCTGAGTCCCCAGTAAGTTAAGATGCCCTCCAGCCTTGCACTATGTATCACTTCTGACTGGCTGTTCAGTGCGTGCCCAGCGCCTTGCCTGTGCCTACATCTGGAACAGGTGCCAGCAGCTGCTTGTGGAACAAATACAAATCAGTAGACAAGAGGCTCGATGATGCACAGGCTTCCTTGGAAGCTGCAGGTGGTGACAGTTGAGGCTAGGCGGCTTGGCATATTTTGTCCTTGTCACTCAGTGTAGCCATGTGTCCACGAATGAGAGAGGGTTCAGGCTGCTCTCTTCTGGATCACTGAAGTCAGCCTGGTCCTTCCTGCCCCTCCTTTAGCCTGCCACGTCCTCCTCCTGGATGAAGTCTGCCTATCATGATGACGTATACATCACCTTCTCTTCAATCCACCTGCATCCGACTGTCAGGCTGACCCTACTTTAAGGCTAACAGAAGAACCAGCTGTCATTCAGGGATGGAGGCCTCTTCACTTTGGCTTGAGAACTGCTCTTGCTGGATAAAGGATGTCCCATGGGGTCTGAGCAAAGGCCCTCACAGCCACCGTACCCTAAATTGCTCTTGGTTTCTGGTCACAGAGGTTTCTCACTCATCTTTCCTGGGGAAGCAGGAGTGGGAGCGGGTGGCGACGGTGGTCAACATGGGGGTGAGCAATGACTGAGGTAAACCAAAGTGCCCTTGATTACTTTTGTCTAGCCCATCTGCTTGTGGAGAGGGGGAGGGAATGAGGTTTTTTGGAAGAACTGATTTTATTCCTGGAAATGAGAATGCGAATGGTGTTAGCACCCGCTCCAGGAATCCGCCCAGTTCCCAGCTGAGCCAGGCTTGGGTGCAGATGGCTAGTGCTGTATCCCCCCATGCTGCCCTGGGGGGGGGTGTGGAGGGAGGGAGAGAGGCCTGGTGCAGATGGCTAGTGCTGCACTGCCTCCCCATGCTGCCCTGGGTGGGTTGGGAGGGAGAGAGAATGGGAGGAGAGAGGAATTGGTTATCAGCTTGATGCCCTTAGCATCCTTCTCATTTGTTGCAGTAAACTGCCCTCCCTCTGGCCTGCACCCAGTCAGGTTGCCCTGGGAAGGTGCAAGCATCTTGCATACTCAGGGTCAATAGTTTCATACCCCTTTCTTACCCTAAGCACCCCCACCCCCACCCCCAGCAGCCTGGATTCTCCAAACGTCAGATGAAAATAAACCTTTAATTACGCACCCAGGCAAATTTAGGAGTGTGAAGAGAGGGGGTGAAATGAAAACATTGTACACTCCATCAAGTTGCTGTTGACATTGATTTCTCAGGCTCCCCAAGAGTCATGCTGTGAGGATGTAGGCTGCAGGCTATGCCGAGAGAGTGAAGGCAGCTTGGCCGCTCAAGCTGGCGTGTGGGCAGCTGCGTTCACAAGCATCCTCCCTTACAAACGTGGGCACACGGCAGGTGGCTGTGTTTCCCCGCTGCTTGTGAGCCCTTCTGCTATGTGTGCCACCCAAGTAGCCCTGCACGGACTTAGGATGCCAGGATCTGAGCTGTCTGTGACTCCCCAGGTCCGGCTGACTTCCACCTGCCTCCAAGGTTTGCTCACTCTGTTTCCTCTGTTCCTTTGGCTTTGGCTACAGGCCCAGTCAGCACAGTCCTCACCACACAACTCCAAGCATACTCTTCAGCCCTGGGGACAGAGGGTGGAAAGAAGTGCTGGCGGTAGGGTGAGAGCATTCTGCAACCAAGAGCATTCTGCATAGCAGCCGTGACCCAGGTAGGAAGCACTTGAGATCTCATCTCACTCTCAGTGAAGATTCTGCAGCTGTAGCCTTCCAGGCCCTGTGTGGGCTCGTGTGGGACCCACTTGATCAGCGGGATGGTTTTCTTCTTCCTCTGCCTGTAGAACTAGCAGGTGGCAATGTGATCAGAATGTGAGCGGTCCATCACTTCTGAAGTGCAAGTTTCTGGTTTCTTTGATGACTCAGTTGTTTGTTTGTTTTGTTTTGTTTTTGGTCCCGAGTATAGGCTATGGGAGTGTTTTTCCACCACTGAAGACAGCCTTGTGACCTTTGTTAGTGGGAAACTGACCCGTGAGAGGGCACGTGCTGTTTTGCTGGAAGCTGTCTTGTGACAGGGTACATGATGTTGTCTCAAAGCAAAAGCCACCTTGTGTGGATTCTGAGAGGAGATAAACAGAAGCCCGCAGACAAGGAGACAATGCTTTGCATCACTGCACCTTGCTTCATTTTTGACACTTCATTTCACAGAGAGAAACACTCCAGAGAACGCCTTGTGGCACTCCGGCTGAGTCTGCTGACTCGTGCCGATTCGGCGGAGTTTTGCTGTTTCTGCTGCGACTGAGTCGTGTTGCTGTTTGATGTTTGCTATTTGACTGGACGGTTGGTACTGTGACAATGAAGAGTGGAATCACCTTAAGGAACTACATTTAAAATGGTCCACATCCCCTGACCTTATTAACCTTCATTCTCTCCTCCTTCTGGTCGGTGGGTTGGGAGGTAGAAGCATTTAAGAACCCTAAAACTAGGTTTTTGAAAAATCAAAGCCTACACTCCTCCTAACTTGTTTTGAGTCTATCTGTCCTCCGGTAATTGACAAAGTCTGTCTGGAGGGCATGCAACTTCAAATTTTATTTATTTGTTACTTGTGTGCGATGTGTACGTGGGGAGCATGCGTGTGGAGGCCGGTGGATGACTCTGTGGACTTAGCTCTCATCTTCTTGTAGGTTCCGGATTGCCAGTGCCCTTACCCGCTGCGCTTCTACACAGCACAAAGTTCCAATAGTCAGTGCGTTTTCAAAGTCTCCCATCTCTTCCAGTCTCTCATTTCACTCCCTCCTTCCTCTGTTCCAGGTCTTAAGATGGGAGGAAATCACGGATGGATGGATGGATGGATGGATGGACGGATAAATAGGTGGGTGGGTGAATGAATGAATAGATGGATGAATTGGATGATGAGTGAATACATGAGTGGGTAGACGAGTGGATAGATAAATGGATCCACTGAAGGATGGATGACTACATGGATAGGTGGGAGGAAGGATGGATGTGTGAATGCACACAGAGATGAATAGACGATATGCAGGTTAATTATAGGTCAGTGTGATACAGGCTAGGCTTGTTTGGAAGAGAGAACCTCAACTGAGAATATGTCTCCACCAGACTGGCTTGTGGGTGAACCTGTGGTGAATTTTCTTGATTTATGGTTGATATGTGAGGACCCAGATTACTGTGGGCTGTTCTAGCCCTGGGCTGGTGATCCTGGGAACTAGAAGAAAGCAGGCGGAGCAAGCCAGGGGAAGCCAGGCAGGAGGGAGCACTCTTCCATGGCTTCTACCTCCAGTTCCTGCGCTGACTTCCCTCAGTAATGGAGTGTAATCTGAGAGTTGTAAGCTGAAATACACCTTTACCTCCCCAAGTTGTTTTTAGTTAGAGTGTTTTTTTTTTTTAAGTTAGTTATAGTGTTTTATCGCAGTAATAGAACCCTAACCAAGACGAATGATGACAGGTATGCGTCTTTATACACGTCCTATACAACATATGTGAACATGCACACGTTCACATTTATATGCACTTATATGTGAGAAAACATACACAATGCATGCATACGTAGGATACCTTCATACATGCTCATGTGTACATGAACATGTGGATATGCATACATACACATATGCAAATGCACGTACACTAGGGCATCTGCTTTGCAGACACAAGCATGACACATTATCACACACTCTGCTCCCCTCACTTCTGTTTGCTTCTCTGTCACTTCTGACAGATTTCTCTCACTCTTCAATCCACTGTACAAGTCGCCCGTTTGCTACTGAGGACCCTAGAAGCTGTTTCTAGTATCTTACAGTGGGAAGCGCTGTAGCGCGCAGCCCAGGTTTGTGCACAGATGCATGTGAGGGAAGGAAAATGCCAAGCCTCGAGTTACAAGCATCTGTATCCTGGTAGGCATCCCTGAATCAGCTTCCAAAGAGCCAAGTCTGGATTTCCTCACCAGTCTCACCAGCTGTTTTACCCGCTATAAAGTGTTGCAAATTCTAATGTAATTAGTGGGCTTTCCCTCTGGCATTTAAAACCCATTTCTTTTTCTCTTAATGCTTTGTCCAGGTAATTGGCTCCTTATTTCTGTGTAGTCACCAACCCAAGAATCAGTGTAGGTAGCTGAGGGTGGGTTTAGTACCCAGATCCATGGGGACATTGGATAGGGAAAGTACAACACTGCTACCCCAGGCCGAGTGACAAGTTTGACTATAGTTAACTTCCTCACCTGGAGGTCAGCTCCAACCCTAAACAGTCCCCTCAGGTTGTCCTCCCCCAGGGCACTCCTGGTCCAGGCAGAAGTTCACCACATACTCAGTAAAGATGAAGGCTGCTGACTCTTAGGGGTGACCCATAACTGGTACACAGGTTGGGTCAGCATCCTTGGCAAACTTCTCTCCCTCAGAGATGCTCAGAAGGAGTGGTAAATGGGGTCCAGGCCCCCAGGAGCCTGCCCTGCACCCCCTGTTCATGAGATGGGATTCTGCTGAAAATGTAAAAGGACACACTAGCAAAGAGCTTGCTTAGCTCCTGCCCCCTGCCCTTAGTACAAACTGCAGGACTCATCCTGCCGCTTGCCTCTCTCTGCGCTATGATCCATCAGTCCAGGTACCACACATCTGAGTGAGACATGACTGGGAAACAGCTGAACTGTGCCCTCAACTCTTCCTTCCACCCAGGATCCAGACCAATCCACCCTGCATACTCCCACCAGGGATGATGGAGGTGACGGGCATCCAAGCTGGGGGCTAGGTGGAGTTCAAGCTTGATGCGGTACAGGACCCTCAGCTTGTGGTGATGCCCCCAAATGGCAGATGACAGATGCTGAATGGTGTGTGCACCCAGAACCACTATACTGCCTGGCAGGTACCAGGCAGTAGTAACTATCCTTGGTCATCAGCTGGCCTCTGTTCCAGTCCTCCTGCCCCACCTATGTGTCCTGCTTCCTCTGCCTGCTGGACCCTACTCCTAACAAAGTATGCACTCTCCAGACATCACTGGACCATCAGGAAGAAGCAAGCCCAGTTCTCTCTTCTTTGAATCAGAAGTGAAAACCCCAAACTGCTGGTTCTCCATCCTTCCAGATGCCATTGCGCTGTGCTCCTTTGTCCTAAAACAAATCTAAAAAGCTATCTGAAACACTTGCCACACCATAGCCATAACCCATCAGTCACACCAGGCTTGCCTTGCTCTGGCTTACGTGAACTTACAGATGCCAATGGAGCTGGAAGTTGCCTTGCTGGCCTCACTGTGGCTTATGCGAGGTAGCTTTGGGATACCATGTGGTCCGACTGAGTGATGCTTTACCCAGTTTTGCAATGAGCAGAGGCAAAGCCACTTGCGGTGCATTGCATTGTGGGATGTTATTCTCAAAATATGAGAGGGCTGCAAACACATACACTGCGACACAAAAGATTCTATATAAAAATGATGTGTAAGAAGAAAGAGACTCAAGCACAGAATGAGATAAATTAAAACCCAGCAGCCTTCCATTTGCTCTAGTGCTAACACTAGGCTATGACATATGTGCTCATGAAATCTCTCTCTTTCTCTCCCTCCCCACATCTCTCTCTCTCCCTCCTTCCCTCCCTGCCGTGTGTGTGTGTGTGTGTGTGTGTGTGTGTGTGTGTGTGTGTGTGCATGCACCCGTGTGTGTATGAAATCAGGATCAATGGATGGCCTTCGCAGGAGAGATCATGGTCCATACTAATTCCTTTTTCAGCAGAGATTTGCGGGTTCTTTGGAGACACGTCAGCCTGATTTGGGATTGAGCGACAGGCCTTCCCTTGGAGCATCCCACCACGCCACTATGCTGTCCTGTCTCCTTACACAGGGCTTGGCTCACCCAAACCACACAAAAGAAAAGAGCAAGGAAACCCAGCCCTGGGTGTGATGCAGGTTTCTGTCAAGGAGTGCTCTGTGGGCCCCCTTCTGGGTCTGCTCTGAGAAGGGCACAAAGCCTTTGGCTTTAGGGAGCCCCCTGGGGACAGCTGCTGACACCAGGAGCCCTGGGAGCCTCTGAGGTCCAGGAGACTGTGGACTAAGGAAAGACAAGAAGAGTCCCAGGAGTCAACCATCGTCTCTCTCCTGTCTGGTCTTAAGGGACAAGGACTTACAAATGCCTTAGAAAGAGGAGACCCACAAGCTGTCTCTGTGGCTGTAGGATGGAGCTGGAGTTTTTGGGAAGGGATTTGTGTAAATAATTAATGTTGATTTCTTCTGTTTTATAGAACAAAAACATTTTTTTTTTGGTTTGTCCCCCTTTCCTGACTTTGTTGGTACATGCCACAGAATTCTAAATGCATGTCTACTCACATTTCCCTTTTGGTGATGTTTTATCAGATTTATTGTGCAGTTCTTCACCATAAATGAATGAGAATAAACTCTACTTTCCCCATTGCTTCTTTTTTGTTTTGTTATTTTATTTTGTTTGTGGCACTGAGGATGGAGCCCAGAGCCTTGCCCATACTAGGCAAGTGCTATAGCCCTGTGCTATAGGCTCCAGCTCTGAGGTTTCTGACTGGCCTTGAACTTGTGCCCTTCCTGCCTCTACCACCCAAGTCTATACCACCTGGGATTCCAGGTGTGGCTGGCTTTTCCTCTTTGGATGAATTCTAAGGCTTTGTGCCCACACCAAACAGGTAAAATGTGGAGCAATGGCAGGATAGGTGTGGACCCTAAGAAAGTGCCAGGCAGAAATCCTGGAGTTCTGAGCGCAATGCTCACTCCCCTACCTTGTTTTGATGGGACTTTCAGTGGAGGGCGAAAAGCAACTCTGTGGATGGCCACAGTCATCCTTTCCCAGCAAGGAGGGGCGGGTGGTCTAGGGCTCAGGGCTCAGAAGTCCAGGAGAGGATGACAGGCCCTTGGGACAAAATATTCTAAAAAAAAGAAAAAAGAAAAAAGACAAAAGATAGCGATCACTAATGTAAGGGGTGGCCGATCCTGACACACTGTCATGATTAGGATAGAGACTGTCTCTGGCCCAGGACAAGGTTCCTGCCTAGTTCCTTTCTGCTCATCCTGTGGTCCCACAGTGCAGAGGCTGCTTCCGATGTAGGGCTAGCTATTTCCCCTCAGGCTCTGCCTGCAGAAATGTGCTTAAATAGCAGGTTGTTCACATCAACGGCAGCCTTGAGAAACGCACCCGAGTGGCAGGGAACATTTGGGCCTGGTATCCACAGACTCCAAAAGAGATGTGAGTTAGACAGAGGGAGATGTGAGCTCATGACCCAAGGGGCCCATAGGATCGAGCTGAATGCTAAGGGAGTAATAAGATTCTTAAATGCTTTACATGTACGTATGTACGTATGTTCTCTCTCTCTCTCTCTCTCTCTCTCTCTCTCTCTCTCTCTCTCTGTGTGTGTGTGTGTGTGTGTAACACAGTGCACATATGGAGGTCAGAAGACAACCTGTGGGATTCAGTTGTCTCCTTCGCAATCTGGGTTCTGGAGATTAAATTCAGGTTGTCAAGCTTGGAGTCAGGTACCTCTATCCACTGGTCCATTTGTCTGACTCACGATGATGATGATGATGATGATGATGATGATGATGATGATGATGTTGATGTTTATTTGGTTGCGTGTTTGTTTTTTCAGGACAAGCTTTCTCTGTGTAGCCTTCGCTGTCCTTTGTAGACCAGGCTGGCCCCAAACTCACAGAGATCCACCTGCCTCTGCCTATTTTTTTAAAAATATATTTTATTAATTGATTCATATTACATCTAAATTGTTATTCCATCCCTTGTATCCTCCCATTCCTCCTTCCCTCTCATTTACCCCTTATTCCCCTCCCCTATGACTGTGACTGAGGGGGACCTCTTCCCCCTGTATATGCTCATAGGGTATCAAATCTCTTCTTGGTAGCCTGCTCTGAGTGCCACCAGGCCTCCCCATCCAGGGGACGTGGTTAAATATGGGTCACCAGGGTTCGTGTGAAAGTCAGTCCCCACTCTCCACTCAACTGTGGAGAATGTCCTGTCCATTGGCTAGATCTGGGTAAGGGTTCAAAGTTTACTGCACGTAGTGTCCTTGGCTGGTGTCATAGTTTGAGCAGGACCCCTGGGCCCGCCTCTGCCTATTGAGTGATGGAATTAAAAGTGTGTGACATCACCACCCAGCTCATTATTATTTTTACCTTTTATTAAGATTTGTTTTTTCTTCCTTGATATTTTTAGTGATAATTTTGGAATTTCACATCATAAATTCCAATCCCACTCACTTAGTCCTCCTGGGTCCATGCCCCCAACCATGTGGCCTTCCCCCAAAGAAGAAGAGGAAGAGGAGGAGGAGGAGGAAGAAGAAGAAGAAAAGAAGAAGAGGAGGAAGAAGAAGGTGATGAAGGTTTAATCTGTGTTGTCCATATACTCACTGGAGCACAGTCACACTCCTAATGGCCAGCCCATTAAAGAAAACGTAAAACTGAGTCCTCCTTCACCTGCACCCTTGTCAGAGCCATCAGTTGTGGAGAGCTACACGTTAGCATCTTTCTCACAATTTTTTTTTTCAAGACAGGGTTTCTCTGTGTAGCCTTAGCTTATCAGAATTTCTAAGAGATCTCTTTGATAGCTTCCTGTCTAGGCTGTTACTTTTTGGGGGTGGGGTGGGATCAGCACTTTTAAAGGAAACATTTTAGAAAAAAAATGTAGCTTAAAAATGCTCCTGATAGTAAACAAAAAGGCAATGTGGGCGTAGAAACCCCAAGGGTAATAGTTGAGCCTGCACAACGCACTCAAATACAATCTCATAGCCTGCGCAAGTGAGTCATGACCAACACTGGGTCAGCTGTGGGATCATTGAGCAGGGACAAGGGAGTAGACAAGCATTGTCCTGCCATCCCCAGAGGCTGTACTACCCCGAGAAGGCGCTCTTCTAGCTGAGGCATGCCCAAGAGAAGGCTCATCCCAGCACTCCACCCCAGCAAGCCAAGCTTCCCAAGGTTGCTCATCCCTTGGGAGGAGGCGATGGAGTTTGTAATGAACAAATCCCTTTGACACCATCTCAACACCATTTGGACTGACAGAGACAGGATAACGTGGCCATAGGAAATGCCTGTGCTCTGTGCATGAAGCCGTCTTGATAAAAGCATACACCTTTACTATTAAGCTTTGGATCCATGGATGCTATAGGAGACACAGGAGACACAGCGGTGTCACATGGCAGCACAGGTGCTGTCTGCCAGCTCTGTCCCACATGATTCTACAACATGCCTGTGGCCAAACACAAAACAGCCAGAAATGGAACCAGCCTTGAGGCAGGTTGACCTAGCTGCTGAGGGCCGCTGTAGCCAGTGACGATGTGAGTAGACGCAGCAGGACAAACCATTTCCAGTGGCTCCTCCACTCATCACGGAAGGTAGAGTTCCGATGACGTACAGGATGGGGGGGGCGGGCAGAGACACTGACAATCCACACCACTACACAGTGACGGAACCCTTCAAAATCTGCCACTGAGATGCAGGGCTGTAGAGACATCCACAAAAACAGGAGAGGTAAACGCCCCACGGACGACGTCAGGAGAGCGATGTCTCGTCTGTTGATGGCAAATGTATTATGAGATGGAGTCTAAGCTCTGCCACAGAAACACATCCCATAGTTGGAGAGGCATCGCTCTCCTGCGGTCCTGAGTGTGGGAGGGAGCAGGATATTGTAAGCCAAGCTCAAAGGCTGAGGGTGGACAATGGCGTCCTCTGGGACCCAGGTGCAGGGTGGCCACATCAAACCTCTGTCATACTGTGTGCTTAGAAACTTCACACCAAGGCTTTTCTTGCTGAGTTTAAGGTGAGTCAGCATTGGCCTTGGACAAAGATCAGATTTTGCATCTTTTGCCTAGCACTGTCATGGCCTTACCTATCTATGTGCCTGGATGGGACCTTGTGCTTGGCATCACTCTGAGCCTCTGGGAACTGCCCCTTCCTGGAGATGGTGATGGCCCATCTCACACCAGCACCAGCTAAAGGACTACCCCCTTCCCCACCCTTGCATCAGCAGCGCAGACCCAGGTTGCCTTAGCCCAGATGCCAGTGGCTGACCTCCATGACCTTGAATGATGACATCATTCTGAGCTTTGCTTCCTTGTCAGCTCAAGGGTGGTGGCTGGGGAGCTCCAATGGCTGCACTGGGTTGAAGCTGGCAAAGTGGGACAGACGCACATTAAGAATCAGCCACATGGTTATCCCATCCCTTGTCTCCTCCCATTCCTCCCTCCCTCCCATTTTCCCCTTACTGCCCTCCCCTATGACTGTGATGGAGGGGGACTTCCTCCCCCTGTATATGCTCATAGGGTATCAAGTCTCTTCTTGGTAGCCTGCTATCCTTCCTCTGAGTGCCACCAGGTCTCCCCATCCAGGGGATGTGGTCAAATATGGGGCACTAGAGTTCGTGAGATGTAATAAGAATAAATTAATAAAATATATTAAAAAAAAGAATCAGCCACATGACAATCCCTTGCCCCTGTCCTTTCCGGCTTTGGCCCAGCAGAAAGGCAAAGGAGGGTGGCAAGAAGAAGAAGAAGGTCCGTTCCAACATCAACAAGGTGATGACCCGAGAATACACCATCAACATTCACAAGCGCACCCATGGAGTGGGCTTCAAGAAGCGTGTTTCTCGGGCACTCAAAGAAATTCGGAAATTCGTCATGAAGGACTCCAGATGGGCGCATAGACACCAGGCTCAGTAAAGCTGTCCGGGCCTGAGGGATAAGGGATGTCCCATGTCGCATCCAAGTATGTTTGTCCAGAAAACTCAATGAGGATGAGACTCACCGAACAGGCTCTACGCACTGGTAACTCACGTGTCTGTTACCACATTCAAGAGTCTGCAGACAGTCAATGTGGATGAGACCTCCCCTGCTGAATGTCAAATAAAGTAGCCTCCAGGTTTCAGTTTTCCTTTCTGCTCTCTGCCCCACAGGTGGAATTTTTGGTATTGTTTAGAATAGGGTCTAAGGGGGTATTTGGGGGGGGGTTAGTTATGAGAGAATTGCCACTCTGGGAATTGGAAGTGTGTGAAACATTTTTTTTTCTCAGAAATTGATATGTTAGGCTTTTGGGGGGTGAGGGCTGTTTTTGAGACAAGGTTTCTCTGTGTTGACCATTCTGCAACTTGATCTATAGACCAGGCTGGCCTTGAACTCAGATCCATCTGCCTCTACCTCTCTAGTGCTGGGAATACAGGCATGCGCCACCACACCCGACTTGTTTTGTGGCTTTTGACTAAGACACTACAGTGTTGGGTCTCATTTTTAGTCTCAGGTGTGTGTGTGTGTGTGTGTGTGTGTGTGTGTGTGTGTATGCTTGACATTATAGTTGTTACATGGCACTGAATTTGTGTTATAGGGGGTCCCAGAAATTGAACTTGAGTTGTCAGCCTTGGCTTTCTGTCCATCTTTGCCAACCAGTCCATTCCATTCCTGGAATGTGCTAGGCCCTTAAGATAGCATTACATAAGGTTGGGATTTGTTTTGTTTTGTTTTTTTTTAAGTAAAAAAAGAACAGTTTTTATTAAAAACTTTGGGGAACAACATTGAAAAAAAAACCAGCCATGTATCTAGTATGGATCACATGAAAGGTCTGTGTGTATATGCGCACATATGGCTCTGCCCACCCTCTCATCTCAGTTTCCTCCTGCACTGGCTGACTGCAGACATGTGCCACCTGCATGAAATAGCACAGGGTAGGCTGGAATCTGTAGGGCTTGTGTTCATGCCTTATGGTCAGCTTTGAGGTGAGACTATTATCACGCTGAGAACTGGCTCTGCTCTCAAGTCTCCAAGCTCTTCCTCCACTGACATCTAGAGTTTGTGCTCTGGCATCTGGATCCACCCTGAGAGCCAGAAATCTTCTTTGGCAGGGAGCTCAGGCCTGCTTAGTCCCATAGGTGTTGTTGGGATCGCTTCCAAGACATGATGCAGAGTGTGGTGTGAGGTTGCTGCCAATGGTCAGAGCTGCTGGTGACCAGCTGGCTTGCTGGGGGAAGCGTGTGGTAGCCTGGTCTTGAGGTGTACGGAGAGACTGTGCATGCATCGTAGGAAAGCAGCATGGAGTTCAGGAATACTGTGTGCACACAGATATGCATGTATATGTGAGCATGCACTTACACTGAGCCTGTGTGTGCATGTGTCTGTGTGTACACATGAGTAAATGGCTGTTTTCATTATGGTGCACGTGTGTGTGTGTGTGTGTGTGTGTGTGTGTGTGTGTGTGTGTGTGTACGTACATGAGCAGATGCCTGCATTCATCACTGCGTGTGCACCTGTGCTTGCATGAGAACAAGATTGTGCACATCTGGAGGAGAGGATGCAGGGATCTCTTCCCACCCTATAGTGTTCACCCAAGGATGGAGCTGACAGTGTAGCATTTGCATCCATGCTGGGAGTCAGCTTTGGGTTCTTCTGGTCCCTCTTGGGCCATCCTTTCCTGAGGAGGTCAGGTTGGGTTGCAGCGATGTGAAATAGAAGCAATGAGTGCAGAAGAGGTTCTCTGGAACCCCAGAAACTCACGCAGGTTGTGTGAAGGCTGAGCACTGTGCTCTCTGGAAGTCACTCAACACCTCCCCCCACCCGATAAGGGATGGGAGCTGATGTGTGTAGCTTTGGGTAGAGTCTATTCTAGAGACAGGCAGCAGCCCACCTTCCACCTACCTCAGGCCTTGAAATTAAAGTTGTCTGAGAGGGAGCCCAGAGGAAGGGCATTGCTGATTAATTCCAGGCAGCCCGCGTGGCTGCTTAACGCCAAACCATCGAAGGCACATGCAAATCAAGATGGGCTGATGAGTGATCGACCAGAGCTGCCTTCCACGTTCCTTTCTGCCAGTCTCTTCTCTGTTTTTTATGCTGAGAAGTCAGCCAGGCCTCAGGGGAACTGTGAGGTCCACTTGCCTCTGCCCCTGGCCTTTGGCCTTGGCATCCCTGTTATAGCCTTCCTTGGCTGCTCAGGATCAGAGAGGAACGTGCTAGCCTTTCCTGCCAGATGTAGCCTCTGTTTCCTTTCCTGGGGCTCTTCCTCACTGTTCCCAGGAACTGTATGCCCAGGTCCCGGCCACTGGCTACCCCATCCCTTTAGCCTAAGCATAACTCATGGGTAGCTGCTAGAACACTCCAAGATAGCCTCTAGACAGCCACGCATGCACTCACGGTATTCATTCATTCATTCATTCATTCATTCATTCATTCATTCATTCATTCATCCCCAGATGCTCTTATCTGACGAGACATGACTGAGACACAAAGTGCTCCTTTTTACCAGATGCCGAATCTTGATGATCTTGGAGAGAACCGGCCTAAGGCGCAGCAGACACTCACTAGCGTGTGGACGCACACCCACCCCTTCATCCTTGCACGGGACCATCCATAAAACGAGAAGTTATTGTCGATAGTGTGTAAAGTGCTGGCGTCAGCACTAGGCTTGCTATTACCAAGCAAAAGCCAAAAGCAAATGCCGCAAGGAGGCAGAAAGCTGGCGTCCCACGCACGCCTGGTGGGATGCGAAATGGAGCAGCCACTGCAGAAAGCAGCACGGATAGGCCTCAAAAGGCGAGCAGAGAATAGAGCTATGATCTGGCAGTCTCTTGCTTGGGCATGTGCCCAAAAGAATTGCAAGTGAGGCTGTGAAGAGATGTGCACGCCCATAGCCACAGCACCATTCACAATAGTCAAACCATGGAAACAGCACTCACGTCCGTCATCCAGTGAAGGGAAAAATAAAATGCAGTCGTCCACATGGTGGGATAGTTCTCAGCCTTAAGAGGGAAGGGCGTCAATACGGGCTGGACCTTGGGTGCAACTGACAGACATTATGCAAATGAAGTAGCTGCCGTTATGTAACTGCACTCACAGGAGGCACCTGGAGCCACCAGATGTGGAGCTAGGGAGCCGAGTGCTGGATGTCAGGCCGTGGGGCCTCAGTGTTTCATGGGGGCAGAGCTTCTAGAAGCCGAGAAGATGTAGAGAGCAAGGACAGCTGTACAACTGTGAATAAACTTAACACTCCAGGATTGTGTATTTGACATAATAGGATGGAAAATTCCATGTTAAAAATTGCTATCGGGGGAGTCTTAAGGGTCAACTGCCCAGGAAGAGATGCTTCTTTGAGATCCTGAGTGGCTCTTTCCAGAAGAAAGAGCAAGGAGAGAAAGCTCTGAGGTGCCTTTGAGTGCAGGTGAGCCCAGGTACTCATGGGAGGAGTGGCTGTGGGGCTCAGGGCCAGGAGGAAGAGTCCACTTCGATGCTGCATTGTGTGCCTCTAGACCTCTGTTCCCTTTGTGTAAATGAGGATGATTCCCAGCAACATTCCTGATTGTTGTCATCAAGTAAAGATGCTGACGTGTCACTCGGTTCTCAGGTGGCCTTCCTTTTCCATTGCTCCAATGCCACGCCAGCTGGTGGCGCGTGCTTCTCTTACCCACCTCGTTACTTTGCCCAGCATCCCCTTGTCCATCGCTCCCCACCAGCGTCGGCCCAGTGACCCTGGGCCCCCTGATCTCTACAGAAAGGCTGTAGTTTTCCTTGCTGATTCCTGCTCAACATAGTGAGTGCCCTTTGTAGGAGGGACGAGCTCTTCTCCCCAGTCCCTTAAAGACCCAGTTGCCGATGTGCAAGGCTGTTTATTCTTTATTCCACCTCTCCAGTCTCCACTGCTGAGTGGCTCAAATCGTCCCTGCTTTGGCCTCGGCAGACGCCTGCAGCTAGCGCGCCTGAGCCCTGTGGCTTGCCCCCAGCACTGAGAGGTTTAGTTTGGTTTGGTTTGGCTTTTGAACATCCCATAGCTTTATGTTGTTACGCTCCAAGATCCAGCCCCAAGTGCATTTGTAGCTTGCAGCTATGGCTGCTTCTCAGCATCTTGTCCACAGTGAGGAGACACACAAATGTTAATCTATGCCCAGGGACACTTCCTTATGTCGCCTCTGGGTCTGTTAAGGTGCCGCGTGCACACATTCCTGTCTCCTTGGCTGTGTGGCTCCTCTGTGGTCATGCACAGGTTCTGAGCTCAGTCAATCATATAAAACCCACTGGGGCCCCTGAAGTTGGGGGTGAGGGGAATCTGGCTCCCTCCTTTATGCTCCCCAGAGAAACAGAGACAGTAGGGTATGTATGTGTGGACGTGTGCATGTATATGTATGTATGTTCCGAACTTACAATGGTCCAAATTACTATGTTCAGTTTTACTGAGGATGCAGAAACTGTATCTGTTACTGGGGGCCACATTTTGAATTGTAACTCTGGGTCTTTTCCATGTCTAGTAACATATGGGGGACCCTCTCCCAAGACACAGACAGTGGCGGAACACCACCTCCCAGCAGCCCACGGCCACGAGGGAGACATCTCCAGCTCCTTAGCACAGTGCACAGCTGAGGAAAGATTCTAGGGGTGGATGATGAATGTGTTTTTGACTGGAATTATCATTCGGGACCCACCGCATGCCACGGAAAGGCCCTGGAAATGCTGTCAGAGAGCTGGAGAGCCAGTGCCACCCAGTCTACAAGTGCATCCTGCAGACTGAGGTGAGTGACAGAGGCTCTGACCCAATGACTGAAACCCGTTAATGCAGGGTTGCATGCGGATGGAAGCCAAAGACGGTGCTGTCTCAAGCGAGACCTGCTCTCCTTGGCCCTTTGTTCTCTGTGGGCCCCTGGTGGGTCAGAAGAGACAGCTGTGTTGTGGAAGGTGACTTGCTGTGCCGAGTCGCTGAACCACATGATGCTTTACCCCTGAAACATCTCCCAGGCATGCACAGACATAATGCCATCCCCTCTGTTGATTGACACATGAAGTTGGCCAGTGCAAGAAGCTTCTGTCTATAGCCGGGTGTGGTGGCACATGTCTGTAATTCCAGCACTCTGGAGGCAGAGGCAGGCGGATCGCTGTGAGTTTCAGGCCAGCCTGGTCTACAAAAGTGAGTCCAGGATAGCCAGGATTGTTACACAGAGAAATCTGTCTCAAAAAGTCAAAAAGAAGAAGAAGAAGAAAAAGAAGAAGAAGAAGAAGAAGAAGAAGAAGAAGAAGAAGAAGAAGAAGAAGAAGAAGAAGTAGCTGCTGCTGCTTCTGTTTGTGTCTCTACTGTGTGGTCCAGCACGAGTTGTTTGAAGGAAAGCTGCAGGTCCCCACATGCCCTGTCCCCCAACACGATACTTTCCTGGGCTATTTTGGGACCCAAGAAATATAGTTAGGGGGCCTCAGCTTCTCAGGAATCCTGGAAAGAATGTTCCTTACCATTGTTTAACTTAAAAGGCAAAACTGGTGACTGGGATGGGAGGGTGGCCTGTCATGAAGCATGCATTTTCATTCCAAGAAGGTGGCCACCAGTCTGCCCACTCCTGAGTGGGGGTATGGTGAGCAGATGGCGGTGGAACTAGCTGGGGCGAGCTCCGAATAGGAATGCTCCTTATGAAACACAGCAGTGGGGCCCAGGCTCTGACTGGCAGAGTGGCTGGGAAGTTAGCAGAAGCAGGAGTGAGCGAGCGAGGGGGACTGGGTTCTCTGTGCTGAAGAGGCCATCCACAGGCTCCATGGGGGACAGTCCTAGTCCTCAGAGGATGATCAGTGATGTCAGACACAGCTCACCTGACCTGGGAAGTAATGGATAACCATGACGGAAAAGTTAGAAGATAGACATGACATGACAAAATAAGAGGTGCTGAAGAGATGGCTCAGTGGCTGAGTATTTACTACACAAGTTTGAGGACCCCTTTGAACCCCCAGCACCTGTGTGAAAAGCCTGGTGTGCTTGCGAATGCCTGTAACCTCGGGGTGGGGGTGGGGTGGCGGGGATGAGAGTAGGAGGCTGGCTGGGCTTGCTGCCAGCCTAGCTTCAGCTTCAGGGAGAGACAGCCTCATGAGAAGATGACAGAGAGTGATAGAGCAGGAGCCCCACACACGCATGCAGACACACAGGCACACACACACACACATGCACAGACACACAGGCACACACACACATGCACAGACACACAGGCACACATGGACACACATACATGCAGACATAAAGACACACAGACACACAGGCACACAGATGCACGCACACATACGCACGCACGCCCGCGCATGCACATACACACATACACACACACACACACACACACACACACACACACACACACACATGCACACACTCACTCATGTAAAGAAGAGCAGTGATCTTATTGGAATAATGCATGCTATCTGCCAGGCATAGAGGGTGCAGACTGTGCTGGGCAGGCATCCCACTGGGCAAACACTCCTGTCTCCTTTGATGCTCCCAGGAACAGAACATGAACTGGTCTGCCCTGATTACATTGGACAGCTGGACAGGTGGGTAGAGGCAGGATCACAGACTGTGGCCACATGCCTTTCTCTGCTGCCTCATGGATCTCTGCCTGCAGTGGCTCAGCAACGGGACTGATGGTTCCACAAACCAAGGGAACGCTGCATTGCATGGGCAGCTGTTTAATTCTGAGGTCGCAGCCTAGCATCCTGTACGTAGCCTGGACACTTGGATGCCAGGGCAGACATCTGGCCCTTACAGGCAGGTGCACTTAGCTGCCCTCTGAGTCCCTGAAAGGCTATGGAAACCAGTGAGAGGCTGAGCACACGCTGCTCAGACTCTGGGACCTCTGCTTTCAGTTTTCTTAAATCCAAAAGTGGACAGGGCATTCTCTACAGTTATGTGGAGAGTGGGCACTGACTTTGACATGAACTCTGGTGCTCCGTATTTGACCACCTCTCTTTGGTGGGGAGGCCTGGTGGCACTCAAAGAAAGAATAAGCAGGATACCAAGATGAGACTTTATAGTCTATGACCATATAGTGGGGGAGGAGGTCTTCCTTGGTCATTGACCTAGGGGAGGGGAATAGGGTAAAAGCGGGAGGGAGGGAGGAATGGGAGGATACAAATGATGGGATAACAATTGAGATGTAATCTGAATAAATTAAAAAAAAGTGGAGAGAGCTATTTTCTGAGATGCTTTTGGCTCTGACCAGGCCTGAACTGGGGTTTCTAGGCCCTGGCCCATGATGGCTACTGTTCTCACCTCTTTCTGCAATACTCTAGAGTCTGGGTGCAGCTTACAGGAGGAAGTAGAGGTGGAAGGCCCAGAGAGGCCAAAGGAGGTTGGGTGTGGGTCCCGGGAATGGCAGAAATTGGATCTGCATCCCTGAGTGGATGAAGAGCAGGATGGCGCAAAGGCCAGGGTCAGGGGCTGGGTTAGGGGCTGGGTTAGGGGCTGGGTTAGGGGCTGGGTCAGGGGCTGGGTTAGGGGCTGGGTTAGGGGCTGGGTCAGGGGCTGGGTCAGGGGCTGGGTCAGGGGCTGGGTCAGGGGCTGGGTTAGGGGCTGGGTTAGGGGCTGGGTCAGGGGCTGGGTTAGGGGCTGGGTTAGGGGCTGGGTCAGGGGCTGGGTCAGGGGCTGGGTCAGGGGCTGGGTTAGGGGCTGGGTTAGGGGCTGGGTCAGGGGCTGGGTTAGGGGCATAGATGGTAAAACACTTGCTTTGCAAGCACAACCTCAGTTTAATCCCAAGAAACCGGGAAAGAGAAGTCGAGAGGGACGGTCCCTTGTAATCCCAGGACTGGTAAGGCAGAGGCAAGGGGGATTCCTGTGGCCTGCTGGGTAGCCTGACTAGCTTAATTGGTGAGTTCCAGGATATTGAGAGACCCTGCCTCAAAAAGGCAATGTGGACAGGGACCAAGGAATGGCATTGCAGAGACTGTCCTCTGGCCTCCATGTGCACACCCAAGGTCATAACCTCTCTGCCTCTGAGTTTGTACCCTTTATCCTTGCAGTATGAGCTCAAGCCTGTCTGGGATGAGATGTACAAGAGGGCTCCTGTAAGCCATAAAGCACCGCACAGAAGCGAGTTAATGTTATCGTTGCTATAATTATTGCTATTCTGAGTGCGCAGAGATGATGGATGGCTGGCCGTGAGAGTCCAGCCCGCCAAGAAAAATCTCTATATTTCAGCGAGGAAGGGCTTTGAAATCCGAGGAGGTAAGCTCATTGCCCAAGGCACTGGGTTATCATTGTGAACAAGTGAACTGGGACAGGCCTGACCTGCAGAAGGTGCTGTCTGTGTTCCCTTATCTCCCGCTTGCTTGCAGAGCTCGGGGCTTAAGAGATGGACACACAGAAGCTGACTGCAAAGAGGCTTTCCACCAGCTCTGGCCCAGCAGGCAGCTGTAAGTCTCTACTCCTTTCTCAGACTCAGCCTAGGAGGGGGATGGGAATTAGAAATGAGTGCTCTTCTGAGCCTAGAACCTGGAGCCGCTCACCCATGTTTCAGCCTAGGCCAGCTTGAAGGCCAGATCGTCCTGTCCCTGTGGCCTCATGTTGCCTTGAGCCAAGGTCCAAAGGGCCTGCAGGGCTGGAGTCAACAGCCTAGTCGGCGTGCATGGCTGAGGAAAGGTTCATCTGGGTGGTGGGCAGCCAAAGGGAGGCTGTGGTGCTGCTCTTCTGACTGTGCCTGAAGCCCAAGGGCACTGCCTGGTGTGTAGTTGTAGCCACTCGGTCAACGCACACTGAGAGTCACATGAGAAACAGGCAGTGGTGGCCTCAAGAAGACACCTGGAGCCGTAAGAAATTCCTTTGTCCCACAGTAACTATTACTAAATGTCAGCCCCGTCCCATTCAAGGATCTGAAGGTGGAGAGGCCGTGGTCCCTGAGTGTTCAATCACTTACAGCCCTCATCCTGAAAGGCGTGGGGTCTGCCTCTTCCTGTCTCTCTACTTGGGCAGATCAGCAGGCAGTTGCTGATCTGCTGCAGCCTTCAAGGATACACAGAACCAGGATAGAAAGATAAATCCAGCCAGAGTGGCGCTGCAGATGCAAGGACAGATGGACAGACTCCTGCCCAGCCTCTGTGCTCCATCAAGGACCCACACATCCCATCTGTTCCTCGGTCCCCACTGAAGTCATCCAGCTTAGAGACTGTTGGAAAATAGGACGTGCAGATACACATGGCCTGGGGTCACACTTGGCATGGGCCCAGCCAGAGCCAGTTCGAGGACAGCCCCCTCAGACCCACTGGTACCAGGCTGCTTTAGCCTGGTTTCCAGAGCCAGCCTCCTAACTCAGGAGCAGTGACGACATCTTCTTTATGTCCCAGATAGCATGAGGAGGTAGGCGCAGCTTTCTGTTCCCAAGGAAGGGGTGGAGCCTGCATGGGAGGAGGCAGGACTAGCAGGAGCCTAGGACTGCTCGGTCTCCCCAGCCTCCTTTTAGGTTTACTGTGTACTGTCAAACCAAACATCCCAGACTGGGACTTCGAACAACACAGGCATCATGTGGACATCACTGGAGGCCTGGAGGAAGATGGGCAGACCTGCCCTTCTCCCAGGGCTCACGAGAGTCTCCTTCCGCCCCCTCTCAGGTCTGTGGTCTCACATGCTTCATGCTGTGGCTGTGACCCTCTGGCTGTGGGTGCTAACCTTCTATTGTCATGTGACCACCTTTTTTCATTTTGCCAGGCTTTCCTCAGTCTCCTGCTTACAGGTCCTGTGATGACACTGGCCCAGCCAGGTGAACCAGTCAAGTCCATGAAGATATGGAGCTGGCATACGTTGACACCTTTCCTTCATATATGGCTTCCCCTAGGTCTCCAGCATCATAATTCTCCTTCCTACAGTCTGAGGAGCAGCTATAGGGCGGAGCCTAGTGATAGGAGACCTGGGAAGACCCAGGACAACCATATGACAGAGGCCAAGGGTATGCTCCTCCGCGGCCGTTTTTCTGTTTAATTGATTTGAAATGAATTTGGCGGGAAGGGACATCCCAGGTAATAAATGGATTTAATAACACGTTCCATGGGTGGGAGTTTTCCAGGTTTGCATGCATCTGTTATCTTAGTTTTTCACGGAGGGGTGGCTGCAGCCGTTGTCCCAGTGATGGATGAGGACCCAGACACGTGGGTGGCCACACGGAGGGGGTTAGGAACATGTTTTCTAGCCTGCCGAAGGTGCTCTCTTGCCAGTGGCCAGCAAGATGTCTGGCAGGCTGCTTTGCTTCCCTTGTCCCTGTTGGATAATCCCGCTGAGTTGCACAACCTGAGCCAGGCCAAGCATGCATTACCCCTGACCACCTGTAGAGGGCGTGGCACTGGACCTCTACTTAGCAGGGCCCACACTTTTTATTCTACCTTCCTTCCACTCCCTCCCAGAGTGTGAGGGGCTCAAGACCTGGAAAGCAACTCTCCTGGGGACAGCTCTCCAACATCATTGGTGAATCAGAGGCAAGGGCAGTGGCTAGTCGGAACATCATTCTAGGCCAAAGGTGGCCGCCTCCTTCCCCCCTCCCCCACCTTTCCAAGCCCGCTTACTTGCACCTGTCTTCTCAACCAGACACTATGCCCTTGGGCCAAGACAGTGCCACAGAGGTCCATGCCTGCCGATCTTCAGTCAGCTTACTCCTGGGTAGGCAGGCTAACCTGACCACATCACCTCCCCGGTCTATTTAAGGAAAGATATGTTCTTTGCTTGTCTAGTGTAACAGAGAGACACTAATGGATTTTTGACAGGGCCAGGGCTGATGGAGTCATTCCACCGAGAGGCTGTGAGTGACCTCCCAGCCAAGGGCTGGGAAAGCACAACTCAGGGAGAGGTCACTTTAAAATGTCATTTCCGATCCCTTCCCCCACCGCTTAGAAAGATAGAGAAAATTAAGGCAGCATGAGGAGGGAAGGAAGGGAGGGAGCCTCTCTTTCACCCTGGAGTCTGGCTGAAGTCTCCCAGCCCAGCTGACATTTGCTGTGACATTGCCTGTGAAGACAGTCCTCTTTTTAGAAAGAAGGCTTAAGTCCCGGGTGCACATAACCTTCCAGTGCGGCCTCACTTCTTTCCCAGCTGTAAATCTGCAATCTGGAAATCTTATGAGCAAGACTCTGGACAGTAAGTGATGCATTCTAACCGCCCTCTGCCCATGGCGGTACCTTATCAGATTGTAATCTTAGCCAAGGCACCGGGAGGCACAATCTGCCCATCCCATTTACCAAAACAGAGCAAGAAAGACAGTATCTTAGCAACCCTTTGAACAAAGGATCCAGAAGTCACAAAATCATACCTATGGCTGACACTTCAGCGTGCTACTCTCAAGCAGGCCACACCCACACTTGTCTGTGGAGCATCCTTTGCTTAAGGGCCTCTCTTTCTGTTAACCCCTGTGCTTAAACCCGTGTTGAAATCTCTTTCTAGAAACATCAGTGCTACTTCATCCGTCGGCCCTGAAATTCTTTTCTGGAGTGAAGCTAACAACCCTGGCTTTACCTGAGTCTCTCACAGCTCCTAATGCTGCTTTGTGCTGTGTCTCTAGCTCCATCTCCCACTGATAGTGACACATCACACACACACACACACACACACACACACACACACACACACACACACACACGGGGTGGCTTGGCCCCAACGCAAGGGGCTCCCCTTTCTGCCTTAGCCCTGAGATTGTGTTGAGTTCACACATCTCTTTTGATGTTTTTT